>NC_091126.1:147399369-147725203 GCF_040183065.1 Periplaneta americana | reverse complement strand
TGCTTATCTATATTCTAAAGTACTGGGTTCTCTCCTCAGTGTTGTCCATGAAAATATGTGCTGTGTAATGATGATCAACAAAATAATTGTGTTAAGATTGTTAGGATAGTGTCTGATTAACTGAATTCGCCATTGTGGTTTAGTAGTAATACAGTATTTTATTTAACATTGCTTTCAACTGCAGAGGTTACCCAGCATCAAAATTTAACGCGGGTGAGAAGTAGCTGAGAAATTTTACCTGAAGCCCTCTGTTAGATTAGGCTTCTTTTACATGTCACTAATCTATGACCCCACAGCTATACTTTCTTAAAGGAAGCTATGCAGAGAATTTCATCGTCATCATTTTATGTTAGTCATAAGATTAGTTAATTCTTAATAAAAGTGATGTTTAATCTTGATCATTCCCAGATAAATTGATTTTTAAATACTGACATGAACAAACTTTTGTTCTATAGTAGAAAAAACAGACAGGCATTATGTTAGAAAGCTTTTTCTTCGATTTCAGTAATGCTGAAAGATGTATTTTTATGAAAATTTCAAATTGATTTCATGCATAACAGAATATTTAGTACAGTGAGTTCTAGCTAATGTGCTCGGTGTTTCTGTTAGCCAACCAGTAGCAGGACAACCCCACTATCACTTCTGCTTGTATCTGCAATCTCACAGTGCTTTGCTGGATTAAAACTGATTTCAAAATGTGTACATATTCTTGTTCACGCAGTGAATATAACTATAATCATTGCAAAACGCAACAAAATTTAATAAACTGCACTTATGTTTTTCTGAGTCACTGAGTGTTTCTCAAGGCAGAATACAGACTGGCAGAGCTAATTTCAGGGATGGTTATTCACCAACCATGCAGCTTTCACCTGATGATTTCTCTCTCTCTCCCCCCCCCCTCCCCTTCGATACCCCTCTCCCCTAACCACTCCTCCTCTCATCTCCATCTCCCTGTCCACACTGTGGAGTAACGGTCAGCGCGTCTGGCCACGAAACTAGGTGGACCAGGTTCGATTCCCAGTCGGGGCAAGTTACCTGGTTGAGGTTTTTTCTGGGGTTTTCCCTCAACCCAATATGAGCAAATGCTGGGTAACTTTTGGTGCTGGACCCAGACTCATTTCACCGGCATTATCACCTTCATCTCATTCAGATGCTAAATAACCTTAGAAGTTGATAGGGAAGCGTCGTAAAATAACTTACTACTAAACTCCATCTCCCTCACCCCTCCCCCTCCTCCTACCCTCTCCCCTGCATCTTTTCCTCCCTCTTTCTCTTTCTCTGCACGTACACAAAAAGGCTGATACCTGAAGAATAACATAAACACCAGTCAGGAATGATGAAATAAGCTAAGCTTTAGGGGATTCATCAGCCATATACACAAGGGAGACAAACTCGTGGGAATGGTTGAATTGGCAATTTTAGTGGTTAGTCAAGAAAATGGGATTTTGAGAACTTACCAAATGTATTAATATAACATAATACATAAATTTTAACGTACTAAGGCGCCACTAGTCAACCAACAGGCACATCAAGTACATTTCCTGGGCCTCACTATATAATAACAAAGTATAGGATAGTAAATAATGGTACATTGTGAGTGTAGGCCTACAGTTTCACCTATTTTACTTTAATTAACTGTTATTGTTTTGAACTGAAAAAGAATAGTTGACATTTTCACAGCTCTGCCAGCCTCCTGTCACAGACCATGAACGCCATCTACAGTTCGTGATACGAGAGAAACTCAAAGGCTTCAATCTGCCCATCGTGAAATGCAAGGGTATGCTACTCATGGATCTAGCCCACGAGATGAAGGAGCTCAAGGAAGAATTAGAAGACCACAAATATGGTTAGTGCTTTGCTTCTTGCTACTATTTGTTTCTGTTTCCAAATACACAAAACATTTCACAGCATCACCCTATATATTTCTGCTGCATTTGTCCAGAATGTACTTTTTGGTGAAATCAGATTCTGTGGTGAAGTTGATCCATTTTTTCAGTTTCATTCTGAGGATTTCCTGTGTATGGTATGCGTTTGTATGAGAGCGAGGCTCAGTTTCAGTTCAACAAGTTTTGCCAAATGGAATTTGTGAAGATAGAATTTCTACATGTGTCCAATTCTTCGAAATATCTCGCTGTATTGTTTTAAATCTTCTGTATATTACATAATGTTCCTTCAGAGGCAGTATTCTGCCATGAAATCATCCTGGAGTTTATTGAGAATGTAAGTTATATTTAGTTTTCCGGATTGCAGTAAATTTGAGTTTTGCATGTGAATGATTTGAAATATTTTTACATTCCAATATTTATTTATTTATTTATTTATTTATTTACTTACTTATTTATTTATTCATTCATTCATTCATTCATTCACTTTTATTTGTTTTTGTTTGTTTACATATAATTATTTATTCTCTAAGAGAATAAACTTCTCTGATGATTTATATTACATATACGAGGGTAATTTGAAAAGTTCTCGGAATGAAATAAAAAATAACAATGTACCGGTATCTCTTTTTTTTCAATGTAATCTCCCTGTACACTAATGCACTTGGTCCATTGATGTTCCAATGCCTTTATTCCATCTCGAAAATTAGATTCCTCCAGACCTGCAAAATACTCGTCAACTCCAGCTATCAGTTCTTCGTTCAAAGAGAAACTCCGTCCAGTAAAGAAAATTTTGAGCTTAGAGAAGAGATGGAAGTCTGGTGGAGCCATATCAGACGAATAAGGCGGGTATGGCAACAATTCGAACCTCAGTTCATGTATTTTTGCCATGGCAACAACACATGTGTGCGGGCATACATTGTCTTGATAGAACAGGACTTTCTTCCTTGCTAAACCTGGCCTTATTTTCGCGTATCTTTTTCTGTAGTTGGTCCAGGAGGTTAGCATAGTATTGTCCCATAATTGTTTGACCAGTGGAAAGATAATCTATCAACAGAATCCCTTTTGCATCCCAGAAAACTGATGCCATGATCTTTCCAGCCAACTGTATTGCCTTTGCTTTCTTGGCGGTGCAGAATCAACATGTTTTCACTGTTTTGACTGTTGTTTTGTCTCTGGGGTATAGTAGTGGACCCATGTCTCATCTGTGGTCACAAACTGGCGCAAAAAATCTTGTTGGTTTTTCTGAAAACGGGCCAAACATTGTTCAGATATTTACACTTTGATGCGTTTTTGATCCTGTGTTAACAGTTGTAGCACCCATCTAGCAGATAATTTTTTCATACCCAATTCCTCGGTTAAAATGTGATATGCTCATTCAGATGACATCCCTACAGCTTCAGCAGTTTCTCGCACTTTCAGTCGGCGATCCTCCAAGACCATTTCATGCACTTTTGCAATAATTTCTGGGGTAGTGACACATCTTGGCCGACCATTATGCAGATCATCTTCTAAGCTCTCCCGACCAAATTTAAACTCGTTGGTCCACCTGGCAACAGTTGAATATGAAGGAGCAGAATCCTCCAGTGTGTTCTGAAAATCGGTTTGAATTCCATTTGCTTTCATACCTTCCTTTACGAAGTACTTTATCACTGCTCGAATCTCGGTTTTCTCCATCTTCACAAATCACTACACAGGAACAACAATAGAGAGGCATCCGCACCACAACTCTCTACCCAGAGTACTGATACACCACGTGTTTACTTATGAAGGATGACTAATCATTATGCAAGAACCGGGTTACGCTAGCAGTGACCACTGTTGGTGATTCCAAGAAATTCTCTAACAACCCTCATAATTAAATGTAATCATTTCTAAATATACGTATCTTAGTCATATATAAGCCTGTCTTTTTCATAATGAGCAAAAAAGTAGCATCATCAAACACAATCTTAACTGAGAAATACTTTTGCACTTAGCTTCATTATTAGCCAGTGGCAATTCGTGCCTAAAATGACAAAGGGTTCACTACTTTTATGATATTACATAGTTTTCCAACGATTTAAACAATATCTCATTTCTGAAAAATTAAAGAAATACTACATTTCTTTAAAGTAGATACATTGCCTTAAAATGAGCCTGATGATGATGATGATGATGATGATGATGATGAATTATCTTTGAAAGAATATAGCGAATTTTCCTTACGTTATTATTCTGTCTTTCAATATTCTGCCTGAAAGCTGAGCTAAGCTGTTGCCTAATTTCTGTTCTTCCACGGACTGATAAATCTAGGCAAGCATTCTTATGAGCAATAGATTCCTCATGCTTCTTAATTTTTTGTGTCAAATGGCTTAAATCTGACACACCAGTGCATGTCCAGCTCGTATCTTTACCCTTAATAAATAGCAGGCACGGGAAACAAAATAATTTATTTGTAGATTCACAACCGCAAATCCAGCTGTTTCTTTCATATTTTTTTACATTGAAAGCCCTGCAAAAGTCTTACCTCGGCTTGTTTGTGCTTGCTTTAAATCGAGTTGAGGTAACGACCTTCCAGCTTCTTTATTTTACACTTATCTTCCAAGATTAGAACTGAAAAATTTGTTTGTAAACGATATTGAACACTATTCATTTTCTTTGGAAATGAACACTGCTCACACTCACAGATGACTATATTAAGACTAAAACACCAAGAAATACTAACTGGACATTTAAAGGATTGTAAGGAAGCATTAATAAATGCAACAATTAATAACACACACGTACATGGGCTAAAAACATGATCTGAGCTACTGATTGGAGCTAACTTCCGGTTTGCATCATGAAGTCTTTTGTGTGTCGGCTGTCTCACTATCACGCGACTACAGTTGTGCTGGTCCAATCACTAGCGCAATCACCTGTTTGCTATGCAGCATTTCCCCTTGCCTCTTGCCCTGCACGCAAGTCCAGAAGCTAACTCGGTGAGGTTCAGAGGAGAAATTGAACCTTGGAGGTTCTCGTAAGCATGTATTCGTATATGTGTGTGATCTCTGCGGTTCATAGGTTTTCATACAACAAAAATACATCAGAGCCGCAAGTAAACTTACTAAAGATGAGCAAGAAACAAAGAATGATAGTGTAAATTATAAATAAACTTATTTAAACAATGAAATTTTTTTCCTTGATTTTCCTGGGGGTTCTCTGAACCATTGAGCACATAGGACGCACCACCACTGTTTGTTTTCATTCTGTATGTACATGTTGCGTGATTTTATAATAGATGGCCAAAAAAAGCATGTGTTCTTGTAACCTCTGATATGTAATTTATAAAAGAAGGCGCCAAAAATGTGACTTAAGTAAGTGCTGATTCTAGTTAAAAAACAACGTTATAAAACATGTCTAATAGTAACCCTGTATTTAGAGAAGGTATTCAAATAAAAATTAGTGAACCAAATGGATCAGAAAATAAAACAATTTTTGTAACTTTATCTCCCTTCTGGTGGCTCAGAGGTCAGACCTCAGCCTGTCACTCAGTTGGTCTGGGTTCCAGTCCCAGTCAGACCTGGTATTTTTCATTTCAAGAATCGATAGTGACATACCTGGCGGACAGAGTCGCAGTTGGGTTTCTTCTTGGAGTTCTCCTTTTTCCCCGCATTAGACATCAACGTAATTTCATCCAATTTCCATTCCATTTTTAATTCCATAGTATTCCCCGGAAGTTTGCTGAGAATACACTAAGGGAGGCTGGTCTATGGACGAGTGGGGTTGCCTGCTCGAAACCTGGGTATGCAGCAAACCTTAGTGTAGTCAGCCAGTGTGGATTGAAAATGCACCTAGCTCGAATGTAAGCCTATATATCTTCTAGGTTACAGCATTGTGTGCTAGTGCCCCCTCCCAAATACATTACAGTACAATACAATAAGATTGTTTCTGAATATGTTTGGAAAATGCTGCAATAACCATTAGGTACATAATTAAATCCTTTTACTTTTTTCTTTTGTCAATATACTGTGAAAGTCATGTAAAATTAAGGGTTAAGAATGAGATAGCCCAAAGCCACACTTTTAACAAAAATATTTTGAATTTAAATACTATTATAGTCACAATCATGCCATGGTATGAAAGAAAAATTTCACAACCTCGAGCGGGAATCAAACCTGCGACTTCCTGTTCTCCGGTCAGGCGCTCTACCACTGAGCTATCGAGTTCATCTCACGCCAAAGGCTTGGAATTATCCTTTCATACTGGCGACTCTGTTATAGAGTACTGTCCATAGCATCTGATCTAGTCAGCACTGCTTATGGGTTGAAAGAAACTTTACAAATGTGATCTTCATCTTACGATGTTTGGTGACGTATACACGTCACATCAACGGACGTGTATACGTCACCAAACATCGTAAGATGAAGATTAAAAATATTTTTTTGTGCGAACTCATTTCTTATACATATGAGGAAGCTACCAATAAAATATTATAAAAATTACTCAACAAATTACGTGAGTATGATACCACACCTAATAACATTGGAATCTAAACCTTCCATATGCTCTACTGTAAAATTTTGTTTGTGTGACTTAATACTATATCATTCTCACCCCTTCAAATATCTGTAATTTTACCAACCTAGAATGAACAAATTTGTGTTGTGTCCTGATTTTAACACTACATGTGCTACAGTGTGCTGAAAATGTGTGTGTATCTAATGCCTACCCACTTCACTTGCGTGATTCAGGTTATGTTGAATATGTTGAAGGAGGTTTTCTTTACTGAACAGCATACAAGTTTCAGATCTTTTTTTACGGTGTAAAATATAAGCAACCACGGCCTTGTTTCACGAAAGTACAAATTACAGGAGAGAAAAGTTTCAAATTTACAAATTAAACATTTTTTGTGTTTCATAAAGGTATTCTTGTAAATTTGTAATTGGTGTAGAAAATAATAGGTTCCAGGCCATGATACCACAAATTCAATTATTTCTTTACAATTTTGCAAATTGTAGTGTATGTTACAAATTTATAATTTTATAACAAATTCTTACCTTACTCTTGATGTAGGTAAATAGCTGAATTGGAAGTTATTTTAGATTCTGTGGTATGTTTTATTTTATTATTGTTCTACAAGAATATTTCGAGAAAAAATTAATGTTCAATTTGAAAGTTCAGTGGACTTTAATCAGAGATTCAAGATGAGTCATGAGAAACTTGAACTATTACTAAATGATACAGGTATTGCATGTACAGTTCGTGCTGTGGATCAGTTACCATATATATAGAGCGTACGTCAAAGTATAAAGATATATATATATATATATATATATCACATATTCATTATATGAGGTCTCGCCATCCTCAGTGAATATTATCACGACTACTATGAAGTAGTCAATGTGTATTATCATCTTTAATTCGAGAAAAATTCGTTCCGGCACTCTGAGCGCTGAGCACTCTTTCCAACTGAGCCATGCCGGGACATGATCCACGGTGCTGGTTGAACTCTTCTCATTGTAATATATATATATAGGCATATCAAAAGATCAGTCTACGTTACATATTAATACACTAATAGATTTGAAGGCAATAGGAACTGTATAAGTGACTTACAAAATATCTATATCTATTCTTATTACTAGGCACGTACATCATATTTAGTTATAGTGTTGTAGTTGACATTCTATTCCTGTTTTGCATTCATCGCTAATTATTCAAAAATGACCTTTGGAAAATGGATGACGTATATTATGTAAACCAAAGCCAGTTATATAAAATCACTCTTGGCCTACATTTCATAAATCACTGTTACAATTACAGGAATATTTTCGAAAGATTTGTGAAACACATTTTACTGTAATTTGTAGTTACAGAATCTATTTCCTGTAAATTTGTACATTGGTAATTTGTACTATCGTGAAATAGGCCCCAGGTTATGTTTTTCTTTCTCTGTGTAGATGAACAAAGGGACACAAAGAAGATGACAATTGTGTCAGATACACAGCAAGGACAGCACCACGGTGCAGAAGGTCAGCACCAGCGCCAGCATCGTCCGTCACTGATTGATTTGCTTACAGGAGACCATGGCGCTGGCAAGGACCCCACCTCCAAGCCTGACACAACGTCATCTGGGCAGCCCATGCCCCATCGAGGTGAGTCAAGCATCACAGATTGCATTCACTTCAAAGTAACTGTCTTTCTTGGACTCGAAGGATGAAATTTATCACCTTAACATACCAGCATATTTTGTTGATTACATTGTTGATGAACCACTACTTAATATTGGTCTTCATTGTAAACCATACAGACTGTGGGTGACTCAAAATGAGGTGGAGGGAACAGGAATATAGTCTACATATAGTTTTATAGAACAGGACTAAATAGTCTGAAACAATCTTCCGTTGTAGTTGATAATGATGATGATTATTATGAAATTGTTGCAGAACTCGCCATTTAATGAGAGGTAATTTTGGTTCCTCTTTCTGTGCTTAAGAATGACACCAATTTTTCAGTTTTCTTTCTCATCTTAAAATCGGTTAGGTTTACATATTTTTATAAATATCTGTTTAGAACGTGACTCAAGTAACAGTAATAATAATGTAATATTAATTTTTAATGAAACCGTTGAATTCACAATTGACCTTAACTTTCCATCTTTCGCATCTATTCCAAAAGTGGTGACATCCGTAACAAATTAAGATATCACATAGGAGATTAAATACCAGTAATTGAATTTCTTGTGGCAGTGTTTGTTTTATTATTTTATGATTGTCTCACATTACGTTGGGACGTGTTCGTTTTAATGTTATTTTATATCAGGAGTCAACTTGTTCGCCCAATATTAGTGTGTTTTAATGTGTCAACGTTTTTAGTCAGTGTGAATTTTAGTTATGCAATAACAATTTAATTTCACCATACCAAAAAGAAAAACTATAGGCACGGGTGCAAATAGCCATTGATGCTGATGCGCCCTTCAAATTTCACTATCATCATCACCAGTAATTGAACTCTTCTGTATCTTTTTCATTTTTTGATAATGTGCAGCAAAGGTCAAGAAAGAGAATTTTCAATAATATGATATGAAAAGAGTTGTTGAAGCTGCCACAAAATTTGCACTGTGGACATCATGAAACAATATCAAAGCTGTCGTAGTTCGTAGTGAAGTGAATGGATGAATGAGTGAACAAATAGATGACTGCAAGTATGAGTGAATATACTATAAATAAGTAAGAATTTTCTAACATAAATATATACATATTCCCAGGTTATGGACAAAAATAACATTACTATTGATTTTAATATAATATATTAACTCTGTAGACGCTTTATTTTTCTTTACTAATAATTAAAACTGCTTAGTTAATCTATTTCTTAATGTTAATATAATTAATAATCTTCTTCTGAATAGTTGAGGATTTGCATATGAAGTGAAGTTGGTCTTTGGTTCTCAACCAAGTACGTAAACTTTCAAATTTTTTTCGCATGTTGTTCTTTCCCTTTTATAAAATGTGCCTTAATTTTGTTTTTCAGAAAGTAACATGGAATTATTATTAATTATTATAAAGAAATTTATAAAATACTCTCATCACCCTTTTTCCCGTAAACCTTTGTTTTCCATATATCATGCCCGAGGTATGAAAGATTGAATTTAATATGTATAATATGACTGTATTTAACCTGCATAACATGAGAGGTACAGGATATCTGGTTGTTCTCCCAACCTAGTTCTTCCTGTAACGCAAGCCCGGAATCGCTGGAGTGTCGCTGCAAAACTCGCGTGTGTTATGGCCGCTGCTGAATCAGTGTCGAGTGTGACTTTCGCCACTCGTGCCTCTGGGGAAGGTGGGGCTGGGGCGGGGGAAACCACCCAGACCTCTACCCCAGCAAATGCGCTGGTGGCACCCAAATTGCCATTAACAGGTACCATTGCCAGACGGAAGTAGTCAGTATGCAAGCCTGTCATAGCTTAGCTAAACGTAGTAGTCTAGTCTGATTAGTCTCCCTTATGATACTTTTAAAACCACCAATCTAAAGCATCTGCAAGTGGAAATTTTATATATAAATATAATAAATAAATTTGTCTGCTTTTATATGTTATAAAGGTCGGAGAAAATCATAGTGCCTATTACATAAATTTCCATGTCGATTTGCATATGCTCAACATGTCCAGTTTTGCACATTTATAATGAGTTTTTCAAGCACACTTTATATCGCGTTTTCTGCACATGTGTGACTTTCCCTGTCATTTAAAATTTATATGCCTGATCTACAAGCAATATGAAGGAAATGTTTAAAATAATTTTAGTGACCATTCGAAGTATCTGCGAGTGTGAGTGGTATTCCTCATGTTTCTCATACCTCTGTATGAGAAATACCAAAATGTACTCCTAAAAAAATGATTTTAATTTAGTAGACGCAAAGCAAATTACAGTTGGTATTTCTACCATGTACTTTGATGTCTTATTTTGTTGCTTCTTTGACGGTCAACAAAGTGGCAAATGTGATAGAGAAGAGTTTTTCATTATTTCCATTCAGAAGTTCCATGTGTTGAATATATTGTAATGGTTGTTGTAACCCACAGAGTTGATATTTAAGTCATTATATTTCAGTTTCTCAGTTTTCATAATCCTCATCAGAATAATGTAACTTTCCTTTGAGAATATCAAGATTCACATAACAAATATACTGTTATACATATGGAAATACGCCAATGGGTGCAGATTACATTTAATGCTCTAAATATTCATATAATGACGAAAAGGAAAATTATTTTAAAAAATCTCTTATGTGACATTTGGAATTCATAAGAAAATGTGTAGTTACAGTCACAAATTGTCACTTATTGTTCGTTTTTCTGTGGATAAGAAATTGATAAATAACTACCATAATCATCATTATCATATGTAGAATGCTAGTTTGAACACATAATACAAGATTAGTCATGTGATATTTTGATTTGTTTACTTTCATATTCATTGTCTTGTTCACAGAAGGTTTCGAATTTTATTTCCAATCACATGTACTAGTGGAACAATGTATATTTAATAAATATTCTTTGTTATCTGAAACAATTCCGTATGGATACATATCTATTTCTAGATAACAGATTCATTTCAACATGTACAGTCAAATTATACTACTGAATTACTATTGCAATTACTGCTACTAATTTCTGTTACTAGTACACTGCTCCCCAGCCACACCACGGGATTTTGGGGACATTGCAAGACAATCACAGTACAACAAATGTCTACAATTTTTCTCTAATTCAATTATCCTTCTCCAAATAGACTCAGAACACATACACTAATGAATTCTGACGATATGGCGATATTTACCACTCTGTTTCGTTTTTTATCCCACTTGTAAGCTAAAAAATCCCGTTGAGAAAAACCTGCAGTATATCCGAATCTGCATCATGGTGATTTATCCAGGGACTGGTGTACTTAGACTACTACAGCTACTACTACTAATACCATTAATACTACTATATTCGTGGACACGTTTTGACGATCTTTTCTTATATCACATTCTCCTGAACAGTCTTTTCCCCAGAAATTGCGCGAGTGCATTGCTCAAGAAGGGAAGCAGTGCCTCTTTCAATTCATCACAGATGGAGCAAAGCAGTTTAAAGGAACTGCAAAGCACTATAAAGTAATGGTTTAAAAAAATAAATTACTTAATGAAATAATGAATGTAAGATAATCTATTTAGTATTTTCATACATACTAAAATTAAATAATACGTATCATGCAATGTATACTCAATATTCAGCAACCTGAATTATGAATATCCGAAGTGAAAAATATTTGTGAAGTTGAGGTATCAAATAAATTCTTCGTCACTTGTTCATATATGTACCGTACCTCATACCAGAACAGTGGTTTTAGCTAGTAATATGCTGTCTGTCTGTCTGTGGACAGTGATCTCTACTGAAATGTCGAATAATTATTATTCATAGTAAATATGAGTCAATTTATCTAGTAAGGATACACATAAAGAAATAATTTTTGTGGAAATATAAATGGCTTTTTGTTTGAAATCAAATACACAAAATGGCGATCTCCTCAAATCAAATTAGCTTCCAATGATAAATTCAGTTCCTTAACAAATTTAAAGTAATTGTTTTAAATTCATACAATTAACTTGTTCAGCAACGAAATATTGAGGGTATATATTTAGCTTTACTTAACTATTAACATATTTTTGCTAAACACAAACCAATAAAGGCAAGGCTTAACATGTGCGTGCACTATCATTCTTCACTTAAATACATTTTTATCTCATTGTAACGAATTCCAAGTACAAATGGAAAACTTATTTTTTACTTACTTTTAGAATATCAATTCGTAAGATAGAAGAAAGAAAGTATTGAAAGAAGCTGATAATGGTAATAACCTTCTTAGATGAAAACTTCATGACATAGTTCATCTAACTGTGCATTCCTTATTACATGAAAAGAGATCCTTTCACATTAACAACAAATTTTTCTTATGCAATAAGATACGTTGATTTATTAGAGTTAAAAGTTAGAGGTAATCTTCTTTTGAAACATATGATTAAACCATAACAAATAATGCATAAATGCATAGAAATTATACCAAGGCAAAAACATCAGAGATCCTGTCTGTAGCTGTCTCATAGTATGAAGAGCGACTTGTTTCCTATGTCGATTTACTAGGGTAATTTTCAAGAAAAAAGACGATAAGTTTTGTTGAATATTGCGAAGGTTAGGGTCACTTGTTTCTTTCCCTTTAAATTATATGATTAAACTGTTCGTGCAATTGTTGCAACAATTTAAAAGAAACTTGAACAGAGCAAAATGTATGAAAGGATTTAAGAATAAATCGTTGTGTCTGTTATTGGAGTTTCTGATTTTAAGAAACAATTTACAATATACATAGGTCTACTTTTTACAAAATTAAGAAAAGAGAACGATAAATTCACTTAAAAGTACTTCATCACTAATGGGAATCGCACTCAGAAATTCGAGCCTATCTTCCAAAACTCGAACAATGTAGCATTAGCATTGCAATGCTAAAGGACTAAAAGTCAGTGTGCTTTCATTTGTTGTATGCAATAAATACTTGTTTGTTGCTCCTCAGAGCAAGCAGAAGGGACTGATTAAGCATTCTGCTTTTAGAAATTTGGTATGTTACAATGTGCCCACAAGTACAATATTCATACTACTACCACCACTACTACTACTACTACTACTACTACTACTACTACTACTACTACTACTACTACTACTACTACTACTACTACTACTACTACTGTCCACACCTGTGGAGTAACGGTTTGTGCGTCTGATCGTGAAACCAGGTGGCCCAGGTTCGAATCCTGGTTGGAGCAAGTTACCTGGTTGAGGTTTTTCTCAGAGTTTTCCCTCAACCCAATACGAGGAAATGCTGGGTGACTATCGGTGCTGAACCCTGGATTCATTTCACCGATATTATCACCTTCATTTCTTTCAGATGCTAAATAACCTGAGATGTTGATACAGCATCGTAAAATATCCACTAAAAACAACAACTGCTGCTGCTGCTACTGTTGCTGCTGCTACTTTACTATTTCTACAACTTTCACTATCTACTCTTACTACTACTGCCATTCTTCATAACTACTACTAATACTACTACTACTGCTACCATTATTCAATATTTTTCATTGCTAATATCATACCTACTATCATTGTGCAATATTTCTACTACTACTACTACTACTACTACTACTACTACTACTACTACTACTGCTACTCTGCCCTATTGACTATTTGTACAACTACAACCACTAGCATTACTATTACTACTGCCATTATTCACTACTTAACCATAGCTATTACTACTACTGTTAGTGCCACTATTGACTACCGGTACTTGTAAAATTACCTCCACCAGTACCACTTCTACTACTACTACTACTACTACCACTACTACTACTACTACTACCACTACCACTACCACTACCACTACCACTCCTAACTAATAACAACATTGAAGTTGACATTGAGGTTATGTCCTGAAAATATTCTGGATCTTCATTCATTTCATTTCATCAGTTTTCTTCATATTGAAAATTGTTATCATGAGCTTTCCTACACACAGAAGACGTGATGGTAACAAGTGCTTGAAAACGTCTCCAACTGTAGACAATTGTCTCTTTTTACCTGAAATATATTTCTTCCTGTTTTCCAAGTAGATATTCGGAAAAGTGTTTGATTTCCAAATGAAGTTTTGTTGAATCTGACTTTGTAATTAGCATTGATTTAACTATAAATTACAATAAATCAATGTTGCTATATATACGAGTCCTTGATGTCCAAAATGCAAAGGAGCTAAGCTTTATCCCCTCGAATTCAACACACTTCTTTGGAGAATAGTGAGTTTGTATACATCTATCTTACATCACGTCCACATAAGTCTATAGTTTGTCATATAGTGATGTCCTGAATTGTAAGAAGAAATACCGTATCTAGTTTATACCTTCTTTATTAGCAAATTGCACATGCATGGTTGGGTAATGGTTCTAGCATGCATTAAATACTGGATAATCCCAGAGATTGGCTGACTATCACTTTCGAGAATTTTGTAGATTTTCTTAGTTTAGCTAAAAGGAAATTCTGGGATTCTATATTAAAAGTCCATTCATAACTATCACATCTTCTTAATTATACTGAATAACCGTTGCATTAAGTGATTAAAGTAAAGCTTATTTATCTACATGAGTAGCATTTGTTTCATTTGGAAGAAAAATGAATGTCACATTTTTTAGTTTTCCTCTCAGAAAATAAATATTTGCAAAAACGTCTTTATGGATACATATCTGTACTATTCCTATTTCTTAAAGTAATAACTGCAGTGATGCAGCACAAAAACTCTGGCATCGAGAATGTAAAATATTCCCAAATAATTATTTTGTTATTGAATTTGACAGGTTTTTAAGAGGACAGTATAATTCCAAAAAATCAACTGACATCACTTTTTTTTTTAATATGCATAAGTTACAGAAAGTCACAAATTATGTACATTTATCAGTAATCTGTAAACAAGAAATCGTATAAATAAGAAATCACAATTAAAAAATCCATTTCACTTTTAGGTCATTATTGTATGATTTGTGGCTCAAATATGACAAATTATAGGGAGAATATTTGGCAGAGAAGGTTATTATTTTGTGGTCACTATATTGAAAACAAAGTTAAAGTTTAGAAAATATGAACACCTAGTCAGTATGCAACTTTACAGTTTGTAGAAAACAATTTGAGACACAGTCAGGACTTCAAAACCAAATCAATATTTCTCCAAACATAATTTTAAAATACATTACATTTCAGAAATTAGTTTCGAATATTATTCATTTACATTTCGTAATGTCCGTAACACCTTTCTCCTCTCCTCTCCTCTCCTCTCCTCTCCTCTCCTCTCCTCTCCTCTCCTCTCCTCTCCTCTCCTCTCCTCTCCTCTCCTCTCCTCTCCTCTCCTCTCCTCTCCTCTCCTCTCCTCTCCTCTCCCCTCTTCTCTTCTCTTCTCTTGTCTTCTCTTCTCTTCTCTTCTCTTCTCCTCTCCTCTCCTCTCCCCTCCCCTCCCCTCTCCTCTCCTCTCCTCTCCTCTTCTCTACTCCATTCTCTCCCCTCTAATCTCTCATGCTTTACTCTCTTCCCTGTTCTCGTGTCACTTTCCCTCTCCTCCATTGCACTTCCCCTTCCCCTCTCCTCTCCTCTCCTCTCCTCTCCTCCCATCATCCTGTTTTTTTTCTACTATCCTTTTCTTCTCCCCTTTCCTTCCTTTTTGTCTTTGTTCTTCTTCCCCCCCCCCCCGTCCTTTACTTCTTTCTCAACATGCCATATCCGGAACTGATTAAGTCATACTACTCATACTTTAATACAGTGTACGTGTCTTTTGTGACATTTGTTAAAAGTTCAGATTTTTAAGTGAAAATTTATGTGTTGTCAGTGATAGTAGTGGCAGTATCTGGAAATTATTGAAAGTTTATATGATATAATATTTCAGTCGAGCTAGAGTATCTTCTTTCGTTTATCTAATTATTTGGTGTAGACATTTCTTCATCCTCATGAATGAGGTTCCTTCGTAGCAGTCTAATATGAAACCATTAATTTCGCACATGTAGAAATAAGATCGCAAGTTACATGCTAATGATTGAGCATTTGCTTTGCTTCTAGACAAGCTTGCACAATAACTTTGGCTTCGTCATTAATTAGTTACCATGTAGATGCTAGTGGTTCTGCACATGATCTGCATCTTGTTATAAAAATCATAATTCAGAAAACATTGGTCCAAGGACGTTGGGTGTGATTTCTACTCAGATTTAGTGTCATAAAGTGAATTGACGACGTTCTATTTTCAAATCTTAAAATAGCTTATGTTTATCAATGATCGACTCCTCGTCTAGAATATATGACACACTTGATATAGGTATTCCTGGACTTGCATGTTTCGAGTAAATGCACGGCAGTAATTTTAAACTTAAATTCGTTTTAAATAATTAATAGTGAGCGTAGATATCTCAGTGCATGAAGTGTTGCATGCTCATGTTTTTGACGAATACAAATTAAATTCTTTCGTCATAATTGATACTAATTAAATCTGCATAATATACATAAAATTTCTTAAACTTATTTATATAATAATTATACTTAATAATGCATAATGTGATAATTTTTGTACTATATATGGATCATGACACAGTAGGTTCACATGTGTATGAAAAGGTTTTAAACATCTTGTTATTTTCGTGAAATTTCTCTGGATAAATAAAATTCTGGTTTGCCAATATACTTACACCTGTCAAGGTACGGAAATAAATTTACTTAATTTTAAGTTACACTCTTTCTTTTATGCTTATATAAAGCTGTAAATACTCTTACACCTCTTTGCAATATTATTTTCTGTAACAGGCAGAAAGTTCATGTACTTTCAATACTTATAAAAATGAAGCTCAGAGAAAATTTCAGTCCATTATACATGCATGCACACAAATGCATGCATACCTATTCTGAGTTTTAGGATTACCGGTAACGCATTGTGTCCGACAAAAATACGTCAATTTAAAATGATTTATCAAAGTTACGTGACACTTGTGAAATGATACAAGTTATTAAATCTGTGCTTAGGTATTCCAAACAGAGTACAGATTTTGGTATTTTTAATTTCTGTACCTAAATTCTTCGCATGTCTGCTATGAGTTATCCAAAAATTCCAGTTCTTCACACCAATAAACCTTATGGTGCATGAATTCTTTGGAAGTTTGGAGTTTTTATTGTTAGAAACTTGGGTGTTCATAAATTTCCCAGTAGGATAAATAAACATCATTTGTAAAAGCCATTTCCTAGAAAGATATGTAATTTCGATTAAATCAGTGTTGGGGTAAAATAAGTTAATTAAGGCTTTCATTAAACTTGATACATGTTGAAAAAGGCGTAAGATCCTGTATTGGTGATATTTATATTGATTCAGCTCTAAGTATGTTGAACTAATGCATCTTCCCTGTAATGTACTCACTCTCTCAATATGCTTACTTCCCGGATTTAATGACTTCTATTCATTGAAGTCTTTCCCATGTTCTTTCTGCACCACTAAAATTGAGAATAATGGTGAAGAAATCCTCCCTTTATCCACCAAGATTATTATTTCCACACCAGTATTGAATCCTATATCTTCGGCCTAGAGAGTAATGTTGTTGTCACTGGACTAACGGAATATTAATACTTCACATAACATTTGTTCTTATCTTCCAATAATTTATAAATCGAAAACTAATATTTCCAGAAATAAAAATAAATTTAACTTTTCTTTGTCGTAAAATAACAGACATTTACGAATATGATATTTCGCCCCAGTTTAGTTAAAAGTAACTGTAGAAAAAATACTTAACATTGTATTTTCCTTCTCTTTGTTTATTGTTTAATGGAGCATTATTTTCATTAGTATCACAGAACTTCTTTTTTTATTCTATTGTCCCATATGAAGTTTTCAGAATACATAGTGCTTCCACACTCAGTTCTTTCATTTTAATCCCCTGGCTCTAATATACAACCTCTAACCTTAGAGGTGCCAGTAACATTAGTTTTTCCACACAAACAGAAGAACTATAAAGAGATATTTGTATTGTAATAATTCAGTTACTGATGACCTGCAACAAAGTAAGTTTTCTCTTGGAACTACTGAATTTGACAAGTATGGGTAAGTTTTTAGTAATTATGCAGAACACGCACGCAAGTTTTCAGTTCTTTTTACTTTCAATAGAATCTTCCAAGTAGAACACCAATTTCATTGCTTTTTTATGTATAAATACTGTAGTGAAACAGTTTTCACTACAAAAAATCAACCTCTGATTAATTTTTATGTTCTGTTACTGGTAACTGATTGTTATTTGAGAGCTTGCTTTTAGCGTGTTCACATTAAATTTCATTTACGGCATAAAATGATATATTTTTATTATCTCTCTTATGACGTGTACAAAATAAGATAACAGCCATATAGAAAGATGCTCAACTTAAAATAAATTTAAGAAATTATATATAGGGACAATTAGTAACAGTTATGATGCAAAGATGCTTGCATGACAGCATCAGATCTAAAGTTGTAAGAGTTACAAAATCATTATCAAGTAAATTACTAAAGCAGAAAACAATTCGGAAATAACTATCGTAATTATAAGATGAAAGTGTAATGCCTGTATTGACAGAAAAGTTTACGAATCTCCCACATTTACACGAAAAAAGATTATAAATTTACATTATAAATGTGCCTTTCATCCATTTATGATTTTATTAATTACATAAGAGATTCAAATAACAAAGGTGGTTGTTTTCCATGATTCATCCTGACGAATTCATTTCCAGTTTGAAGAATGTTAAGCCATCTTTTTATTCTCATCCATAGGACAGAGAATGTAGAAGACTAATCATTGTAATCCTCCAAACTTTTAAGCTCGTTTGTTGCTGCTCCAGAAAACAAAGAAAAACAACAATAAAATTTGTAGCTATCTTTTTTTTTTTAGATTAAATTTGTAACACTGACATCGACCATTGTCTTTAGTTATATTTCGGCTCTTATCATTTGCACATAACCTAACATAAATGTCAAGTGAATGTGGAGATTGATGATATTTGTGGCTAGGTTGCTGATTGTCCCTAGCCTAACCTCTTATGCAGAATGTATTTTTGGTACTACACTAAGATAGAGTCACATACTCTGTCAAAGATCGCAGTAATGCAATGTCATTAATGCTACAGGAATGGTATTGCCCAGTGCAATGAGGTGCACTGGAAGATAAGAACCCAAGGGTCTCTTGGTTCATATTCATAGTGCAGGCATTTTTTTTACATAGCATAGTGTGCTCATATTAGTAATAGAGTGAAGCTGATAAATGAGATATAGTCCGAACTTTGGTGAATGCAGCAGCAAGAAATCAAGCTAGAGGGCAGGTTCACTTTTTGTGTGTTCATTGGTGATATTTAGTGTAATATAGGCAAAGAAATTAAGTGTAATTATTTTGGCTGCTCATAATCTGTGTAATGAAAACCTGTTCACGATCATGTTTCACAGTGTAATACATAATAGGGCAAAAAATCACATATTCCAAATTTCCATTTTCAGTGAAATATAAAATATGATAGAGTAGTTATTCGCATTTTCATGGCAAATGCTGTGGAATATGCATTTTATTAAAAATATGTTAGGAACTCTACTTATTGAGGTGTAAAATTCTTGTTATTTCTATTCATTTAATGTACAGTGTACTATCTACAGCACTACTAATAATATTACCACTAATAGTACTAGTTATACATTGTGTTTCACCAGTCTGATGAGCTGTGTGAAAGCTGCTTGTCCAGTTGTTGCTCTGACCATTGCCATAATCTCTCAGCAGGTGGGATCACGTGTTCAGCTGTGTTTTGAGAAATATACAACAGGCATACATACCTCAGCTCTAATTTCGTCTGTGACTGAGTGCAGTTTATTTATCTCGTTTGTTTTGTGACAGTGGTTAACAAATATTCATTGAGGGAACATATTATGTACACGTATGGTATGTGTGTAAAGAACAATAAGTCATACTGTATCTACCATCATAGCTCAGGCAGTAGCACGCTTGCCTGCTGACCTGGCATGGGTTTGATTCCTGCTTGGACTGATCACCTGGTTGGCTTTTTCAAAAGTTTTCCCCAACTGTAAGGTAAATGTCAGGTAATCCTTGGCCTCATCTCGCCAAATACCATTTCACTATCAAATAGCCCAATAATTGATAGAACATCGTTCAATAACCAAGTAAAAATAATAATAAATAATAAGTTGTGTGGCAAAAGAAGACAAAAATTTGGAGATAAATTTCCTGATAGCCCGAATTCTTGTAGAAATACAGTACTAAATTTAGTTGAAATTTAACGAAACAGGTTCTTTGAATTACCAATAAATCAGACAAAATCTCAGTTTGCTTACTGGTGAAAAATTCAATGGACTAGCAGCTGCCTTGTGATGTAGTCCTCTAAAATCTCTGACATATTTTGTAGCACAGAGGACAGAAATTTCTAAAGCATGTGCAAAACAGAGAACAAATTTGTTGAAATTGAATTCCTAAAATTCTTGAAGTTCGGGAAATAAGTCCCAAGATTATTATGCAGATAATGTCTCTAATAATCTGGGGCGCTACAGCTTGTGAAGAGTCTAGACCAACCAGCCGGCTGCTGGCCTCACGCCCACATGCCAAAGCAGAGGTGGACGATCATCCAACCAGAATGGAGGTATCATGTGGTTAGCACGATGATCCCCCAGCCGTTATAGCTGGCTTTCGCAACCAGATTCGCTACCTATTGTAGCTCCCCAAGTGCATCACGAAGCTGAGTGGGCACCGGTCCCATACACTGGCCGAAATTTCATGAGAAATTTCTTCCCCTATGAGGACTCGAACCAGTACGCATTCCGTAATGCGAGTCCTAGAAAGAATGCCTTTAACCACTATGCCACGGTGCGGGACAATGTCTGTAATTCTAGGCTTAAAATAGTAAATAACGGAGAAATTTATCCTGAATCAATTTTGTTTTGTGATGAGACTTGGTTTCAACTGAACAGCTATGTAGCATCATCATCCAGTAGCCTACAGCTGCTGGTCAACAGAAAAGCCAACAATCGTGAATGATGTTCGAATGTGCGAAACAAACATTTGGATGTGCTGTATCATTAGTTCTCACAGAATTATTGGTTCGTTCGTTCTTTCATGCAGAAACAGGCAAGGTACAAGAGAGACATTTTCTGACGAATTAACAAATGTGGATTGTTTCACAGCATATTTTCAACAGAATAAGGTCACAGCTCATACTCTTAATATACCATACAGTACACATTATTGATTTGAGCTGGATAGTAATTGGGTGCAGAATTATTAGCAGGAATTTGTAACCTCCTCATTCACCAAACTTCACAACTGATTTTATGTCTGGGTAATGGAACTTAAAAAGATGTACAAAGTGAAATTCTCTACATTAGTGCAGAGAAACTGTTGCTTGTGAACAATTGATTGAGAAGATGGGCAACGATTCCAGTAGCTACTGTGAGGAGGTGAGTACCAAATGACGATGTGTTACATGTACCAAAGTTTTAATGCAGAGAAATAGGTACCGAGAGATTGTGGCAGTACACAACAGCAACGACCAGGGCAATGACCAGGCAAGCAGCCAACTTGCACCCTGTTACAGACTGGCAAAATGCACTGTACTCCTATATTACCAATACTACTACTACTACTACTGCTACTACTACTACCACCACTACCACTACCACTACCACTACCACCATTATAGCTGCTGCTTTACTACCTCTGCCACTAATACTACTGCTTCTGCTCCCCATTACCAATTACCACTAATATTACTACTACTACTACTCCTACTACTACTACTACTACTACTACTACCACCACTACCACTACCATCATTATAGCTGCTGCTTTGCTACCTCTGCCACTAATACTACTGCTTCTGCTCCCCATTACCAATTACCAATACTACTACTACTACTACTGCTACTACTACTACTACTGCTGCTGTGTCTACTACCATTACCATACTGCCACTACTACTACCACCACAGCTACTGATGCTTGTACATCATAACTACTACTACTACTACTACTACTACTACTACTACTACCACTACCACTACCAACATTATAGCTGCTGCTTTGCTACCTCTGTCACTAATACTACTGCTTCTGCTCCCCATTACCAATTACCACTAATACTACTACCACTACTACTACTACTACTACTACTACTACTACTGCTGCTGTGTCTACTGCCATTGCCATATTGTCACTACTACTACCACCACAGCTACTGATGCTTCTACATCATAACTACTACTACTACTACTACTACTACCACCACCACTACCACCACTACCACTACCATCATTATAGCTGCTGCTTTGCTACCTCTGCCACTAATACTACTGCTTCTGCTCCCCATTACCAATTACCACTAATACTACTACCACTACTACTACTACTACTACTACTACTACTGCTGCTGTGTCTACTACCATTACCATATTGCCACTACTATTACCACCACAGCTACTGATGCTTCTACATCATAACTACTACTACTACCACTACCACTACCGTCATTATAGCTACTGCTTTGCTACCTCTGCCACTAATACTACTGCTTCTGCTCCCCATTACCAGTTACCACTACTACTACTACTACTACTACTACTACTACTACTACTACCACTACCACTACCACTACCACTACCACTACCATCATTATAGCTGCTGCTTTGCTACCTCTGCCACTAATACTACTGCTTCTGCTCCCCATTACCAGTTACCACTACTACTACTACTACTACTACTACTACTACTACTACTACCACTACCACTACCACTACCACTATCATAGCTGCTGCTTTGCTACCTCTGCCACTAATACTACTGCTTCTGCTCCCCATTACCAGTCACTACTACTACTACTACTACTACTACTACTACTACTACTACTACTACTACTACTACTACCACCACCACTACCACTACCACTACCATCATTATAGCTGCTGCTTTGCTACCTCTGCCACTAATAGTACTGCTTCTACTCCCCATTACCAGTTACCACTAATACCACTACTACTACTACTACTACTACTACTACCACTACCACTACCACTACCACTGCCATCATTATAGCTGCTGCTTTGCTACCTCTGCCACTAATACTACTGCTTCTGCTCCCCATTACCAATTACTACTACTACTACTACTACTACTACTACTACTGCTACTACTACTACTACCATAATCATAATTATTGTTACCAATGTTACTGCCACTGCCACCATTTTGTTAACATTTTTAGTGTAATACTACTGGGTGAACAGTATAGAGCAGAACAGGTTTCACGGCCTTGAGTCCCCACCTGCCGGCCATGAAACCTGTTCTGCTCTATACTGTTCACCCAGTACTTGTAGTAGAATAGTTTATGGAAAATAGTGGAAAGTTATTTTCTAGCTTTGTTTACATTATGCACTACAAAACGTTTACCTTGTCTTTTTTATAAAGTGAGTTATGACTTGCCAAACATTGCATTCTAAGTATAGGCAGCAACTTGTTTCCTATAATGTAATATGTAACCTGTCAGAAATCTATCCTAGCCCACATAAAAAGTCAAGTACAACACGATTTACATCGACAGATAAGATGTTCATCGTATTGCTCTCGAAATTCGCGAGGTCCCAACTACAAGAAGAAGATAGAGCCAGACCTGGATTTCGAAGTTTTTAAAGCTTTTCTTAGGACCATGTACTTAAACTTTTACATATGAAGGTTATTAAAAGGATACTACCTTAGCTCTTCCTCTTGCAAATCTTCTCACTTAATCCGTTCATTTATTCCCAAAGTTAATGATGATGACAAGGTAACATAATTAGTCAACAACTTTTCTTTAATTGACGAACACAGATTATTCGAAGTTGATGAAATTATGATATGGCGAATATTGCAATGCAATGAAGAAGAAACACAATACTCCGAGAATATTTAAACCACAAATGCTTTTCCACCATAGATCTGTCAATCTGCTACCTGCTAGACATCGAACCACTAAGTGGTTGTGCTAATCGTCTGTTATTATTATTATTATTATTATTATTATTATTATTATTATTATTATTATTATTATTATTATTATTATTATTTGAATTCTAGTGGAATGTACGGTATTCTTACAGACAAGTGTTTCTGACTGTGCTTTGGTGGAAGTGGCGTTGGTGGTTAGAACAATGACGATAATGATATGAAAGTGTTTACAAATGCTATTCTTTAAGCTTGAGCAGGTACCTACCGCAGTTGTAATTGCAAGATCTCTAATTCTTATTATGCCAACTGGCCACATATTTCTTGAGTATTTTCATTCATTCATTAAGAGAAAAATCAATTTCCATTATTTCATTAGGTATAAAAATTGACTTTTCCCAATATGTAACTAACAAATAGCTTCTATTTTTTTTATTTTATATTCTTCTTATTCTTATTCCTCTGCTACTGCTGCTGCTTCTTTGCTGTTATGAAACTATGCAAATACTTTGACATGAGGATAATCATAATAATTTGTAATTTGAAATTATGTACATATTTGTGTCCTATTATTCATTTATTTGTTTGTGACGCCAATCCAGATCATTGAAGGTAATTATTCATTTACACATATCTATAAATAATTCATGTTCAAATTCAGTCTTATTTGTAGTGCAAACATGTGCTTTGAATTAATGAATTTCCTGGAGCAGTTGTTCACACAGCTGTAGCCTGTTTTGATGTGGCATGTTTCAGAGAAGTCCCAACAATCTTCTTCTTCTTCTGCTAGTGACGAACGTAAATTGTCAAGTCAAAAGTATGACAGTTTCTTGCCACAGCAGAAATCATCCAAACTCCGATTTGTCTCTTCTGTAGAACTTAAACATTCCTCAGGTAAATTTATTTTATTTTTTTTCTCCACACAATATTGCATGTTATTAATTTATGTGGATGCTATTGTACGGTATAATCTTACAAATTTTGGGTGCCTGGTAGCTTTATTATTTTTTTTTTTTGTAGTAAAGACTTTATAAATGTGTCTGCACAAAATTAATTATTTTATAATTTACTAGTTATGATGGTAGCAAAACAAATGTTGCATTGCTGAGTCAACTTACGTAAGGATAAAATATGAAAAGCCTGTAAAACATCATGAAACTCTAATTGCTATCTTTCTCAGTACAGTATTATGTCAGATGTTTAAACTTGGACATATATTTATTAATTTGATAACCAGTTTTATTTTTGTTGACTTCCATATGTATATATCACGAATAACATAAAAAAATAAATCACTAAGAGAATATCGTAGGGTATTTCAGATACACAAAACATAGAAAAAATGTTATCCTTCTCTCTTTCTCTCTCTCTTTTTTTATTTTTAATATTGATTTTAAGAAGCATTATAGCATCATTCATAATATAGTAGGTTTCTTGCTGGAACTAAGAGTAGGCCTATTTTTGAGAATTTAACATACAGTAAATGTTCTCATTATTTTGTAGTTATTTGAATTGTTTGTCTTATTAGATAAACTTTCAGAAGTAACATAATAAAATCCTTTGCAGGAACTGAGAGAGGGATAATCAGTGTTTGCCTTGCTCATCAGCATAGAAAATTAGCATACTACAATTTATTTTCAGGAACACTACATAGAGAGCGTGAGTGTCTTATTAGTAGGGTTCGGATTCTTAGGATTTAAGGGGGCTTATACAGTGAAAATGTTTGAAATTTTTTTTATTATCTCAATTGATAGAGTATACTTTTCTGTATATATTTCCAAGTTTTCAGATATATGTTGACAGGGAGGGTGTAATATATGCAGCAGGTGTTTTTAGTGCAGGATGTAAGTACACGTATGTCCCAACTTAAGACTAATTTTCCCAATAATTACATTTTTCGATACAAAAAACATGATATCTCAAGACCCATGTGTCTGATTTCATTCAAATTTTGTTCACTTGTCCTTTGTAATGATCTCTAGAGGTTGGACCAGAATGGTTACATTTGAATGAAAAATGAGCAATTTTCTAGTAAAAACACAGTGAAAAAGAAACAAAAAATTTGTAATGCAAATTTAAAAATCTATAAATGTAGTATGAAGTCAGCTGTGATGTTCATTGAGGACCAATGAAACTTAAAAAAGAATGCGTTTGAAGTTCTTTAGTTCAAGTCATTTACTAACATGAAGTACATATTGCAACTAGCTATGGAACACAAAATATTACATATTTTGATTACACAACTTTTAACACTATATCACTTCGGAATATGTAGTTTTTTGCTTTCACTTTGCTAGGTACCATATCTAGTATTTAACACGTGAAAGCAAAAAACTACATATTCCAAAGACAAAATATTACCGGTAATTAAAGAAAGAGTCGAAGTCAAGGGAGTACTAGCTGTGAAATTTTCGGACTATAATTTAAAGAAAAAGGTAAGTGCTGTCTGGGTCTGTTTGCACTGCTGTTCTTTATATATATATATATATATATATATATATATATATATATATATATATATATACATCTTGATGTATTTATTTTAATGCATGATAAAATTTGTGATAGTTCGTATTACAATTCACAAATTCAATTACTTTATTTAAATGAATCTTATGTTGAATAATTTGAATTGATCGTCATTTTTTCATTCTTTGCATTCACTTATACCTTCAATGTATGAAGCATTAATCTCCAGTTGTCTCGTGTGAAAGAAAAAATAAAGAGATTTAGGAATTATCGCTAATTTCGGATTATTGGAGTATCAATGTACCGTAATTTTGTGAAAAAACAGTCTGTAGCAACAGTGAGAAGAAGATTTCAAGAAAAATTTCCTGATTCTGCAGTTTCAAATCAAATGAGCATACGGGATATAGTTAAGAAATTAAGAGAGATTGGTTTCTTAAATTATTATGAAATCTCTGTTATGCCACAGAGTTGTCACTGAAAATTTAGACAACATTGATGCTAGGCTTGAAAATTTGCCTCAAAATCTCTCAGACATTTAGTGCATGGAGTTGGTTTATCCAAATCATCAGCAAAAGTCGCAACAAAATTATTTATTCCAAGCCAAATAAGATGGCACGAGTGCATGAATTGCAACTAGGCGATCTTTAGAGCAGAGTAGGGTTGCCACCTTTCAAGGACTATTGGGCTGAAAAAATCTCATCCACAAGGACCAAGGAACAAACCGATTATTTTTAATTCAGTCTATTTTCTATCATCTCACAAGTGAAAACGGTCAATTTATAGTAAAATAAAATTCATCTTGAATCTTGCGTAGCTACACTACTTTTAACACTTAAATACAAATGATTGATAAAATGACAAACTTACTAGTGTTAATTATATAAGCACGTGTGGCTTACAGCTGTTTCGGTGTATACTGTACACCATCATCTGAGGCTCTGATGATGGTGTACAGTATACAGCTGTAAGCCACACGTGCTTATATAATTAACACTAGTAAGTTTGCCATTTTATCAATCATTAATAAAATTCAATGTTTCCCATTTAAAAATGAGTGAAACTTTAAAATAGTGTGTCAGTATTATTAATTTAAGGCTAAGGAATGCTCTTTATTGCCTACCCTGTTAAGAACTATTTGGAGGATTTAGTGAAGAAATGTTTTCAGAATATGGGAGAGATGATATTAAGTGGAAGAAGATTAAAATGCATAAAAATTTGCTGATTATATGGCGTTGTTAGCAGAAGAGAATATGATGATAAGGAATGTGCTGCTAGAGCTAAATCACAGCTGTGAGCAGTAAGTATAGTATGAAGATAAATTCATTCAAGACGAAGACCGTGGTTATGGGAAGAAAAATGAAGAAGGTAAATATGCGAATTCGAAATGAGCAGTGAAAAAATTGGACAGCTTCAAATACTTGGAAAGTACTATAAATAGTAATATGAGCTGCTGCCAGGATGTCAAGAGGAGGCTAGCAATGACAAAGAAAGCTTTTAATAGAAAAGAAGCATTTTCTGCATACCTTTAGAAAAAGAACTAAGGAAGAGACCAGTGTGGTGTGTGACATTGTATGGAGCAAAAACATGAACATTACGACTAAGTGAAGAGAAACTACTGGAAGCATTTGAAATGTGGACATGGAGAATAGAATGGAGCATGTGAAATGGACGGACAGAATAAGAAATAAAGCTGTGCTAAAAATAGTAGGTGAAGAAAGAATAATGCTCAGACCGATCAGGAAGAGAAAAACAAATTGGTTGAGTCATTAGCTACCTACTGAAGGATGCACTGGAAGGAATGGTGAACGAGAGAAAAGTTCGGGGCAGAAAAAAATATCGGTGTTAGACATTATTAAGATATGTCTATCATATGCGGAGATGAAGAGGAATGCGAAAAAGAAGGGGAGATTGGACAATGCTGGATTTGTAGTGAAGGACCTGCCCTTATGCAGAAAAGTATGAATGAATGTAGCCTATAGAGTTAACATTAAAAATATGAACCCTAAGAAAATGTCTCTACAGGCTCTCACATTTGTGTTTCATGTATATTTATAATATTGTACTTTGCTGTTTTCAAAATTGGCAAAGGCAGGACAAAAGTCAAAAGTGTGTTTGACGGGGATCCTGGACAGTATTTCAAATTTTGTGAAAGCTGGATGGTTGGCAACCATACAGCAAAATGAATCTTTGTAAATGGGTGTTACAGAGTGTTATTATCAATATGAATAAACACTGCAAAACACTGTTTGCCTGCCAGACTGCTTCATATTGCTTCCACATGGTGAGAGTTAGTCTGTGAATAACACGAGCTGTGTGGATGGCTGACCACCTATCTACCTATTACTGTTTCCTTGTGACGGGAATAATAATGTTCTCATCTGCTAGATGAGAGAGTGAATTCCCTGTGTATAGGGAAAAAACCTCTCTATATATCCATGTTGTTTTTATTTCACTGTTCCACATAATAAATTCTTGACCCCGAAACAAATGTGGAAGGTTGATCCATTTGCTTTACTCTTGACACATTTAATTTATCCTGTTGCTGTCACATTTATATACAGAGTGTTTCCGGGCTAGTGTTACAAACTTTCAGGGATGATGGGGAAGGGCACATGTATCAATTTGAGATAAGGAACCCTGGTCCGGAAATGACTGAGTCGAAAGTTACAAGCAAAAATAGTTGTGTGGAAATTAAATAATTTTATTCCTCTGTACACCTTATTTATGTGTGTTTATCTGTACATCTTACACATAAGGTATTCATGATGTTGTTTACATTATCTACTTATAGTATTCGATTCAGTGTGCTGTCTCAGAGGTGGGGACAGGAAACTACACTAAAGCTATGCAGATGGCGTAATGCGTAACGGACATGGTCGGCCCTGATATGCACGTCTGTAGAGAGCAGTGTATGTGTACAAGTTGCAGTATCCAATCGATCGTTCCAAGTGAAATGGAGTAGTACACGAGAGCAGAATAAGCAGACCTGATTTTCGAATACAGATAAGCCAATGGGAACAGTAGACAAGCTCACAGATTGTATCGGGCCAAGTACCCACTTAGGAGACATCCGGCCCATATCATTTTTCCATGATTGTTCCAAAGGTTAAGGGAAGGAGGGCACATGGTGCCAAATTACAATTCCATTTCCACACAACTATTTTTGCTTATAACTTTCGACTCAGTCATTTCCGGACCATGGTTCTTATCTCAAATTGATACATGTGCCCTTCGCCATCATCCCTGAAAGTTTGTAACACCAGCCCGGAAACACCCTGTATAAACACAAAAGAGAATGGAATTAGAACTACAATTTTATCGGTATATGACAACAGCTACTAGATTTGGAGAGGATCAGACAACAGTTCCAAGTTGGAGCACACACAGCAAAGTTTTGTGCTCAATTATTTGCATAAAAGGTGAGTCCACCTCTGATTCATCGTGATTTATGTGAGATATATTTAAGTGTGGTGTCGTGCATTTAAGTGTGGTGGAGAATCGTGTGAATACCAACATGCTGATGGTGCACCATTGACTAATCACTCAAGAAAATATTAATAAAATCCACAATCTCGTGGTGCAAGACCAGTTAGTGCATTTGAGGTAAATTATATAAGAAACAAAGTTATTTTATCATACAGTGCACAATATTTGAACAACGAATTAACCTCTATAATTAACAAGACTGATGCTGCAAATGTTTACACCAAATCAAAAGTGATCTCGAGTTACAATATTTACGTCTTCTAAGAATGTACAGAGAAAACAAACACAATTTCATTGACATGTTTGTAACTATGGAAGAAACTTGGTTAAATTACTGACCTATACCAGGCTTCAGAGTATGCATTGGAAGCATCAAATTTATCCACTTCCCTGCATATTCAAAACACAAACAGTTTCAGACATATGGCCTCAGTTTTCTGAGTGGTTGTTGTCGATTATTTGGAAATAGGAGCTACAATCACAGGAAATTATTAATCAACTTTAATACCTACCATATTTGTGGAAGGAATTTAACCAGAGCAGCATGAAAAGTTGACCAGAACAAATTATCTTTTACCAGGAAAATATATCCAGTACCAGTAACACCACCTGTGTTGTTGTGGTTGCTATAGCTAATGCAGTATTTGAGTTGGCAGACTGTCCATCCTACTCACAAGAACTAGCCCTGAGTGACTTCAGACTAGTCTTAAAACTTAGGGAACATCTTTGTGAAAAGACTTTCTGCGAATGAAGAAGTGAGGAAGTTGTAAATGAGTGGTTTACAGAGGTTGGAGAGAATTTCTTCCAGAAGGCCATAGAAATATTGGAGAGCATAAGGGACAAGTGTATTAGCCAGTAGAGAAATATGTTGAAAAATAAGGTAACCTACTTTTGATTTGTCAAGGATAAACAACAAACAAACTGATCTTCCCTCATCTTTATGGTCACCATGGAGTCTGGTTAAGTACACTCTTAACTCTTTCCAGGACAGTATATCCCACATCATTATCTGACCCGAGTTTTCTCCTCAATGTCGTTATTCCTAATTCTTTTTGTTTTATGTCTTTTTCATGTCTCCTTCCCTTTTCCTTTCAACTTTCCCTACAAACCTTCACATTTTTTGTGGCCCCAAAAGGGCAATCAGCTGTGATTCTGAAAGCTAATCAATTTCGACAGTTCTTCGAATATCCCCGGCCTTCTTCGTCCTACATACATACACACAATTTACTTACTTACAAATGGCTTTTAAAGAACCTGCAGGTTCATTGCCGCTCTCACATAAGCCCACCATCAGTCCCTATCCTGTGCAAGATTAAACCAGTCTCTATCATCATATCCCACCTCCCTCAAATCCATTTTAATATTATCCTCCCATCTACGTCTCGGCCTCCCCAAAGATTTTTTTCCCTCCGGCCTCCCAACTAACACACTATATGCATTTCTGAATTCGCCCATATGTGCTACATGCCCTGCCCATCTCAAATGTCTGGATTTAATGTTCCTAATACAATATAAAATACATATGTAGACCTACATATGTACGTACGTTCATATATATATATATATATATATATACATACATATGCACATACATGCGAAAGATAGAGTGGTGTGCAGAAAGCAATGGGAAGCTACTACATTTTCTTTCCCAAGAAAAACTGAAAACATGAAATGAGTCTTTCTACGGTATGAAGGATGCACTGGAAGGAATAATGAATGGAAGAAAAGTTCGTTGCTGAAGAAGATATCAAATAGACAACATTAAGACGTATTAACCGTATGTGGAGGTGAAGAAGAGGCAAAAGTAGGGAAGATTGGAGAATGCTGGGTTTGCAGTTAAAGACCTGCCCATGGGCAGAAAAATATGAATAAATGAGTGCGTGTGTGTTCTATTAGATGAGCTTTGAGGAATTATATATAATAAATCATTTCCAGGAATTCTATGAATATTCCTGAGAATGTAATCACTGATTAAGTCTTTATTTTGTGAGAATTAAGATTCAACAGCAAAACAGTTAATTCTGCAAGGTTATTCAGCCTGATGGAATATTATTACTGGAAAACTACATTGTTGCCTGCTATTACTTCTTGGAAGTGGTCATTACAAAAGAATACTGAGCATGTCACTCTTGAAATTACTCGCAAGCAGCTAATATTCAATGAGTTTGTGTCAAGTGACTTGTTATATTTTGCTTTCTTACTTAGTACTTTTCTCAGAGAAAATGATAAATGTTAAACATTTTTGTGGAGGAAAAATTCGAGTTTATAACCTCGATAGTGAATTCTGAATAAGACTTCCCTTTGTACAATTTTTTTCTTATGGACTTCAAATGAAGTGCGTAACATCATTGTGTAGACCAGACGTGGGCAAGGACGTAATCTCCCTCCCTCCACACCCCTAGCTGGGGTACCTGTCCGACCAGTTGAAGTACTGGCAGTCAGCGGTGGAGTTCACTAAAAAAAATGTCGCTCTCTAAGGAAGCTCCTGAAGTAAAAAAGTCCAAAAATATTATTTCCACAAAGAATGGGAAAATGAATTCTTTTGTTGCGAAGAAGGGGAAAATGTTAGGTGCTTATTATGCTACAAAATTTTACTAGCATGTTGAGCGACATTATGAAAAGACTCGTTTTAATGGAACAAATTTTTTTTTATTTTATTTTTTATAATAATAGTAGTCCACACCTGTGGAGTAACGGTTAGCGCGAAACCCCAAGTTCAAGTGCACAAATATGGCTGGTTTAGGTGTATATAAGCTTAAACAACTTTGCAAAGTAAAATATTCACATATTCGGAGTTTTGTTATGAAAACTGCTTCTTTGTTTGGCTCAACCGTTCAGACGAAAACTTATTCTATCAGCTCACAATTGAAATGTCTGACATAACTCCAAATTTTGAAACACTTGCTGATTTACGTGACGAAGAAGAATAAACGAATCCTTTCTTTTAAGGGCATGAGTCAATTGACGTAAATTGACAAAAACAACAAAGAACTACAGTAAGACGTTTAAAAAATAGCCTAATTGTTGTTATTCTGTTTCTTAGTAATGTTCTTGATATTTTGTTAATCTATTTTTCCTTAGTTTCTTAATTTTATTTTCAATGGATGCAAATTAGTGACTGATGCCCTTTCAAAACATATAGGTTCAGATTATGGCATTACTTTTTAACTGTTGTGGAATTGTACGTTTTATATCATTTTATAAGGTTTTTACAGTAATTGTTTAAATTAGAAATACAGTTATGTTTGAGCTTTTTGTAAAATAGTTTGTATTTGTTTTGGAAAATTTCTTTTCTTTCATTGTCATTATTCATAAAAATAACATTTTTAGAAAACTGTGTATCTTTTTGTCCTGCGTAATCACTTAACGTTCCGTGTTTCAATACTTCACGCGATCCACCGCTGAGTAGTACGTTAACAGGTGATGCGTGTTGCAGCAATCAGAGTAGTACGGCGCATCGCTTTAAATGCCCACGTCTTGTGTAGACGAAAGTATTTTAGTTATACATTCGTCCTCTATCAATTAACACAAAGTAATTTTAAACTGATAGAATTATTGCAGTAATTTAAGGAAAATGATTGTACCCCTAAATAGCATGCCATTAATCAGTGTTTCTCTATCAGGAATGCCGAAAATATGCAGTTCTATAATTATGTCTAAATTTTTGAGCATGAAAGCATTTAATCTGTACTTCATAAAATGAAATTTTTAAGTGAATTTAACATTTTTTACAAATGCCTGAGCGTGTACATGTGTTACCGGTATATCGAAACTTAATTCATATCACATCAATTGAAACCCCTGATAAACGTTTAAAATAGAAAATCAGTTTCAAAGTTAAGCTTCATAACAATTCAACTTCAGAAGCAAACACTTCAGTTTTGAAAGTATATGTTTGTTGAACGCAGATTATAATCTTGACTGAAGCCAATTATTTTTTATGTTTTTGGTATGAACTTCATGACTCTGCATGCAGATACAGTTTCAGCACCAACCCATCTTGAATCTTGCGTACACTACTTTTAACACTTAAATATAAATGATTGATTAAATGGCAAACTTACTAGTATTAATTATATAAGCATGTGTGGCTTACAGCTGTTTCGGTGTATACTGTACACCATCATCAGAGCCTACTAGATCTCGGCATCATCTCGACATCGCTGCCTGTTGTAGGGGTGCGTTTGCATGTTGACTCCAGTTTTCAACACGCAAACACACCCCTACAACAGGCAGCGATGTCGAGATGATGCCGAGATCTAGTAGGCTCTGATGATGGTGTACAGTATACACCGAAACAGCTGTAAGCCACACATGCTTATATAATTAATACTAGTAAGTTTGCCATTTAATCAATCATTCAGCACCAAGCTTAATGTTGCATTCATTTCTGTATTGGATGTGAACATTATTTTTACTTGTTTTCAGCTTGAGTGGTTTGTCAGAAAATAAAAATGTCTACACAGTATAAAGATCTCCTGACCTTAATTCCATTTATCTTACTAAGATTCGGCACTGTTGATGGATTGTGTGATATCAAGTGGCATGTGTACCAGGTGTTTCGTATTTATAGGTACAAACTGCAGGGGTGACTAGAGTACAACGAAACAAGGCAAAAAAGTCGCAATAAACATAGATTCGGAAACCAAACATTTTCGAGATAATGTTATCAGTTATCACTGTGGCCACATACTGAATATACTTTGTGCATTTGCAACCGTTACAATATTCGAACCTCATTTCTTATCTGGTAGATTTAATGATTGTACGCACCTCCACTTTTATACAACATGAGATATGCTACCTTCATGATGATGAGCAGGGGCAGATATTTATGGAGATTAATTTTATCATTTATGTTTTTTAATATTTATTTATTTATTTATTTATTCTGGTGTAGTTAAGGCCATCAGGCCTTCTCTCCCACAACACCAGGAATATTGGTGTCGGCGGAGATTGTTGGAGATTGATTTGTACTCTTGGCGGAGATTAATGGAAATTTTGGAAAATACAATTATTTTAGAATTGTGGTATTAACTCAGTATGAATATTACTTTCCAAATAATTAACATTAAAAGTTCGTTGGATTCTGATAAAGGTGCGGTATGGCCAATAGACAATATTTGTTGGATTGAAACTGTATTTAATACACATTCATTTAAAAAAAAAAAAAAAAAAAAAAAAAACTTGCAGCCCTAAATTAACATTTTCAAATTATTAGTGAAATTTTGAATTCTCCATCTTCTGAGTTCACTAATGTAATCAGAACACCTGGAGTACCATGTAATGTAGCCTACATGTATATGCAGGACTTATTTCAAAACTTCCCAGTCTAAATAACTAATTATTTAAATTTAATTCAGTTTAAACAAAAAACACGTTAATTTTTATATTGAGGGGGAAGTCTGAAACCAGGCTTAATGGCACCCCTATATTTTTATACTTAAATGTGAAAGTATATTCAATTGTTTATACACCTCATTCATTTGTTTTCTATTGTCGCCTGGCAATCTGTATTTTTGTTATTATCAGTTGATTGTAGGATGAAAAAACAGCTTATTTCGTGTAATTTCCTAATTTTAATCAATAAGGATGATTTACGTTCTCTATTGAAGGTTATACACCATTTTAAAATAATATTGAATACACAAACACAACTCTTGGATGAAATGCTCAATAAGTTTTTTATTCTCTTCAGCTCTAATCAACAGTAACAACAATCCAGGTTGCCAGGTGATGATAGAAAACAAAAGATGTGAAAAGAAATGAATGAGGTGTATAAACAATTGAATGCTCTTTCATATTTAGGTACGAAAATATAGGGGTGCCATTTGAAATTTCAAAGCGGGGGTGGCTGGGGAGTGGGAGTGAAATCTAAAATGCAATTAAACCTGGTTTCAGACTTCCCCCTCAATATCTCTAAATTGATGTGTTTTTTTGTTTAAATTGAATTCAATTTTAATAATTAGTTATTTAGACTGGGAAGTTTTGAAATGAAAGCCCAGTATAACAAATTGAGGTGAAAAAAAATCCGAAAAAGACTCAGAATATGAAATTCGCTATAAAACGACGCAATAGTAACAATTCGCGAATGTGTTCATATTTCGCAATTAGAACTCTATTTCGCGATTTGTCGCGATTGTTTTATCCGCATATTATTAATCAGAATCACTTAATTCGTGAAGATTAGTAAAAATCTATTGTATATCTATTATGTCGTGATTTTCACGATCTCCATAAATACCCGGCCCTGACAATGAGCCTCTTTGAGAAAGACATTGCTGTGGTACATACATGATGGAGCACTGACTTATTTTTATTTGAACATTCGAGAGTACTTATGCACAAGTTTCTGCAACAGATGTATCAGCTATGGTTTACCAACATCCTGGCCTCCCATGTCTCCCAACTTGAATCCTTTGGATATTTTTGTTTGGGGATATTTTAAATGTTTTGTGTGTTCCAGACCTGTTGATAATGTTAACGAATTCCGGGAATGCATTGCCAATAGTTGTCAATGCATTAAAGACACAGCAAGGATATTTGAATGTGCAAGACTGTCTATGAGAAAATGTGCTTACGCCTGCCTTATCATGAACAGTAGTCATTATTGAGCTTATGTTATAATGCTGTCTTCCTCCAGTGCATATTAGATGTTGTATTACCCCAGAGCAACTGTACTGACGAGAAATAAGAAGACCCCGTAGAGTTCGGAAACGGCTGATTCTAGATCTATGTTTATTAGGAAGTTTTGCCTTGTTTCATTGTCCTCTACTTACCCCTGCATTTTGTACCTATAATAATTGTGAAACACACTGTATACTTTCATGGGTTTTGAGCACGACGTGAAGCTTGCTGGGAAAGCCAAGCTTCGAGATAGAAAGTTACACTCACGTCTTCTTGTTACAGTTGTGTCATGAGGAACTTACAACTTATCAAGAAAAGATTCCAAAAATATTGTCGCAAGTTATTCTACGTCAAATTTTTCCTGGGCCTCACCTATTCTTAAAGGTATTGATTTGTCACAGATGTGGACTGTTTCTCCAGTTTGGTCCATTCGTACTGACATGACGTGAATGTGTTCTGTACACCATCGTCTTAACCCTTTTGCGAGGCCTTGTCCTACTATCGTCAGTATGTAGTTTGGTGCATGTACAGAACCTCAAAGACAGACGAAAGCTGAACTGATATTTTCGTTCTATCCATACCATTTATATCATTTCTGTCTAACTTTATGCATGCAGTAATTTACAAGCAACTGTGCCCTTATTGTTAGGAATTTCACAATGCTTTTGTAATATTCTCCTGTCACACAAAGTGGATTTACAAATCTTCTTACATTCCTTTAGCCTGTAATTACTTCCCTCTCCTAATTGTCGTGTACCGTATTAGTTTTCTGGTCTGACTCACGAGACACCCACAGTGTCTGGATAACATAATATATACAGGGCGAGTCACGAAGATCGTGCAATACACTAGGAACTGATTTCTTATATCATTGTCATGAAAAAGTTTCATATAAACATATGTCATACTTTTTTAAATAGACTAAGTTACATGCTTCTGAAAATTGAACATGAAAATGGAAGTTATGAAGGTATAAGCATTAAAGTAATCTAAGAAAATGGATGTATTATAAATAGGGAAAGAAAGTTCATGCCCTAAAAACGTGAAGAATATGTCTGTGGCCGGGAGGAAAAAGGTCTTAAGTAAAAATTTTATACTTTTCAGGAGAGCAGTAGAAAGATTGAAATTGGTGTCAATTATAGAGTTTTTTTAATTAAAAGGTTTTTCCTGGATATTATTTGTTTATATTGCTTCTAAAATAGATAATGTTGCTCATTTAACAATTTTCTTGATTATTTCCAAAAATAGCCGCACTTAAGCCCTTTTAAGACTACAGCCCAAACTGAGAAGAAGGGAGTATTTAAATATAAGACCTTTTTCATGTCAAAATAAACGGGAAATGTAAATTATTAGGAATGAAAAATAGGTCTTAAACAAAATAGGACTGTTTACCTAAAGTTTTAAAAGGAAAGGGCATCAGTATGTGATAAAATAGCTAAAATACAAGTTAGACCTTTTTAATAAGGAAGCATGGAAAGTAAACATGTGACGTTTGTAAGGAATAAAGTATTAAATATTCTTCAGTCCTTTATTCTGTGCGTGCTCGATTCAAAAAGTACTTGGGACATTTGGTAACACACTATAAATCCAGTCAGGAGTTTTGACTTTAACCGTTTTACCAGATTGTAGAGAATTGTTTCTGCTTTCATAATATATAAAAATCTCATTTTCACAAAATATTGACTTAAGACCTTTTTCCTCCCGGCCACAGATGTATGTATTTATGCCGTAAAAATAGATAAATATGCTACAAAATATGCATTATCAGTCTGAGATTATTTTAACTGAATAATAAGGTATAGGTAACTTATGTTTAGTCTATGGATTTTGAAGTGCTTGCCTCATTGCTGAATGCTCCATTTATGCTGTTACAGTTCACAACTAAGGAGTGACATATGTTTTCTGCTGTCATTCTTCGCCTGTTGTCTCTCAGCATAGCTTTGTAGCGCGAAAAACTTCGTTCTACGTCACAAGAAGTAAGAGGGTTTTGCACAAAAGCTGTGAGCTGTTCTATAGAAAATTTTGTTGTTTTTTTGGAGTGTTTTTCCTTCGAGAATATCTTGAATTTCTTTAAGTTGATAATAGTCAGGGTTTTTGGAAAGAATATATTTTGCTGTTTTCTAGTTCACTTTATCTCCTATATTTCTTGGAACTGATGTTAAACTGGATATTGTTCTATCGAAATCTGCTGAAGACTGCAGTAAAGAAATACCAATTACTAACTTCAGAGGCTCCCTATGAGGCCATTATCGTTACATTCAAAATTCATAAACATAAACTAGTCGTCTTTACGAGGTTACACACTTTTAAAAATGAGGGAAAGACAAATAAACTTACATAATATTATGCAGTTTTCCTGCATAAATGTTAAAATATGATTATTTTATAAATAAAGGCAAAATATGCACTTTTATGCACAATAAAAGTAATATCATTGTATTCAGAAATTTGTGATTCATGTAGATAATCTTTCAGCATATTCACACAACGATAGAGAACAAATATACAAATGCATGAACTTCCTTTCCCTAATTATAAATGTATTAAAGTACATTAATATTATTACTCCCCAGAAAAATTTCTATTAAAACTGGTTTTCGAGAACCTCACCTTCTACAGCAATACACGTAGTCATCTGAGAGCGAATGCACTGTATCATTCATTCATTCATTCATTCAGTGTTCTTCCCAAATTCTGGTCTTTCACTCCAAACCTATCATTTTCCAATCTTTCCTATTTTCTGCCTTCGTCTTTGTCTCCTCATATGATCCATATATCTTAATGTCTGTTATCTGATATCTTATTCTGCCTCAAACTCTTCTCCCGTTCACCATTCCTACCAATGCATTCTTCAGTAGGCAGTTTCTTCTCAGCCAGTGGCCCAACCAATACCGGTACCTTTTCCTCTTCCTGATCAGCTTCAGAATCATTCTTTCTTCACCCACTCTTTCCAACACAGCTTCAGTTTTTACTCTGTCTGTCCACTTCACACATTCCATTCTTCTCCATATCCACATTTCAAAAGCTTCTATTCGCTTCGTCGTAATGTGTATACTAGTAATAAATCAAACAAAATGGTGAACAATGGATTCAATTCGTAGTTCGTTGTGAATTTTTATGTAATACTCTGTGCATTGTTTCAAGCAGTGTGAGTTATTTACAGTACAGTATAATTCTAAATAATGCTCAAGTGAAGTTCACGAGAATCTGTGTTACAGAAGCAACAACCTTAATCATTTCTGAAACTATTCAAAATCGGACACACACACGCGCACGCACACACACATACACACACACACACTATATATTATGAATCTTTTCTTCACAATGATATCAGGAACGAATTCCTTCTTTATTTTTTCCTCTAGACCAGTATATAGTCTCATTTCTGAAACTATTCAAAATCGGACACACACACACACACACACACACACACACACACACATTATATATTATGAATCTTTTCTTCACAATGATATCAGGAACGAATTCCTTCTTTGTTTTTTCCTCTAGACCAGTATATAGTCTCTTGTGTGAGATGGTCATATTAGTACGAATTACCTTCTTGTAATTATTTATTCAGGTACTTTCATATTCCACCACTAGTTAAAGCGTGTACTCGACTAAGCAACTTCATTACTGAATATCCCTTTATGTACCGGTATTATTTTATCGTTATGTGTTTGCTTGGTCACTGCATACCAGGATTTAAGATCTCCATAATTTTTATAATGTAGGACCCTGCTATTCCGAACCCTGTTAATCCGACATTCAGGATAATCTGAACATGTCAAGAGAGAGAGAGAGAGAGAGAGAGAGAGAGAGAGCAGGAAGGAAGGAAGAATAAGAGTATTTGAACTGAAACCCAATTTAATGCTATAGTATTTAGAAACTAAAAATGTGTAATATACAGTACCGGTACAACTAACTTTATCACTAATGAATGAATGAATTCTTGTTTTTTATACTACAAAGCGTTCCAGCGTTAAGTACCAGTTTATTCGTTGGCTTCTAGGTGGAGGCGATGGTTGAGCAACTGCCGGGCGGCCATTTCCCCCTTTCTCGGCATTCAATACCTCACATAATATTTCAATGACTAGTCAGTCTGAGATTGAAATACGTAGAGAGGAGTCATGTTGTCTTGTGTCATGCTGCTCATTTAGTTACCACATGAAGAGATGAGATATGGTGAGATATTCTGTGCTTGGACGTACAGTAGTGGCAAAAAGAACCGGACCGACCCTTGTAGCTGATTTCAGAGCCTTGTTCACTCCAGAGCACGATAGACTGGTAACTAAGACTTACGTGGTTCAAATCCTGCCTGGGAAGGAAACTTTTTTTTGTTCCTTAATCAAATTTATTCCCAATACTTTTCGATTGCAGCGATATTTTACTACTTAATTAACCTATTATTCCCAGAACATGAATTTTACCAGCAATCGAAAAGAATTTGGAATAAATTTGAATAAGGAACAAAAAAAGTTTCCTTCCCAGGCAGGATTCGAACCACGCAAGTCTTAGTTACCAGTCTGTCGTGCTCTGGAGTGAACAAGGCTCTGAAATCAGCTACAAGGGTCAGTCCGGTTTTTTTTTGTCACTACTATACATATGTTGTGAAATCTTATACTGGTACGAAAAAAAAATCGTATGGCAAAACAAGGCGAAATTTATAAATCGTTTTCCAGGTCACCCAGTTCCCATCAGAAGGGCAAGGAAACAATCTGTGAAAAAGTTTATTGAAACAAGTTGTGTAAGTGACAGAAAAAAATAACTACATCTCTTGTGCGTACATGAGGTGAATACAAAATTCTGTAATTAATATGTATGTATGTATTGCGAGTATTTTACGGCTGTCGCCGTCTCCCGCTTCTCAACTTCCAGGTACTCCGGTTTTGCCAATCGCTCATTTGTAGACCCCTGCAGACCATATCCTCCTGAACCTCCATGCTCCATTTTTTCATTGGCCTTCCTCTTCTCTTTTTTTCCGGGGGAGTCCAGTCGAATACCTTATTAGGCCAGCAGTCAGCTGACATTCTCTGGAGATACCCATACCATATCAGGCATTTAGTTTCCACTGATTGTAAGATATCTCCTGATACCTGCATTATATTACGGACATCCTGATTCCTAATGTGGTCCATCTTCGAAATTTGACAACTACGGTGCCAGTAATCCATTTCTAAAGCCAACAATTTCTTCTTCATCTGCAATTAATATATTTATGTGAAATATAACATATTATGGTTAGTAAGTATGCATGTAAGTTGTAATTTGGTGAAACACTGTGAGATTAAGGACCCTATGGCCAGCAGTCACTCAAGCACCATGATGCCCAGTGGCTGAAGAATAAACTGGTACTTATCGCTGCAGTGCTCTGTAATATGATAACCTGTCAGCTTCTTCTGACGAAGAGCAGATAACCTTAATGACGTGGCAATGTTTTGTCAACACTTCATAAACTTCGAACTGAACAAAGTGGTAGACAGTGAAGGATGGGGAGGGGATAAGGTGTGGTTTCCCTACTTGCATTTCTGTCCCCCACTTAATCCGAAATGTCAGCAATCCAAACAGGCCTCAGTCCCAATTAGTTCGGACTAGCAGAGCTCTGCTGTGTTTGTTTAACTTATCTCATTTCCGATATTTATCATCTATTACATTTGCTAAGGTAATAACTCTTTGTGACGATGACTTGTCCTTGGCTTGAGGGTAAGAAGACTTTTGTTTCTTGATACAATTCTCCTTTCTTTAACCGAAGCTTTACAATGTTCGTTTAATGATAGGATTGCAATCATTTATTGCCTTTGAGTTTCTCAAATTCATATACTTCAGTATGCATTAGTAAGAACAAATTTTTATCACTTATCTCAAGTACATTATTCTCAGTTAGTTGCGTTTCTTTATTTGCTTCAGTTTTCATTTCTCTTTAATATCAGCTATCGCATTTTTTTTAATTTTATTGTATCGTCAGTAGCAGTGTTATTTCAGGTGGAATTTATTTATTATGGGCACCTGCCCCTATGATAATCCCATCATTATGGTAACCTTTGTTCACTATATTATCAGTATAGCTTTGTTTCAATGTTGGGTACAACGAGAATAATCTCACAATAAAAGTCACTATTACTATGTATAACTAAGTCCATAAGACTGTGGGTGACCAGGGTAGTGTAGCTCCTTCGGATAGATGGTGCCTTGGTGAGTCGTGGAATCAACTGCGACATGTTCTTCTGGTTGAGGATGCAGCAGATTCAGGCACATGAATTGTGAACAGATGCCATCGATCTGTGGAGGCCACAGAGCAACATCACAGGCAGGCGTAGGATCAGGTTTCCAGTCCTGACTGGATGCTGTGGCTGAATCGATACGATGACACCATGCAGTGAATCATGTGCTTGAAGAGTGATCCTTAATGGATTTCAAAAATCATTCCAACATAAGAAGGTTGAACAATAGGCCTAAGGCTGTTGTGCTTGCCTGCGGACCTTCCTCCAAGGAAAAAAAGTCCATAAATTAAATCAATTCCAAAAATTAATATTCTTGCAATACCCAGAAGTTGAAAAAAGAAGTAATTGCTAAAACATAACAGTTTATTTACCTGTGTCGAGTTCATGTGCTGGTATGAACCAAGTACTCTTAAAATACTGGGAGATGTAGTCTGCAATCAACTGCCACACAGCAGACCTACATGTGCTTTCATGCTGGCAATGCAAGCGTCTCATTCTTTTAATACAACACAACAGCAAACGATTTCTTAACAAGCTACTAAAACAGAATTTTGTGATGTACTTCAACTAAGCAAGTAGATGCTGAAAGTGTCAGCCATCTTGTTTCAGATATTTTTGGCACCATCTGATGGAACTAAGTATCACTCTTGCATACATCTCTAGCAAGCACATTATTTAGAACACTCAAAATCTGTCCTTCATTCTAGAATCATCAGGTCGTATCTGCATCAGAGTAATTTTATATACAGAGGGTGCCAAAAAAATGTATACACTCTTTCAATGATTACAATGTTAAGAATTATTATGATACAGAAAAGTTTCAAAATTAAAAATAATGTGAACTAATGTAGAAACCAGTCATTTATTGAAAGTGTTCAAATTGTTGGCCATTGTGGTCCAGGCACAGCTGATAACGCTGAACAATGGAATCCAAAACGTTCCTAAACATTTCAATTGGTATTTGGGAACATTCTCTTTCAATGACTGCTCTCAACTCATCGATTGTACCTGGTTTTGTGCTATAAACATGTGCTTGATATGTCCCCACAGAAAACAATCCATCGGAGTCAAATCCAGTAAGCAAGGGGAGTACTCATTACTACCTCTTCGTCCTATCCATCTGTTCTGCAGGTCGCTGTTAAGATAGGCCCTCATGTCGCATGGTAGTGGGGAGGTGCTCCATCCTGCTGGAAGTACCATTCTTCATTCCTAAACATCTCTTCGATGCATGGCATGGCAGATTCCTTTAGCAAGTTGAGGTAAATTGCACCAGTCACGGTACCACCAAAAAAGAAAGATCCAATTAAACCAAATGCTGACAAACAACACCACACTGTAACTCCTTGTAAGTTCACATGGTGTTCCACTATCACATGAGGATTGTTAGATGCACAGTAGGTGCAATTGTGACGATTAATTAAGCCATTTAACTTAAACGTGGCCTCATCACGCCAAACAATCTTGTACGGAAATTGATTGTCCTACGCACATTTTGCTTGGTACCACTCACAAAATTCAATTCTTCGGTCATGATCATCTTCATTGAGAGCGTGGACTAATCAAACTTATCCATTGAGCACGCTTCAAAATGCGATGGACACTCGATTTTGAAAGTTCTGTCTCACAAGCCGCTTGCTGAACAGATTTTCTAGGAGATTGCTGAAACCTTTCGATGACTTCTCTTTCTCTTGTGGGGCTGGTGGATGTTCGTGGTCTTCTGGAATTGTTCTTATGGATATTCAGAACAGTTCCTTCATCTTCAAACTTATCTCGCAAACGAGCAAAATTGTGAATCACGCTGGTGAATCTCATTGAAACTCCATTCTAAACTGTCTTTGAACTTCACTTATGTTCTCAGTCTTCCAGTAGCACTTTAGAATGAATTTTCTTTCCTCAAAGTTTAGTCTGACTTCAGCCTTTATTTTAAACAGTCACACTTGAAAAAATAAAAAAAAAGTGAGTTAGTTATGAGCTATTAAAGAGTGTATACATTTTTTTGGCACCCTCTGTATTTTTAACTTCTTGTAGTCTTTCTCGTAGAACTAAACACCCATTTGATGCGAGATGCGGAGAAGTGATTTGGTAGGGCAATTTTACAGTTGAAAGCCAGTGTTATCGAAAGTGTCTTTGGTTAGTAGACATACGGTACTCTTTGCTTTTGTTTAGATTTCTCGTCCTTAACACTTTCCTTTCCATCTCCTGCAATTTATTCACAAAGTTGTATACCATTACTATGTAACAGTGTGGACCCTAATGCTAGGGAATTGAATTCTGAACCATCTTTCAACTTAACTTGCTGTCTCCAGTAACACAATGAACCATACACGAAAACACTTTGTGAAATGGAATACTTAAATTGAGCCATCTAACTCTGTTCAAAATTCACCTGAGCACAATGAAAAGCTATAAACACATCTTGATCTCTTGAACTCTGTGTGTGTGTATAGGCCAGACTTGTCCCAGTCTACTGTCATCAACGCCAATGTAATATGGTTGTCATATGCCAGCTGGATCATTCAGTCTATCTCGTAGTAATTATTGCAATGTACCGAAGTACATATGATATTTCCGTGCTGAAATTCTGCGTTATCATATGTTGAAGGATAGGTGGAGCGGAGAAAAATTCTCTCCAGCACCAGGATCTAAACCCGGGATTTTAGCTCTACATGCTGATGCTCTATCTACTAAGCCACACCGGATTCTAATTCCGATGCCGGATCGAATTCTCTCAGTTTAAGCTCCACCTATAAAGGGAAACTAAGAGGTGGAGCTTAAACTGAGAGGATTCGATCCAGCATCGGAATTAGAATCCGGTGTGGCTTAGTGGATAGAGCAGGCATCGTCAACCGACTGCACAGTCGTGCTAGCAGGAGCTGCACAGTGCACAAGTCTACACGTGAATCAGTCCCTGTCCAGGATCAGGGAAGAGATGATAGCTGAAACCGAATCAGTGGCAATCTACCAGTACAGTCATTCAAGAGTTGTCCGCATCCCTTATACTCTTAAAGCCTATTGGTTATGCACCATTCCATGTGTTTCTATTTGAAACATACGTAATAAAATTTATCCTAGAACTTAAAAGAATTTAAAACATGGAATCATTAATTTTTTTCTGGTAAATTAGTAAACAAACCGAGTACATTAAATATGTTGAAATCAGCCAAATAACACACTGAGTTTAACGACCCATTTTGTTCCTAAAACTAGAAACAGTTTCTTCAATTATTAACATAAATTATTCTTTCTTTCAACAACCATAAACTAAATTATTACATGAAAATAAAGGCCACAAATATAAACTAATAAAAATTAATAAACTATGTTCAATACTTATTCTCCATCAAACTGCAGTCTATATAAGAACATTGTTTTCCTGTACAGTATACCTAACAAACATTTTTTCTTTCTAGAAACATAGTAAATGTCAAATGAGCTTATTAAACCTCTTTAAGATAACAAATTGCAAAAATTAGTTACTTTAGTACCGATAGAGTTAGGGAAAGAATGTTTAATATTTAGTTGATTATTATTATTATTATTTACTTACTTACTTATTTACTTACTTACTTACTTACTTACTTACTTACTTATTTACTTACTGGCTTTTAAGGAACCCGGAGGTTCATTGCCGCCCTCACGTAAGCCCACCATTGGTCCCTATCCTGAGCAAGATTAATCCAGTCTCTATCATCACATCCCACCTCCCACAAATCGATTTTAATATTATCTTCCCATCTACGTCTTGGCCTCCCCAAAGGTCTTTTTCCCTCCGGCCTCCCAACTAACACTATATACATTTCTGGATTATTATTATTATTATTATTATTATTATTATTATTATTATTATTATTATTAATATAATACAAATTAGTTATTAGTCATTTTTGGATGAGAGTGGTTCGTTCTTCTCTCTTATATTTTTCATAATCATTTGAGTGATAGGATGAATAATATTGTTGTGAGTTGAAATTCCTTCTGTTATTCAGAACTTTACCACAAAACCAAACACGTGGGCACTACCAACTTTTCAACAAATAGAAATGACTCTTCCCATAATAACAAATTCAATGGCGTGGATGATCTATTGTACATCACTTCTTCTGACATTTCTGGTCCTCCACTGTGAACTACAGAGAACGAACTGTGTCCGTGCGCCTGCTCAGACATCGCTACACAGCAGGCGAGACGCTGCACGTAACTAGTGCCACGGTCAGTTGAGGACACCTGGGATAGAGCGTCAGCACGTAGAGCTGAAAACTCTTGTTCGAATCCCGGTGCCAGAGAGAATTTTTCTCCACTCCACCGATCCTTCATCGTATTTCATAGTAAGATTTTTGTAATACACGCAGATAATTTCATCATAAAATTCCTAAAAATATATGAACAGTTATCATAAGCATGACTTCTCATAATAATAAACATTTCTTCGTGTTTTCTGTGTGCTGTTCTGGTCTGTAGGATATTCTCCCTTTATAAGCACTTTTATGTTATGTTTTATCATTGCAATTACAACATTTCTTTTATGTTATGTATGTGCACTCAGGTGTTTCATGTGTCCTGACACCTAGTAGCGCACCTGAAATAATACACAGTTTTGATGATGTTATAGTATGCCAGTGTATCCGATAAACAGTATGGTTTGTAAATTATTGCTAGTATTGTGAACAGTAATTATAAGAGATAAGATACTGAATTACTTAATTATTTATTGCCAGAATTAAATACATTATGAATACTTGTACAACCATGTAAGCTGAACCAGAAAACTGGCAACCACAGTTGTCATTTCCTCTGGGTCTTTGTGTGTTATGGCAGTCGGTCGAATAGTTCATGGTGATTGCCTTTGAAATCCTGAGTGAAATGAAATGCAAAGGGACAGAATGACCCTCATGAGACTGGTTTTAACATAGTGTCCTAAGAGGAAGCACCGAGATTTCAATTTTACATTGTGATTAACTGATTAGAAATGCATAGTCAGATTTTCGTAGGTCTCTACATCAGAATATTAAGTTCGCATTGGTAGAATTTCAACATTTCCTCATGGCACACCTTGTGTAATTTATGCTTGAATTCTTTTCTTATTGTGATGAAGTATTTGAGCAAAACTTATACTTTTGTGCAGTATTTTTCATTTTACAGAAACCATGAAAAATTTATGTTTATTCACCAATAATGCCTATATTGTGAGCACATTAATTAGAAAAGGGGCCACTAGTGTAGCTCGGTTGGTTAAGGTGTTTGTCTGTTGATCCGGAGTTGCGCTTGGGCACGGGTTCGATTCCCGCTCAGGTTGATTACCTGGTTGGGTTTTTTCCGAGGTTTTCCCCAACCGTAAGGGAAATGTCAGATAATCTGTGGCGAATCCTCGGCCTCATCTCGCTATCATCAATCTCATTGACGCTAAATAACCTCGTAGTTGATACAGCGTCGTTAAATAACCAAGTAAAAAAAAATTAGAGAAGGTTTAATTAAATAGTGCAATATATTGATGTGCTCAACCAGTGCATAAACTTGCGTGACTTAATTTACAAGAACGGACGCAAAATTGTGTGCACTAATTGTTTGTAGTAGTATTTCAAACTTATATCCACCAAAAGCAAAGGAAAAAAGATTCACCTTGGTGTGACACATTATTGTTTTATTGAGAGTGTAAAGCAGGCCATAAGTGCGGAAAGAGGGGGCAATAGTGGAGAAAAAACTGTCTATAATCTGAGGAAATGGTGTATCAGTGGGTTGAAATAATAGCAGGTTTAGTTATGTAATGAATAAATGGAAGTGAACTGTTGTACTTTTTTCAGTGTTAAATAGTGGTATAAATAAAGTGAAATCAATGTTGCTAAGGTACGAGCACTAATGTGTTGTGTAAGAAGTGTTTAGACAGCGAACATAATACTAGGTTAAGTTTTTAGTGAAATAGTCAACAAGGGTTAGGTCTTATATATTAAATAAGTTATATGTATTGTTATTTACAAGAAGAAAGTATTAAGTTAGTTCTGAGAAAGTAGGGAATGAAGTTGAAGTTAGGAATGGTTTTTAAGTGAAATGAGAATAAGAGAAGGAAAGTAGAATAATAGTGGATAAATTAGAAAGATTGTCAAGTGAAAGACATTGTAAGATCAGACTTCAAGTGTCAAAATACGTGTGTGTTTGAAGTTGTAAATAGTGCAAGTAATGGAATGCTGGCCCGAATACAGAAATGTGAAGGGCCAGCAGGACCGAATATGTTGAGAAATATTATATAAATCATTATTGTTTTGTTTCAACGATGTCTCTCATCAGGTGAAACATCGACGACCCCCTTGAGTCCCAGCAGCCCAGCTGATGAGAGTTCTAGTGAGATGAGTGGTCGTCCCAACAAGCCACGGCTCCAGCGCTCAAAAGCACAGAGTAGGAAGACCTTCAGACTACGCAAAAGCAGGAAAAGTCATATTGAGGTAAGAGAGGAGTTCTGTAATTTTCTCAAGTCTTTATTTCATGTTCAGTGTCGGATGAAGGGTTGGTCTTGTGTCGGTAAGTAAGATCAAGGTGCTTTTACACAACACGAAAGAAAATCAAACATACTGATCTCCAGGTGTCCCACATCAAAGTGGAGCCTTCAGAGCCACCTTCTGTCGATGAGGGACAGCAACAACAAGTGGAGAAGCCGCCTCAGCCACAACAGGTGCCGGCAACTACTGCTGCTCCTGCAAGTGGAACAGTCAGCTTGTCCACCATGGTGGCTCGTTCACGACGGCTATCAGTTCGTCAGTCAACGAGATCTTCAGATAATACTCGCTCGTCAACTGCTGATGCCTCCTGGGATGAGGTACGTAAATTTTCCTTAAAGAGTGTCTTTATTATTCTAGAAACACTCATCATACACCTGTTTTCACCTCGTAATTCTTTAATGTAATCATAATGAATAACCCAAAATTAATATCAGAAATCTCAACTATTCTGCATCCATTTTCAGGGTAACTGAAAGATTGTATTCATATAGACATTTTGTCATAAGCACAATAATGCACATATGCCTATCCATATACAAGGTAATAATAATAATAATAATAATAATAATAATAATAATAATAATAATAATAATAATAATAATAATGTTTTATTTTCGCTGGCAGAGTTAAGGCCATAAGGCCTTCTCTTCCACTCAACCAGCCTTAATCAATACAATACATATTTAAATTACAAATATTTACACTACACTTAAAAGGTTCTCCAGCAATATTCTTCAGTTTTAACGACTAGTAGACTACATATTTATTTAAATTTAGATAAACGTATAAGGTAAAGTAGTAACTTAATTTATGAGCTAATTTAATTCAATCAATTATAATTAATTTAATATTTGAGATAGCTAGTAAAATGATGAAAATTAATTTAATATAAGCTTACTAGGACTATGTTACAGGGAGAAAAAAAATATATAAATCTAAAATATATTTCTATAATGAGAATATTAATGTAATTGCCATTAGAGGTTTTGTAAATCTATTTAGAGAAATTAATGATAATAATAAGAATGGACAGATGTTAGTTACATTATAAGTAACAAATATTAATCAGCAATTAATCTGTTAAGTAAGAATTTATGTAATTTTGACCTAAATGAAGTTATTGTCCAACAACCCCTTACATCACCAGGAAGCGAGTTCCAATTTCTAGCAACCGAAACTGTATAAGATGAAGAATATAAAGATGTCTTGTGGTAGGGTATAATGAGTAAATTGTTATGTTGAGATCTTGTACTTAGCTGATGATATGCGGATAAATTTTGAAAACGAGAAGCCCAATAAATTGGGGTAGCGGTGCGCAGAATTTGAAATAAGAGAACAAGAGAATGCAGGGCTCGTCGATCGCTTAGCCTTAGCCAAGACAGAGTTTGGAAAGACGGGGAAATATGATCATACTTACGAATATTACAAATATTCCACAAATACAAGGTGGAAGTGATATAACCCTGTGTATTCAAAGGAAGGATGATTACATGAAAATAAACAAAAAACGTATTATACATTTTGAGATTAAGTGTATAGTTAATTCAATAATTGCGTCGAAAGTTTAAACTTGCTGGCAACATCGCAATGCCCAAGATTCTGCACAGAGGCATTGAACTCGTCCAAAGTGAGATGTAAACAAAAGGCTATGTATTGCAAAATCAAGCGACTGCTTCGGTCTGGATATTTTTCGACCAAATTTAAAATCTCCTCTTCCCGTCAACAATTTCGTTAGTCGTTATCGACCCCGATTGCGAAATGTTGGAATTACGCTGTTCCTGTCATGGACCAGCTAGCAGACAGCTATGAATATCTCTGCACTGGGTAATGAATGCTATAGCCATGATGTCCCATGTTGGGCGAAGGCCTCCTATGCTGGGGTAGAACCAGAACCCCCTTTACAGGGGTGACTCATGGGTACTCGCTTGGTGAGACAATTCAGGTGAGTAGTAGTTACTGTCGTGGTATGGTTATTAACTCTGTTAAACTTTACTAGTGTCAGCACTTTGTTCTTTGGTCCTTTCATGCACTGTCCATGTATTACTGCCATCAGCCTAAGATTACTATTTACAATATTTTTAACTAGCACTTCCATGAACATTGACTTTACTATTTACACTGTTTTAAGTAGCACTTTTACAAACACTGACTTTACTATTTACATTATTTTAATTAGCACTTTCACAAACAATGACATTAATGTTTACAATATTTTGACATGTATGTTTGCTGTTTTCAACTAATACTTCCAAAATCACTGAGTTTACTACCTACAATATTTAATATCCTACCGGAAACCTTTCTGCATACACAAGTAGAATGGCACGTTAGTTGCAATAGAATGTCTATACAAACTTCACTTAAGATCGGAAGATCATGTAATACTGGGACAAGACGACCTTAACTACCACCAGATCGAATCCCTCTCCTCTAGTGTTTTTCCCTTTGTGACCTGACTCCAAGTTCGACATATATGTTGACATATATTAAGTCAACTGCCATTATATTTTCTCCTCTAATAATCATTGTTACATTAACATATATTCTGTAGGACCAAAAATTAATCTTTACGTAGATTCTTTGCCCAACAGTGCATATTACTGTGGAATCCCGGCCACCAAGTCACTCAGTTGAGTGCGCTCCTTGTATAATGGTAGTTGACTTAACAGTCTTACTAATAAATCGTGTATAGTTTTTATACGTGACTTATGCAAAGTTGAGACAGAAAACGTTACTAATAAACCGTGAATAAGCTATGGACGTATAAACAGGCTGTAACTATACAATGGGAATTGCTTTGCAGTAGTTATATACACGAAACCTCTTGTTTAAGCGTTGTATATAGCGAAAAAATGGCCGCCCCTCTAACAGCTGTTCATATCGACTGTCATTTTATGATGATGGTTACCTTGTAACCACAGAAGAACAAACCAAAGATCATAGAATTATTAGAATAATATTGCTGTAGCTTGTACTCTTTGACCAAAATGTAGTGAGGTAATCGATTAGAGCCAGTTGTACTATCGATATTTAACACGCCACACTAGAGCGCTCTACCGGATGCAATAGAGAACCTCAGTTATTCTATTACCTTTCGTAACGAAGTCGCTAGGAACAATAGACTGTGCCGGTAGCATTTCGCATTGTCTGCCAGTTGAGTTTGGGGCTTGCAGAGACACGATCTTGCTGTCGTAGAGAGTAGTTCATTAGTACGTCGTGTATACTTATATTAAGTATTTATTACAACGGTATATTAAACTAGCGCTATATTCTCAAAAGTTTATTTTCTTTATATTGTAACCATTATCGTAAATACATAATTAATAAGTGTTTCACAATTAATTCGTATTAGTGTAGTTTTTCCGGACACCGACCCCAGCGCCAACATGGATAACGTAATGGCTGACACTTTCCAACAAGGATTGAAAGAAACAAACAAGATCTACACAGATTTCCAGGAAAATTCAGCAATGGAGATACTCACTCTTCCTGTCGAGGCCAATCTAAATTCAGGTAACATGACTTACACTCTTGCTGTGGTAGACAATACATCGGAATATATGGTTCAAGCAACTCCAGAACCTGGAACATTTATATCATCGACTGGACAACTCTACACTATTCAACCCTATAAAAGAAATCATCCCAACGATGAAAATGACTACCAAACACCGAAAAAGACGGCAACACAACGAACCCAACCTACTTTCACAATTACCACATCAAACCAATATGAATCACTAACAGAAACAACACTAAATGCACCAGAATCACATAGCAAAATTTCTGACCAACAGACTACTGCTGCAACAAAGAAAACAAATATAAATCAACCAGGTCCATCTGGAGTTAAGGCCAAACCAAGCCATTCAACAACCACCACAGGCAAACCGTCTCCTATTGTACTCGTAACAAGAGTGCCTACAAAAGAACTTCACACCACCTTGGGAAATTTTATACAAAACATTGAGTTTCAATACACAAGACAAGGTTTGAAAATATTCATAAATACTCAACAGCACTACACAGCGATCATTCAATTACTAAACGACAAAAATTACCAATACTTTACATACGGTCAACAAGACAAACAGATCCACAAAGTCATGTTAAGGGGTTTACCCCCTACAATAGAGTCAGACGAAATCAAAGATGAGCTACTTGCACTGAACTATCCCATTACAAGCATCCGACAGCTTACTAAATCGATCAGAACAGACTCCCAACACGAATTGATCAAACTACCATTATGGGCTATCACTTACAAACATATTGACAACGTTCCTGATGTCAAAGGACTTCGTGGATTATTACATTATCGGGTTACCATAGAGGATTATATTGGAAAAACAGGACCAATTCAATGCTACCAATGCCAATCGTTTGGTCATAAAGCACAGTGGTGTACAGTAACTCCTCGATGTATGAAATGTGCAGGAAATCACTTTTCATACACTTGTACGAAACCAGCCAACATACCAGCGACATGCTGTAATTGCAATCAAGATCACCCCGCAAATTACTCCAAATGTCCGATTAAGGTGAAACTCACTGAAAACCATCTTATCAAAACGAATTCCCAGACTACCAACTCAATTCCACAAAAAAGTGACTTCCCACAACTACCTAAAACACATAAAACATTTGCATGGACACGTCCTTTGACAAACCAAAAACAGGAAGTAACTAATGATGCATCTACCAGTGAATTAATAAAAGATTTACTCAACATTCTTCAGGTAGTCAACATTAGAGAGCTCTTAAAAAATTAGCAAATCTGTTTATCCAACTCAAGATGACACCCAACGTCATAGATAAAAGCATAATTATCTGGAACTTTGTTTCTACGATACTCGACAAAATACTACCAACTGAATCCACAGAACAAAAACAACAGCCATAAATAGAATATACTATCATCGCACACAACCACTAAAAATTATGACATGGAATGCTAACAGTGTAAAACGTGACAAATATCTTTTACCTACGTTTCTTCAACAACATGACATTGATATACTATTGATCACAGAAACCCATTTAAAGCCCAATCAACGATTTCATATTTCGAAATATATAACATATCGGACGGACAGCCCAAATGCACCACATGGAGGAGTAGCTATACTCATAAAATCTGCAATTGTACATAGCTATGTCCATTCTCCCAATCTACAATATTTACTGGCTGTGCTTATATCAATCAACTCTGTAAATGAAAGAATAATAATTGGTTCCGTATATGCACCACCCAGTGTACCACTGACCGAACAAGATTTAACTGCCTTGTTAGAACAATATCCGTCGTTCATTATTGGAGGTGATTTCAATGCTAAACATATAAATTGGAACTGCAGATTAAACACTCAACGCGGGAAAACACTACACAAACATGCCAATGACCATGATTATAATATATACGGGCCATTAACTCCCACACACTATCCCCCACGCATCAACTGCCAACCTGATGTCTTAGATGTATTCCTACATAAATCTGATGCATCTATAAATTATATAACCACTATAAATGAATTAAACTCTGATCACAATCCGGTGCTAGCAATAGTTGATTTGAAACCACCTGAACTGCCATACAATGTGAGACCACCAACCACTGTCAACTGGAGAAAATATAGAAATATCCTTGAAAATTCTGTTCCAGGTAATGTAGAAATCAACACTGAGGAAGAACTAGAAACGGCATGTAAAACCTTAACTAATACCATCAGACAGGCACATATAACTTCGCAGGCAACAATAGCTAGTCGTAATATACCTTCAGAATTCCCGGAATTAATTGAACTATTGAGAAGAAAACGAAAGGCCAAACGTTAAAAAAATAAATTCCATCAAAGATGCGACATAGCACAATTTAATTTCCTAAAGAACTATATTCACAATAAATTATTAGACCTACGTATCGCAACTTTTGAACGAGATATCTCCATTGCTGAAAAAGACAATAAAATTTGGAACATAACTAAACGCCTAATTCATAATAGGAATTCCGATAATCATCCCATACTTGGACCAAATGGGCCAGTTTATTTACCAACAGAAAAAGCTGAAATAATTGCATCCACATATTTTCAACAGTTCCAAACATATCAAGATCATCCAAACTACACACAACAACACGCTCATATCCGACAAACAACAAGACAGTTCTTCCAAACCTATCCAAATGGGTTAATTGTGCACACCACACCTTCTGAAATTAGTAGATCTATCAAAAAAGCACCACAAAGAAGAACACCCGGATCCGATAAAATAACTTACCAATGCCTGAGAAACCTACCGAGAAACGCTCTGACTTACCTTATCAAAATATACAATAGTGCACTAAAACTCCAAACGTTCCCACAACTATGGAAGACTGCAAATATCATTTCAATTCCCAAACCCAGAAAAAATCCACAAATACCACAAAACAGAAGACCGATCAGTTTGCTTAGCACACTTGGAAAAATCTACGAAGGAGTGATATATAACAGACTATATCAACATCTACAGCGACATATACCCAATGAACAATTTGCATTTATGTCAGGACGAAGCACAACAACGCAACTTCTCCGCTTAACTGAAACAATCACCACTGCTTTCAACAACAAACAGTATGCTGCGATGATGTTACTTGATGTTAACAAAGCTTATGACACTGTATGGCATACAGGTCTATACTATAAACTGATTCAAGTTGGAACAAACCCAAAATTAATACGCCTTATTAAGTCATACCTTTCCAACAGAAAATTTCAAGTTTTACATCAAGGTGCCTCATCAACAAAGTATAACATATACGCAGGTTTGCCACAAAGATCCAAGCTATCACCTATACTTTATAACTTCTACTCAGCAGATATCCCTACACAACCATATATTCACACGTTTCAATATGCCGATGACACCGCATTTTTATCAACCGCAGAAAACCTACCATTTGCAATCAATAGACTACAAAACTTCTTAAATAATTATGAAACATGGACCTACAGATGGAAAATTAAAATCAATCCTCTTAAAAGCTCTGCAATCATTTTTCAAAAACGACAAGCCCAACCCAGGACCCGACTCAAATTATTCAATACATACATCAACTGGACCCCAAAAATCAGATATCTGGGAATAACTATGGACAAAACACTAATTTGGAACCTACATGTCACTCAGTTAACAGGAAAAGCCATGGGTAGATTTCTTCAATTATATCCACTATTTAAAACTCCAGCATTAAAACATAAAACTAAATTACATGTCTCTAAAGCCTTAATTCGAAGTATGATAACATACGCAGCACCAGCTTGGGCATATGCTAGCAAATCCGTCATGAACAAGATACAAGTTATCCAAAACAAAATATTGAGAACCATTCACAGCAGTGGATGGGGAACAAGTACACGACAACTTCATGATGACCTCCGAATAGAATATCTTTCCGAATATATACAAAAAATCACAAATAAACTCTATCACAAGGCAGCACTCAACAACAACAAACTAATAAATTCTCTTGGCAGATATGATATAAACAGGAAATACAAACATTGCCGACCCAAACAACTACTCGCATAAACTCAATCCATCGAAATGACATCCACAAGATTTATACTATACTCATTCAGAGCCACCTACCATAGTTGAAACAAATTTATATTCCGTTGGACGCATTCGTGTCGACGGAATTTAGATACCATGTGGATACCAAAGATTATAATATGCTACATAATTGAAGAGGAAGGGTTGATATCAACTGAAACTCTAACCAATCAACAAGATAGACGACTTGTGCGTAACGAAGTAATGACGAAACTATGACGTAGATGTGTAACAGTTATGCTGTTATACACGACATATGTAGTGATTATTAGTAAGGAATTTACACACGACTTATAAACGAGCTACTCATTGGATAAGTATAACAGAGTTAAACGTCTGTATATAGAGTTTTTATTAGTAAGACCGTTAATATATGTCAACATATATGTCGAACTTGGAGTCAGGCCACAAAGGGAAAAACACTAGAGGAGAGGGATTCGATCCGGTGCTGTGGATTGAACTTCGGCGTAGCTCAATGATTAGAGCACTTGGTATGTAGAACCAAAGACTCAGGGTTCGATCCCCTGTGCCAGAGCGAATTTTTCTCCTCTAATAATCATTGATGATATGTAGTATTCATCATACATGGCAGACATGACATGATGAATTTATCATCCTCCTGCGCCCTCAGCAGTCAAAAAACGAACCACACCACATCACTCAGCTCTCCTTTACTCACCTACATTTCCGATGTTGGACTAATACATGTATCACTAACATTACTCCCAGTGCAAAAAACAAACATGAGTGTACATCGATTATTGTGACATCCCCACACATATGTCAATATCGATAGTAAACAGCTGTTTATCAACTTCACATGCCTTCAGTTCTCTGCATGGTGACCTGTTTTCATTTGACTGTAACTAGTATAATTTTTTTATATGCCGTGTGTCTGTCGTGCCATTAGTTTGTAACAGTGCAGTAAGCTGACACAGCCTCCCTGTATAGTTTTCTCATTTTAAACGAATTTAACCAACACATGGATGACTTTTTAAATTATTTTTGACATAAACTTCGTCTAAAACCCTGAAGTACACTACTGTGACATCACAGCAGCTGTGATTCCGAATCAAAAAATGAACACAAGTCCAAGATAGTTACAGTTTATGAAACTTGATCCCTTAAAATTAATATAGGTAGTGTGAATTAATTATTTATGGCTACTGTTTGAGCATGGCTTCTGTCATCTTGCAGGTGTCACAGACGTCGAGCACATCGGGATATCGAGAATCATACAGTTTGCTCATGATGACGCTGGATGGACCTCCGACACCAACTGGGGTTGTGGCCACAACGTCGATAAACAATGAGCCACCACTTGCCTCACCTGATGCACACGATCTGCCCTCCACCAGTAGCGCCACAACCAACCAGATGGCAGCTGAAGGCAGCTCACCAGATTCCTCGATCAACAGTGGAGAAGACCTGGCTCTGCTGGAGCACTCAGCTCCACAGTCTTCATCACTGCACTCTCTCCTCATGGTGTTTGAGACTCAGGATGAAGACACCCTCATCTGATACCTTTGTCAGGTGTGGGTGCTTGCTCGTCTGTATTCCTTTGTTAATAGATACATATATATATTTTAAACACAAAAAATGTTGCTATTATTTTACAAGCAATTTATATTAAATTATATAAATACAGGTGGACATATCAAAATATTTAACTTTTTTGGATTTCATTACTGAAGAAGAAACCTATTATTATTATTATTATTATTATTATTATTATTATTATTATTATTATTATTATTATTATTATTATTGCAGTGTAGGCTTTCACGGCCTGAGTCTATAGATCTAGATTCATTTTCTGGGCTGAGAGGCCGTGGTCTGTTGGTTGGTTTTCTACCAGACGTTTCGTCTGCAACTGCGGCAGACATCTTCAGTGGATTGGTATCCGAGGTTTCCGAACGACCTTCCTGCCAACTAAGCAAATCCGAAGCATGCTGAGGTCATCCAAGGACAAATGAGATAAGCTGCTGTCCGCCGGAGTTTACAGGATTCCATGTTCGTGTGGGAAGGTCTACATCAGTACTACACAGTGGAGCGTCTGGACGAGATTGACAGAACACAAGAGGAATTACCACCTAGGCCAGATCGACAAATCGGCAGTGGCAGCACATGCCTATCAAGAGGGCGATCACAACATACGATTTGAGGACATGGATATCTTGAGCACGACGACACACTTCTTCCCCTGTCTACATAGAGAAGCAATCGAAATCTATAAACATGACAACAGCTTTAATCGAAAGGAAGAGGGCATAAAGCTAAACAAATGTTGGTACCCGGTCCTAAACAGAACAGATAAGCCACTACAACAGAAGGACGGAACCCAGAACAGGAGCAGCGAACAAAGCGGCACGGACCACAGCGACAACAGGCCTCGGCCTGCTAGTTGCACTATAAATACGCCTGCACAACCAGCCACAGGATCAGTTGCCTCAGGTATGCCGAGAAGAGTTTTGCAACCTCGGATACCAATCCACTGAAGATGTCTGCCGCAGTTGCAGATGAAACGTCTGGTAGAAAACCAACCAACAGACCACGGCCTCTCAGCCCGGAAAATGAATCTAGATTTGTTGTTATTATTATTATTATTATTATTATTATTATTATTATTATTATTATTATTATTATTATTATTATTATTATTACACTGGCCAACACACATTTTGGTGCCTCCAATGTCAGACCTGTTCCTGAGTATATTCAACTTGCTGATTCCAAAAATGGCACCAGTTTTTCCCTCTCAGGTCTGGTTCTTGAGATACAGCATAAATGCGAAGTTAGTTTATGGTACTGTTTTAATTAATCACTTTGTAGCATAAAAGAAACACATTAAAAATTACAATAAACGTGAAATACACTAAATCTACTTCTTTGAAACGAAAAGCACGAGTTTATGATACAAATATTCCAGTCATTCAACACAGAACAAGCTACTTTCGTAGTAACATTTCCGAGTGTGAGATCTGCCAGGACAATTCAGCATAATGTTCCAACAGTAATCTGCCATCATCTGTGCATCCCATCTTCCTTGGTATCTGCCTTCTATTGTTTTTTATATAGGGCCTATTGGTGAAATCTTTCACCTTGTTCTTCACTTAAATCACCTAGGTTCTCTGCAGACGATCTAAATGAATGTGCAGAAAATTGACTTTAATGCTCATTTTACATCCAAGCCTGTTGAAATGAAACAGCATATTCTCTACTAATTTAGTATAGTTGCCTGCCTTCTTGTTGACAACGAAGTTCTCACAAGAAGAACAAATGAAGATCAGGCACAAGATTAGATTTCATTAATTGATTCTATGAAATGTGGGTTATTTATGAGCTGCATGATCGTGGACCATTGAAAATTTCTGCCTCAGTTTTTCCGTGGTAAGTCCAGGTAATTTATGCGCTATGTATTCAAAACACGAACCATTTTTATTCACAGCCTTTAATTTATATTTTATATGTAATCGTGACAGAATAATTCTGTCAAAGATGCATTTATTACAATGTGTTCTCCAACCACAATATCTTCCCTTGGAGGCCAATCCTTTCTTATTCAATGCACATGTTTGGCCTTACTTTCCAAAGGCATAGAAAATAAGGATATTCTGTCTAGACACTTTGTTGATTAAGAAGAAAATGAACCATCTTCTAGTCTACACAGATGCTCCTGATATTTTATCTTTTCCAACACTAAAGAAAAGGCGTTGTACTCTTCTTTCATCGTGATAGAGTGACCGATTGGAATGGAGAGTATTTGTTGTCATTGTTTAAAAGAACACATTTCAAACTACGTTTTGAACTATCGATTAAAAGAAGCTATTCACTTGGGGTATATTCTGATACATCCATTTTCTTCAGAAGATCTCCGAAGTCGCTGTAGAATACTATGTTTTGTCTTCAGTAAAAAAGAAATGGAAGAAAATCTCTTTCTCTCCTTTGATAAAATATAATTTTTATTCCAGGCTGAAGTACACTATTTTCCTTTAGTCTGTAGTCGAGCAATTCAGAAGACTCCTAAGAAAGATTTAGTCCCTAATCAGGTCACTCAACTCGTTCTGGTCAAAGCATTCATATGTGAAGCTGTTTGAAAATCACTGTCGCTGTCACCACTGTCTTTACCTTGTGCTATATCAAACATTTAAGATCCATCCTCTGAGAGCTGTGGTAACTCATGGAAGGGTGGAATAGTAAAAGATGCGAGTACGGCACAGATCTCATAGCTAAAGGTAGATCAGGATATGATTATTTTAATTGATTTCTGTGATATTAGCAATAAAAAAATAAGCCATCAAAATGATTTTTTGGTTCCATGGAAACCAACCAGACATTATTACAGATAATTTATAGCAAAACAGAATTATTATATACAGTGTTACTATAAATGATCTTTCTGATTACAAACTTGAATAACTATCATTAGGAGACACTTAGGCCCGGTTGCAGAAACACCGATCAAAATATGATTGGCAATCAAGGAGGGTTTGATTGGCCATCAGTTCTATTTCTGTTGCAGAAATAACAATCAGTGTTTGATCGGAGATCAGTCTTCTATCAGATTTGATCAGTAGATTTTTGCTGGTTAAGTCACTGATCATCGATCAAGTAGGCTATTTATGTTGTTCTGTTTGTAATGCAGTTACTGTAATTTATATAGTAAATAGTTACAGCGTAACAATATTGTTTTCGACATAATGGATTCTTCTGATCAAGAAATTCTAGAATGAAAAAAATATTATTAAGAAGAAGGCGTTTCCGTGATAGACATGAATTGTTTTTATGTATAATGACAGAGAATTTGAGCAAAGAGGATTCGTGTGTTTTGTTACTTTCAAAAATTGAAACAAATATATGCAGACAGACAAATCGAAACCTTCCATTTTCTCCTATGAACCAAGTTCTAACAATGCTGAGATTTTATGCTTTTGGAATTTTTCAGGCAGTCTTGGGTTATCTTGTCAGGGTCCACAAATCAACTATTTGCCGAGTAGTTAGGAATGTTACGTATGAAATTGCTTTGTTATGGCAGGGTCTCATAAATCCCCAAACTTCAAACAGGGAATTATTTTAAATCCAGAGAGAATTTTCAGCCATGTTAGGATTTCCAACAGTAGCCTAATATTGGTTATATAGACTGCTCACATCCCCATCCAATCACCTGGTTGAAATGATGCCGAACTTTATCGAAATAGAAAAGGTTTCTTTTCTATGAATATACAGGCAATATGTAGTCTACACCATCATTGAAATTCTGGAATGTTGTGGCCCGTTGGCAGGGTTCTACACATCACAACACAATATTTTTAATGAGTAGGTTATGAGCTCCATTTGTAAACAGAGAGATGGGAAATGGAATTATTTTGGGTTATGGAGGCTATGCATGTTCCAATTTCTTGTCGACTCCCTTAGCAAATCCCATAACAGAAGCCCCCTCAGGTTTTTTTTTTTTTGCTTCATTTTTTTCACTATATTGTAGTCTATATATAAATAGAATCCGCCTGTTTCCTATCTACAAGAAGCAACAAAACAGCAAAACATTCACTTGAACATTCACTTGTTTTCCTAGTCACCGTCCACTTGATGCATTCGTATCACGACTTTTAAAGAGCATCAAATTGGCTGTGGTTGCTAAATAGCGCTGTTGTCAAATGTATTTCTTCCTCAAATCAGCCATTAGTAAATTGAGACAAGTTGATTGGAGATTCACGTTTGTGCAACGCAATGAACAATCAAATAAATCAGACATCAACTGATTGGCGATCAGGGACTGATTTGATTTGCGTTTCTGCAACCGGGCCTTAGAAACATGATATTGGTATCAATGGAAAGAGAAACTCAAAAAATTTTTGTTATCCATTCGGTTAAATCACATGTGCTACTCCTAAATCAGCAAAAATTAGAAAACATGAAATTGGTATCAACAGAAACAGAAACTCCAACAATTTTTTTAATTTTTCACTGGAAAACATGAAACAGAAAGAGAAACATTTGGTTCACAATCGTAAGTAAGTTGCATGTGCTCAATGTGAGCTCCTTGTGTTACACGACACACATCAAGTCTGTAGTCAATTTCCTGCCGTACATGTTGCAGCATTGGACTATCCACCAGTGCAATGGCCTCTGTGATGCGGACACGAAGATCCTCAATGGTGCGGGTTCGATCCCGGGCCAGGTCGATGGCATTTAAGTGTGCTTAAATGCGACAGGCTCGTGTCAGTAGATTTACTGGCATGTAAAAGAACTCCTGCGGGACAAAATTCCTGCACATCCGGCGACGCTGACATAACCTCTGCAGTTGCGAGCGTCGTTAAATAAACCATAACATCTTTAACATCCTCAATGGTAGGTGGTAATGGTGGCTGTTACACTTGTTGTTTTATAAAATTCCACAGAAAAAATCACAAGGAGTGAGGTCGGGGGAACGTGGAGGCCAATGCAAACATTCTAAATCTTCTAAAATTGCGTTGTACAGTGACAACAGACTGGGATATGTGAAAATCTAGCACACAAAATGCCCCCCTGTATTTATTTGCAGCCATTTTTCTGTTATATCGTCTCCTAGCAACGAAATTAATAAATATGCGATAGGTTCACCAACATAACAAAAAATATTTGATTTTCTCTTTCCATTGATACCAATATCATGTTTCTAAGTGTCTCCTAACGATAGTTATTCAAGTTTGTAATCGGAAAGATCATTTATAGTAACACTGTATTATATAATTATTACATAAATTCAACAATATCTAAGAAACTAAAGCTAATACGGCCTAGCCAATGTAATTTTCTGAATCAGCACATCAAATAACCCCAAGAACAGGTCTAAAATCCAAGGCACCAAGAAAAAGGTTTTTTTTTTGTTGGCCTGTGTTGTTGTTGTTGTTATTATTATTTTTATTATTATTATTATTATTATTATTATTATTATTATTATTATTATTATTATTATCCGTTGCCTCGTGAGTGAAGCTTTATTGTGTCACTTATGATGTTCTAATCAGTCTTCGGATTGCTAGCTAAACATACAAACATTTTTATTATTATTAGTATTATAATTTTTATTATTATTATTATTATTATTATTATTATTATTATTATTATTATTATTATTATTATTATTATTATTATTATTTTCCTTTTGCTGTGTTTAGACGACATGCTGAATCACACAATGTTTGACTCTTTATGTTATTCATTTCATGTGCATAACATCGAGCAAAATATTCTGAAGGGAGTAGAAATTAAATGTGCGTTAAACTCATTTTATGGGAATAAAAACCAACATTAACTCAATCTGCAGACAGAATATCGCACAAGTTTTTTATTATTGTTGAGAGTCAGGCAGTACAATGAAGCCAGACTTTATTTTTTGTTATGTATTTAATTTCACCCATGTCACAGTACTGATAAATTGTAACAAATTTCTTTCCTTTTTATTTTTTAGTTTGTGACTCAGCTTTGCAGAATGAATTTTTAAGTGTGTCCATGTACATAAGTTATTTACAGCTACCCATGCATTGTAGTCAACTTAACTCTGGACTTCGTTTATAGTAATGTACAGTAACATATGGTAATAAATTATGTTTCTTGCTACTGTTAAATGGTGTATTTAATTAGTTAGACAATTTGAATCGGTTTTGTGTGATCCTGTAGACCAAACTTTTTAGGTTCGAAATAAATTATCAGTGGTACTCAGTAGAAAGTAGAGGAGAGCCAAAAGTGAGAAATTGTAATTTTTGCCAATGCATTTCACAGTACTGAAGCTGAATGATTTTTAATTATTAAATTATTTGGCCTATTATTATTATTATTATTATTATTATTATTATTATTATTATTATTATTATTATTATTATTATTCCATGTTGAATCTTTCGTACACTACTGTGTGTTCAGTTCAAAATGTGTCATGGCTCGCTGTATGATGTCATGTGGCTAGTCGATGAGCCTAGACAATTTAATCTTCCTATACTTCCACAGAGGCATATTGCCTATGTGCCAGAGAAGTTGCCTAGCAAGTATGGCGTTCATTCTGAAAAGTACTTACCGATATGTACGGTAACTCCAGTAGTGGCATGAATGTGAACTGTTTGGAAACACGTACTGGGGTGAGTTTTTTTCTTACTGTCGGGATATGGGGAGAGGGTTAAGACGATTATTTACGTACAGTATTTGTTGACAGTAACTTCGACTGTCAATCTGGACACTGAGCATTTGATTTGTATTGTGGAATGTTGCCGTACGTAACCGATGATAACAAATACCCTCGGTACGACTTGCCCGAGCAAAACACAGTTCGAAAGAGGTTATGGTAGCACACAGACCGTACAGACTGCCATCTGTTGCTACGACGTTCAAGTTATACCGTACACGTTCTCAAGTTTAGATTGAACGCCTTGATTAATAGGCAACTTCTCTGACATAAAAGCTGAAACTTGCTTCAAATCGCTGACTCACAACAGTGACGTAATGACACACTTTGAAATGAACACCCAGTACTTTTAACACTTGAATATAAATAATTGATTAAATGGCGATCTTACTCGTGTTAATTGTGTAAGCATGTGCGGCTTACAACTCACATGCAATAGCTGCGACAGTTTCTACATTGGACAGACAGGCAGATCATTCCAAACTCGATACAAAGAACACATTAAAGCAATAACCAGAGGACACAATACATCTACATATGCCGAACACATAACTAATGCTAACCACACATACAATAACATAAATACAGACATGGAAATCCTACACATACAACCCAAAAACCAAAAACTCAACACACTAGAACAATATGAAATATACAGACAAATCAAAACACACCCTGATCAAATTCTCAACACACAGATCAATTTCAGAACACACACACTATTTGACACCATATTTCAACACTTTTCAACAATTGCACGCACCCACACAACAGGCAGCGAAGTTCGAGATGATGCCGAGATCTAGTAGGCTCTGAGGATGGTGTGAAGAAACACCGAAACAGCTGTAAGCCGCACATGCTTACACAATTAACACGAGTAAGATCGCCATTTAAACATTTATTATTATTATTATTATTATTATTATTATTATTATTATTATTATTATTATTATTATTATTATTATTATTACCTATTTCAATATAAAGTAACAGAACTAACACATAGTACTGGTTTTTTAATTTGAAGGAAGGACTCTGTTACTCTTCTGCAAAATCATATCAATACAAGCAGGTTGATTTGTTGTTTTTTTTCATCTGCACTCTGTTTTAAATTTGGGAATTTAAAAACTAAGTGTTACGTACAGCTAAAAGGCGCTTCATAATAATTTTCTCATCTGTGAATGTCTTAATTTCTGCTACGTGGTACTATGACATTGTTGTCAATTTGCTTTTAATCTTTCAGCACACATGTTGGGATAAATTTTACCCCAACAATATTCGAAAGCATTTTCATCAATGACTAAATACTTCGGAATATGTGTGGTAAGACTTTCCTGTGTTAAATTTCAACGTACCTCGTTTACATGTTTCGACCTGTTTATGGGTCATCTTCAGAATTGGTCGTTGTTGGTCTTGGCGCCACTTGTTCTGTTTCCTGTGAGGGTGTGTTCCTGTGGTATAGTGTAGAGTCACAGAGTGTGTGTATTTTGAAGTTGAGTTGTGTGTTGAGAATTTCGTTGGGGTGTGTTTTTGTGTGTCTGTACAATTATTTCATATTGTTCTAGTGTGTTTAGTTTCTGGCTTTTTGGTTGGATGTGTAGTATTTCCATGTCTGTGTTGATGTCTCTGTGGGTGTGGTTAGCACAAATGCTCAAAAACAACAACACACCACAAGAACACATTAAAGAAATCATCCACACCACAGACATCATCACAAAACTAAACTACTTCACATACAATAACAAATATTACACACAAACCGAAGGCCTACCCATGGGATCACCCATTTCCAGCATACTAGCAGAAATATTCTTACACCACATAGAACAGACATACATACTAAACAAAGACAACAACAAACACGCAGACATCATATATTGGCACAGATATGTAGATGGCATATTATTACTATACAAAGGAAACAAAAGATAGATCCAAAACCTACATCAACACACAAACAAAATACACCCAAAGCTACACTACACATAAAAAATTGAAAACAACAAATCCATAAATATTCTAGACATCACAATAACAAAAGTAGACAACAAACACATATTCAAAGTATACAGAAAACCCATAACAACAACAACACACATACACAACACATCCAACCACCCCACACAACACAAACAAGCTGCATTCCGAACAATGGTACACAGACTACTGAACATACCAATGAACCAACAGGATTACAACGAAGAACTAAACACAATCAAATACATAGCACAAGAAAACGGATACAACCCTAACATAATAGACAGCATAATACGTAAGACAAAACATAATCAAAAAAAATATAAGAATACAACACAATCACAAGAACACAAAAAATACATCACACTAACATACGAAAACAAAAACACACACAAAATTGCAACTTCATTCAAGAAATTAAATTACAACATCACATACAGAACAAATAATACTCTATAAAAACATCTAAACACACAAACAAATAAGTACAACCACACAGGCGTATACAAACTCAAATGTAACACCTGCAACAACTTCTACATAGGACAGACAGGCAGATCGTTTCAAACACGTTACAAAGAACACATCACAGCATAACAAAACTAAAAAACACCTCCACATATGCAGAACACATCACAAATGCTAACCACACGCACAGAGACATCAACACAGACATGGAAATACTACACATCCAATCAAAAAGCCAGAAACCAAACACACTAGAACAATATGAAATATACAGACACACAAAAACACACCCCAACTAAATTCTCAACACACAACTCAACTTCAAAACACACACACACTCTTTGACTCTACACTTTACCACAGGAACACACCCTCACAGGAAACAGAACAAGTGGCGCTAAGACCAACAATGACCAATTCTGAAAATGACCCATAAATAGGTCGAAACATGTAAACGAGGTATGTTGAAATTTAACACAGGAAAGTCTTACCACACATATTCCGAAGTGATACAGTGTTAAAAGTTGTGTAATCAAGATGTAAAGACTAAATACTTGTGTTATTTTCATATTTATAGTACCTCACAAAAAAATGTAGTACATTGATTTTGTTTCATTTTATTTTCTGAGGTTTAGGCATCGTTTTTTCAGGTTGGTGAATTTTTACCCCACAAATGTATTCATGTAAAGTCAAATTTCACTTTATAAACCTCAGGGTAAGCAGATTAGGGGGACTGTATTTACACCCATACTTTCAACTCAGTGGCAGAACAAGTCCCACAAACTCGGCAAATTAATAATTGGCTCAATGAAAACTATGAAGAAGGGTATATTGAAGGTGATGAACATGATGTCGACAATCACAATAGTACATCTGAACACGAAAGTGTGGAAATTTATGGTCATGATGATGATGATGGTGGTTGTGGTGGCGGTGATTTATGAAGATGAAGATGATACTATATACATAGGTAACAATGGTACTGTCTGGCAAAAAAATGAACCCTCCCTCGAGACAGGCGAACAAGAGCTTGTAATATAGTCGCTCATCTACCTGGCAGCAAAGGAAAAGTCCGTGAAATCAAATTACTATTGGTTTTGCCTCATTGATGATGACAGTATAGTTGTTAATGTGAATTCCATAAATGTCTATATCCATTCAATTAGAGGACGATTCAGTCAGGAACATGATGCTTCACCATCAAATCCACCAGAAATAAAGGCACTTATAGATCGTTTGTATTTTGCTGGGAGCCTAGAATGATCCCTTGAAAACGCCAAAGACCTTTGGGCTAAAGATGGGACAGGTATCCCAAGAAAGTCATCCAGTGGCCATTGTGAATGCTGCCCGAGAAGTAAAGTTCGCGGAATTATAAACAAACGTGTGTGAAATGTGTCAAAAGCTCGTATGTAGAGACTGGATTTATAGGGTTTTACCTTTTTTTTTTCTTTACTTCATAATTTCTTAGATAATTTTCCGAATCATGGTCATAAGAGTCATATATGTAAATTCTGTTGAACCTAAATTGGACCTTAAGAACTAAAAAAAAACATAAATCATAATTAGTATGTATTTTTCTATACTTACTGTGTTTTGTATAAATATATTTAGAAATTTCAATACATCTTATAATTTTTATTCTCATCTGCACTGGAGACAGCGACCCAATCTGCGGCCTTTACCCCTGCAGTCTTTTGTTGTTTTGGATAAAATGGTTAACAGGAAATTCCGTCTTTCTTTGTAAAGCGGGCTGTCCTTCAGAAGCTTCATTCTCTCAAGGGCATTTATTGGGACTATGTAATTTGGAATTTCCAGAATTTCCACTGATCGCAGATATGACATGCAAGTAGAAGGGTATGAAGTGACTGAACTACCTCTTGAGGTGAATGAACTGCGAAAAAGTCGCATTGTTGAAATTCGTGAAGTTTTCAGGCATGTTCCCTGATAGATTTTTTTTTAATTATGATTTATTTAATGATGCTCGCAACTGCAGAAGTTATATCAGCGTCGACAGTGTCCCGGAATTTTGTCCTGCAGCACACTTAAATGCCATCGACCTCGGCCGGGATCGAACCCACAACCTCGAGCATAGAAGGCCAGCACTGTACCAACTATGCTACCGAGGGCGACTCCCTGATAGAAGACTGTGATCTTGCGTGTGTGGGTACGAGCTGTGAACTTACCTGAGATCTCTGTGCAGTCTGTCTAATTCTGGTGCTTCTGGTATTAACATTGAATTTTTATATTTTGTATTTTGTTAAGCTACGGTATGTCAAAACAAGTGAAATCATATTTATTACAATAGTGAATTAGAAATGATTGCAACTTTACTACCAAGGGAAAAGTTATGTTATTTAAAACTGACTGTAACAAATGGATTTGTAAACACGAAGGACTCTCCAACAGCGAATGGCGCGATGGCATTAAAATGGTTGGAAATGTTGCTGCAGTACGTGCTGTGCTGGGAAGATCTCAGGACAACCGTTGTAGGCATTGCCACAACGAGGTTGAAACTCTTGCACACATCCTGGGATCCTGTCCGCACGGCAAAGCTCTGCGAAATGCTAGACACCACCAAGTGCGATCAATTATAGCCACTGCCCTTAAAGATGCCGATTACAACACCTTTGAAGAAGTACATGGTCTCTCCGTCACTTGCAGTACACGGCGCATAGATATAATAGCTTTCAAGGAATCTACAAGATCTGGATACATAATTGATCCCACTGTGCGTTTCGAAACGGATGAGGAACAGCCAGCAGAAGTGGATAATGAAAAAAAGAATATCTACAATCCTACCATTCCCTATTACCTCAAAAAATACCAGCTAAAAGAGCTTGAAGTAATCGGACTTCTGGTTGGAGCAAGAGGTACAGCTACTCTTTTCATGAAAGATGTGTTTAAGAGGCTTGGAATACCTACATCTATTATTCCGATTGTAACCTTAGCTGCATTGAAAGGATCAATTGCTCTCCTGAAGAATCACCTATATTCGAGATCAAACTAAGTTCAGTAGCATTCTTTACTTTTTTGTAACATCTTTCTAAAAATAGGTATATTTCCACTAATCGCAAAAAAAAAAAAAAAAAAAGTATTTGCAGCTCTGTACTTGTAAGAATTTCATTGTTAAAACAAAATTAATGGTTTTTCATGAACTTGTAAAAATTTCTATGGTTAAGTACTCTTTGTCCCTTGTGGCAGCTCACGAATGGTGAGAAGATATATAAATCTACATTTTTAACAATCAGGTAATTTTTGCGATCCCTTTCACAGTTGGGCAAAAAATCTAAAAAAAAAAAAAAAAAAAAAAAAAAAAAAACTATTTCACTTATTCCAATAACCTAAAATGGACTTCTTAAAACCTAAAAATCTGGTCCCTACTCATATGTATGCTGTGTGAAAAAAGTTCTAATCGTAAACCTGAGTCTGATTTATCAGGGTAGGTTGTGTTTCTGTGAAGTTTGGATAATGTAATAAATTAAACCGACCAGAATAAATATGTTCAAATATAATTGGACTATTATAAATTAAGAGTAAATTCAGTTTTCTTCTACAACTAAACAAAAATTCTGTAAAGATTTAATTTGTTCTTTATGTGAAACCACAACAAAATATCTAAATTACATAAAATACAAAAAATTCGTACATGTAATTGTTTCTGATATTAAAATGATACTATAATGCTGGGGTAAAAGTATACCCCATGCGTGTGTTGATGATATACATTGTACAATTGTGAAAGGTTAAGTACAGTGGAATTGAGAATGTTTTGGATACCTGTTATCAAAATTGGAATGTACGCTATTGTAATGTCTATTAAAATAAAAACGTTTATAACCCATTATTATATCAAGACATAATAAGTACTGAGACATGACACTACCTTTTTCTGAAGAAAACAAACGTGCATTAAACACCTTCACTGGCAGTAATGATGCAGGATAACCAAAGTTTTCTTCAGTTGCACCTTATTAGGGAAATTAAAAAATAATTCTCAGAAAAATAATAGTAAAATTAGGTCTAATATTAGTTCAAGAGCCGCAATAATGTCTTTGAGGGCCACATGCGACCAGCGGACCACATAATGAGTGCCACTGTGTTATGTTGTTCTCACCAAAGAAAGTAGTTTGTTTCAATGTGTAGGCCTAAGTATTATAATTGTTAAAAGATTTGTGAATACTTACTATGCTGAGAGCCAGATATTAAATATGGATACATACTGAGATACAAGAAAAAAAACTTAAATTTAACATGCAACTAAAAACTAACAATGAAAATACAAATTCAGTAAACCTTTATCATAATTGGTAAATCATTAATGCATTTTTACGATCTACTTTAAATTAGCGAAACAAATTTCTCGTCAGTTCTTTTCATTGTACTATTAAAATCAGGATTTCATAAAAACAAAAAATTTACATCGTCGTAAGTTAAGTTATAACTTTTGGAATAAAATAATTCAGCAGTGGTTATGAAATCACTTCTGTGCTCCAGTGTCGAAAATCTAAATAAATATCTGATAACAGTTTTATTCTCCATCTTACCTTAACATTCAGTTAATAAAATTGTAGCTTTTACGTGTAGAGGAAATCTCTGAGACAATCAAATAACTTTATTCCTGATTATCTCCTATTATCCTATATCTGACAGTTGAGATTTAAGCGGCTAACCAGATGCAGCCAATGAGGAGCCAGTGGAATGACAGATGGTCCAGCATCAGAGTTATTTGTACTGGAAGATTCTCTTGTTCTGGATGTATTGGGGGTGAGTTTCCTATCAGATGGTGCAGGTACTCTGGAACTGGAATCGGGTTGTGTCCCTCTTGAGATAGATTGCAATTGTTTTGAACCTGTTACTGAAGGTTGAATACTTGCTTGTTTTGGAGCTCTGTTTGTTGTAGAAGATTCCTGGGAACTCTTTGAATCGTGTGCACTGCCTGATGTACTTGCGCCACTCATACCAGAAAATTATAGAGCACCATTATTAGTGCTTCCAATATATGTGCAGTAGATAAATCTCCTAAATAACTTGTGAATATACAAGGTACGGATGACCCATTTTAAAATGTATGCCATTATTGGTCACGGGATCCTAAACCGCTAATGTTTATTTCACTACATCACACTAACATACGAAAACAAAAACACACACAAGATTGCAACCTCATTCAAGAAATTAAATTACAACATCGCATACAGAACAAATAATACTCTACAAAAACATCTCCACATACAAACAAACAAATACAACCACACAGGTGTATACAAACTCAAATGTAACACCTGCAACAACTAGGGCAGACAGGCAGATCATTTCAAACACGTTACAAAGAACACATCACAAATGCTAACCACACCTACAGAGACATCAACACAGACATAGAAATTCTACACATCCAACCAAAAAGCCAGAAACTAAACATACTAGAACAATACGAAATATACAGACACACAAAAACACATCCAAACGAATTTCTCAACACACAATTCAATTTCAGAACACACACTCTTTGACTCCACATTACACTACACAAACACATCCCCACAGGAAACAAAACAAAAGGCGCCAAGACCAGCAACAACCAGTTCTGAAGAAGGCCAATAGGAGGCCTAAACATGTTAACTAGGTACAGTAAAATTTAACACGAGAAAGACATATAATACATATTCCGAAGTGATATAGTGTTAAAGTTGTGTTTTCAAGATGTATAGTGTGTTTGTTGTTGAAACAAGTTCCACCCTTACAAGATGCAAGGAGTGCATGAATTATTTCCCAAAGATTTAGAGCCAGTCAAACCTTTTGCACACACAACCTCATTTCCTTAACAATCTGATGACAGATGAGGCACATTTCCATTTAAGTGGCTATGTCAACAAACAAAACTTCAGACACTAGGCGCCTGCAAATTGTCATACCCTTCACGAAAGATCACTTCATAGCCAAAATGTTACTTTGTGGTGTGGAGTGTCTTCTCAGGGTATTGTTAGTCACTATACTTTTTTCTATAATGATGCCAGTGGGACTGTCATAGTCATGAGAGATTGATATGAGGCTATGTTACAACAGTTCATACCAGTGAACTATGCAGCAAGAACATCAATATGGAGTCGTCGTGGTTCCAAAGATCAGCACAGCTACTCAATCACTAAGAATTTCCTTGGCGACTTTACAAAGAATGTTTCCATACCACCTAGTTTTCTGGTTTGGTGATGTAAACTGGCCACCCCGATTAATTATCCACCTGTGATCATTGTATTGGTGGCAATCCATATGATAAACTAGGGCAGAACCATCGTTGCTACTGGAGACAATTACCTCATCGAAGAAAATGACATTTCTCCAATCTAAGTCCTGTCAGAGTATCATACTCTAGACAGTCCACAGCATGCTCCATCGTCAAATGTTCTTTCCTCACAGCTCAATGACACCATCCATATGCCACGCTCTCTAAAATGTCTCCTCACAGTGTGTGCGGAACCTGGAAAGTTGGACGCCATCTTGAGTTGAGAGGCATTTCTAAAGGAGTGGTTCTCAAATTCTCGCAATAACATGGCATCCTCTTTCCTTGTAGAGATGCGCGGCCGACCAGGAATGGGACGATTCACAACTTCATTCCCGATAAAAAATTTAGTCCACCACTTAGCAATTGACAATGGGATTCCATTTCTCTGGCCGCCATCGACGCAGAATAACCTACGCGATTCAGGGGCAATGACTCGTTGACGGAGTTGTCTCTCTGCCATCTTCAAGCGTAATGACGAGACAGAACGTTTTATTAACAGACAGGAGTATTGCTTGGAAGAGAGAGGGAGGTTTATTATTGAATAGAGTTTGGACATAGTCTAAGAGATGTCACCACGTAAATATAGCTTTGCAAGACATATGATTACAAATTTGTAATTAAAAAAAGAAGAATGTAGGAGATTGGAACCCTGAGCTACTACTATTAACTCATTCAATAGACCAATGCCGTAAAGGCTTATACTACTGAGTCTGTTAATATCGTTTCTCCATAATATGTGGTTTTCCTGTTCATATTCGCTTCGGTTGATTTTGTATTTATCAATTTTATTGTTATTTCACTCTTCAGTGGCCCTGATGTATCTAGAATCAACCCTCCATTCGATTTTATAACATATTTTAGACTCTTAAACAAAATACAGCAAATTTAAATGGTTTAATTATGTGTTACCTGGTGAACTACAGCTTTGACGAGACGAGCATGCGCATTGTTATGTATCTGGAACTTAGAAATTGTCGATGGCCCATTCTTTTTGCTGTTAAGTGTACTTTCACCAACATACATAATCATCATTGCATGTGAAAACACCATATTTCTTCGTTTAATTCATTTTATTTCCACTTCACATTATCACCATTGTCTAATTAGTTAGCCTACAGTGCTTTCTCCATGGCGGCCCAGGTTCGATCCCTGTTTGGATCAAGGTGGAATTTATTGTTGACAAAGCTGGGGATGGGATTTTTTCCTCGGGGTTTTCCTATTTCTCACTGCCATTACTGTCATCAGTCCACCAGCACTTCGCAATCACCTTTCATCCTGTGAGGTCCCAAGCCAGAATATTTTCCTAAACACCTTATTCTCAAACAACGACCTCTGTTCCTCTCTCAAAATCAGAGTCCAAGTTTCACAACTATACAGGGTGATTCACGAGAATTTACCGTCAGTTCTGGAGCTTATTTCCGAAGACATTCTGAGCAATAAATGTCATATAAACATGTGTCCTAATCTCAATATTTTCAGAGTTACACTAATTTGAAGTTATTAGTAAAATACCTCTTTACTTTGGTTTTAAGGGTGAAAGAATATTACAAATAGAGAATGAACTGTTCAGAAGTATTATTTCCTTAATTGGCTAGTGTTCTGAAGCAAAAAATGTGTTGTTAATTGTTTTGTACAATTCTGTTTTCCAATTTTTAACTATAAACTATATCATTCTTACGCAATTATCACAACAATTGTTACACATCATACGGCTTTAGGAACTCGATTTTTTACAGTTTAATTATGCATCCTAATGTACAGTCTTATAGAATTTACAAGAGTAACAATTGTGGTATGTATGTAAAAAAAATGTAATTTTGTAGTTAAAAATCGAAAAAATTTCTGTACGAAGGAGCTGTGGGATTCACAACTCATTTTTAGCTTCAGAATACTAGCTAATTAAAGAAATGGTAGGCTACTCCTAAATAGTTCATTCCTTACCTGTAATATTCTTTTACTCTTAAAACTAAAGAATAATGATATTTTACAAACAATTTCAAATTAGTGTAAAAGCTGGTTCACAATAAACCGGGAATGGAAACGACAACGAGAACGAAAATGGAAATAATGTTAAAATAAATATATTTAAATAGGAGCATTCACAATTAACTATTGTGAATGCTCACATTAAAAATACATATTTTAACATTATTTCCGTTCTCGTTCTCGTTGTCGTTTCCGTTTCCAGATTATTGTGAGCCAGCTTTACTCTGAAAGTATCGAGATTAGAATACATGTTTATATGATATTTTTTGCTCAGAATGTCTTCGGAAACAAGCTCCATAAATGGCGGTAAATTCTCGTGAATCACACTGTATAGAACAACCGGTACAGTAATATGACTGTTTTATAAATTCCAACTTTAAGTTTTTTGAAAGCAGACTGGATGACAAACTCTTCTCAACCAAATAATATCAGGCTTTTCCCATATTTATTCTGCGTTTATTTTCATTTTGAGTGTCATTTATTTTGTTTCTTTGTTCCAAGTTATTTGAATTTTTCCACCTTTCCAAAGAATAAATTTCCAATTTGTACAGCATATTTCCATTTCGGTAACTTTGTAGCAATCTTTTTAAATGTTCGTGCAATGAATGACGATAAATTAGAGTTAAATGTAACACTTCAGAATTCAAAAATGAAACGCCTATTTTATGATAACATAGGAATGCACATAATCCCTAGCAACAACATACAAAGCCTTTTTTGAATTGCCGTCATAGAATTTTGTTAAACAGCAGACTCGTAACACCCGACACCCGAAGAACATAAAAATATACAGTATGTTATAATCTGGACCAGTTTTTTTTTTTAAGCGATAAATGCTAAGTGTGATTCAGGGACGCACCAAGAAGTATACGCAGGTTTTATCATAAATATGACTTTTGTGAATAATTTTAAAGAAATACAGTGTATTAGTTTAGAAGATATTAGCTATAAAAGAATAGGAAGACGAATTATTTGGGAATTCTATTATTCTCTTTAATTGCCTACAGGACCATTGATGAATGGATTTTTTTTATGAAACAAAGTTAAGTAACAATAAAGCTAATTTACAAAGGGTACATATTATTATTATTATTATTATTATTATTATTATTATTATTACTATTATTATTATTTATTTGGACATGAATACCGTACAATAAATGCAGTGCTGTGTAAGAAGTAGCCTATTGGTACCACAATTAAGATTGTGTACAAGTGTAGCCTTATAACATTAGGCCAACTTGGTAAAAAAAATCACAATGGACTTTTGGGAAGGGACCACTATGAGCCAACAATGCGACCTTTCAGGATCTATTATGCTAACCCTCAAGATAAGCGCATTCCCAAGCCCACATCTACTGACTACACTAAGGTTCACTGCGTACCCAGATTTAAGCAGACAACCCCACCCGTCCTTACGCCAGCCCCCACCGTACGTCATCAACCAGATTTTAGGAAATGCTATAGATGGAATGATGAGGAAATGGAGAAATGTTAAATTAAAATTGTTTTATTTAACGACGCTCGCAACTGCAGAGGTTATATCTGCGTCACTGTGTATCGTAATTTTGTCCCGCAGGAGTTCTTTTACGTGCCAGTAAATCTACTGACATGAGCCTGTTGCATTTAAGTGTCGGCATATATCTTTTTTTCTGGCTGTCATCTTATAAAATGCATGACAAGCAGACGAAATTATACAACGGAAGATCCTTAAGCAAACTTTCTAACAGGATAAGTCAGGACCAAAGATACAAAAACTGACAAACTTTGAAATAGTTCCCCTAGTATTCAATAGGTGGCACCATCAGTGGGATGATTAAAAAGTGTAGTAAATAATATTTATTGATGATGTCGATTAAGCATAAATTATTCTCATAATTGACAATATCAGCTCTTTCCAGCTAAACCCAGTGTTGTTTTACAATCAGTAGAATTGGATGAAAAATTGAATTCTATAATACGGGTACATTTATATATAACACTGGTCAACAGCGAAAATGTATCGGAGATGAAATTAGTCACTTCTTACAAATTTTGGAGTGCCAAAATAGAAAATGACCCTAATTTTGGTGGATTAGTTCTCATTTTGATTTTGCATATTGTTTTTGCTCGAATTTCACGATTTTCTCGAGTTGATATGTATTTATATTTTATGTATTATTATTTATATTTATATGTATGTCGATAAACACATAGTGTAATGACACTGTAAGAAATATATAAATATACAGTGTACACATTTACAAATCAGTTATCACACAATTAAAAAATTGACTAATATGCCCTATTTAGAAGCCAACGAGAGATATTTCTTATAAAAGTAAGCCTTCTTAAAATAATGACTCAAAATGAACTAAATGATCTCGTCAGGGACTTAGAACTCTTAAGAACAAGGCTGAGTTACTAGGGTTACGACTTAAGCAGTTAATTCATTAACTTGAAAAAAATGATAAAATTACCGAATTTCGAGTTCGTCAGCATTCCCTGGAAAGATTTTTTTCTATTCAGAACAATCTTCTATTCTGTAATTATGTTGATGGACTAACGGATGCCATGGGGATTCAACACATCGCAGATGAGTGGCGCCTTTTTATTGACTCATCCAAAGCCAGTCTTAAAGCAGTATTACTGCATAATGACAATAAATTGCCAATTATTCCAGTCGGACATTCAGTATCCATGAAAGAGACATATGATAACATTAAGGTATTAATGAACTGTTTGAATTATGATAAGTACAAGTGGTGTGTATGTTCAGATTTGAAAGTAGTTATATTAATATTAGGTCTTCAGCAAGGTTACACAAAATACTGTTGCTTTTTGTGTGAGTGGGATAGTCGTGCAAGAGAGAAACACTATGTAACTAAGTTGTGGCCCCTTAGGCTGAAGTTAGAACCAGGCATTAAAAATGTTATTCGTATGCCACTGATAGAGGAGATCAAAATAATATTACCAGCGTTGCATATTAAACTGGAACTTATGAGAAACTATGAAAAGGGTATGAAAAGAGATGGAGAAGCTTTTAGGTACCTCTTTCATAAATTTCCACAACTCTAAAATCAAAGAGGGAATCTCCATAGGTCCACAAATTAGAAAGTTAACACTTGATGAACATTTTCATGAACTTCTAACAAGCAAGGAGAAAATCGCTTGGGAATCATTTCAGTTAGTTTAACATAATTTTCTTGAAAACAACAAAGCAACAAATTACGGGAATTAGTGGACAATATGTTGATGGCGTGCAATAGAATGGGATGCAACATGTCTCTTAAACTGCATTTCCTCCACTCCCATCTGGACTTCTTCCCTGGCAATTTCGGAAAAGTAAATGATGAACATGGGAAACGTTTTCACCAAGATATCGCTACTTTAGGAAGAAGATATTAGGGTAAGTGGAGCACTACGAAGATTGCTTATTATTGCTTGTCAGTAATAAGGGATGCGCCAGAAGTAAAATACAGACGAAAGGCTAAAAGACCACGGCTGTAAGGTATGTACTTAATGACATAACTTTACAATGTCTAGAATTTTGGTTTTATTGAATATCTTTTGAACTAGACCCGATAGAAAACATCCAGTGGCATTTTCGGAATCAGCACATCAATTTTCATAAGAATCAGCTATCTTTACCGCCGAGGTACGAAAAAAAAATTACTTGTTATTTGGTGGCGTAAGAGAAAATAATTTATAATATATTATAAAATTTAAAAAATCTTGAAAACAGGAACCAACTAAGTATTTTCGTTATCATTTTCGAATTTAGAATATCAAATTACATAGTACTTAATTGGTTTTACTTCCTATACATGAAACTTGTTAAAATTTGTTAACTAGTGTAATTGGTATACACACGTCTAGTAAACTAAATCTTCTCAGCCGCACCTAGAAAATATACACACCACACCAAACCACCCATCTTTCGACCCTTAACATCTAGCACACATTACACATCATATCACACAGAATCCTGATCTCTACCAACCGCTTCCAGCGTCACTTTCGCGATTGACCTATGACCCACTCATTGACAACATCACCCCGCTAGATATATCTGAGAAACATAAAAAAACTCTGCTCCAGGACGTGACCAAATCACCTATAACATACTACTGCAACTTCCTCCCAAAGTACTAAATTATCTTGCAGAACTTTATGCAGAATCACTCAGACTAGACACACACCAAAGCGCTGGAAACAATCCCACATTCTTCTCTTTTCTAAACCAGGCAAAGACGCGTCTGACGCACAAAATTACCGATCGATCAGTTTGACAACAACTTTAGCCAAATTAATGGAGAAAGTTATCGTGTCACGACTCCACGTCTATATGCGCAACCGCAATTTAATTCCGACCACTCAAGCCGGTTTCCGATCGGGAGCGCAGCTATACGACCAGCTGATGCGAGTGCTCACTCCCGTTGAAGAGGCTTATACACGAAGACATTACAGGATCCTTAGTGCCTTAGACGCCAAGAGATCCTTTGACACTGTTTGGATAGACGCCCTAAAATATAAACTCACATCCTTAAATCTGCCACACGAAATCACACATTGGCATTCATATCCAACCGAACAGGACAGGTGAGATTCGGCAGGAACGAACTTTCTCGGACCTTCCGAATAGAAACTGGAATCCCCCCAAGGCAGTGTTATATCCCCCATTCTGTATAACATCTACTGTATGTGGCAGATATTCCCCTCCCTAATAGTCCGCTAGTAGGAGTGGCACAATATGCAGACGAAGTCAATGACAATTGTTGGAGTATGATAAAAACAAGGACCTCGACAAGGACGAAGACGACGACAAGGATCACAACATGAGCTGTGACAAGCATCACAGCAAAGATCACGATAAGGGCCACGAAATGAACCACGATAAGTATCACGATAATGAACAAGATCACGATAACGACCCTGACAAAGAAATAGGCACCACAATAAAGACAACAATCGTCAAGATAATCGCCATGACAAAGACAAGGATCACAGTAAGGACAACGACATAAATAACAAGGATCAGCTTAAGGGTCGTGACAAGGACAACAAAGACCACGATAAGGACTACGACAAGGTCAACAACAAGAACCACAATATGCCTAAGTATCACGACGTGAATCACGGTCCTTGTCATGATCAGTGTCTTGGTACTTGTGATTCTTATCGTGATTCATGACTCCTTATCGTGATCGTTGCCGTAGATCTTATAATGATCCTTTTTGTCTTTGCGACGGTCCTTATCGTGGTCACTGTTGTCTTTGTCATGTTTCTTATCGTGGTTCTTGTTGTCTTTGTTGTGGTCCTTATCACGATTCTTGTGACTGCAGTGGCACTTAACGTTCTTGTTGTCTTTATCATGATCTCTATCGTTGTATTTGTTGTCTTTACTATGGTCCTTATCGTGATTCATGTCGTGGGCCTTATCGTGAACTTTGTTCTTATCGTGGTCTATTTCGTAATTATTATCGTGGTCTTTGTCTTTGTCCATGTCGCGTTTCTTATGTTTGCAATATATGTATGTCAGCGATGTATGCAAAGGAACGGGAAAGGAACTGGCCACCCTATCCCTCATCTCCTGGCCTAGTTTCTTCGTGAGTGATGTCTTATTGGTGTGACTTATTAGGTTCAGACCTGTCGTCGGACAGTTGACTAACAATGATTTTGTTATTGAAAGCTACTATATGTTCGACAGTAGAAGCGGCATTAGGTAATGATTCTTTACTTTGAATTTTCTAGTTGAATGATTACGTTCCTAGCAATCCAATACAGAGATTTTTTTAGTTGGTTATTTAACGACGCCGTATCAACTACTAGGGTTATTTAGCGTCGATGGGATTGGTGATAGCGAGATGGTATTTGGCGAAATGAGGCCGATGATTCGTCATAGATTACCTGGCATTCACCTTACGGTTGGGGAAAACCTCGGAAAAAACCCAACCAGGTAATCATCCCAAGCGGGGATCGAACCCGCGCCCGAGCGCAACTTCAGACCGGCAGGCTAGCGCCTTAACAGGCCGGTGGCCTTGCAATGCAGAGAACTCGGTGCGCGGTTGACTTCAAAGCTATCACATGGATAAATACACAGCCTAATTATATATTTATCCATGACTATCATGTGGAGGTGATTCCTGTCTGAGCCATCGAAGCCTTCTCGCAGTAAATTTGGAATCGCACGAGTGGTGCGCTTTTAAAGGCAGTGCCACTTAATAATCTTCTGCGTTCTGTGCTGATTAATCTATGACCATTCGCTACAGGACGTCTTTGGTTCGCTACTGTGATGCGATATGTAGTCCGATCTCCGATGTAGTCGCAACAGGGCAACAGGGCATGTGTGTGACTGAAGGTCATGAACTTTCACCTTATAACAGTTTTGAAGTTCGGTGTATTTTGTTGGGTGAGTTTACATCTTTGGAGGCTCATAATTAACTTGGTCGTTGGCACAAAGCGCCAATTGATATTTTGTGTGCTGTTAAACTTCAACATAATTTTATCTTTTCATTAACGTCTAAAATTGAACAACTTTGCCCAGTGGGAGAAAGGGTCGACGAAATCCATCTTTAAACTTAGGTGTTCTGAAGAACTTTTTACTGTTAACCTGTGTTTTGGATAAGTTTAGTGAAGTCATGTGTGTAGGACCAAAATTGTGATGTATTGCGTATTCTACTATATGAAAGGGAACATAATATAAGTGACATCCCTTATTACCTTGGCAAGGCACATGTTTTTATTAAATGATACTACCTATATCAATGGAAAATTAATAGTGACATTATTTGTGAAAGGAATATGAGAGCTCATAAGTTAGAAAACGTTTTCCATATAATTTCCATTTTCCTCGAGAAGTTGACATTACCATAAACATGAATAAAGATTTTTGGAAAGCAAACTGTGCCCTTTTTGTTTTTAAGTGTAAGGTGAGGTTTCATAATTGATGTTCAGTTTGATGATAAATTATAAACTGTCTCAACATTTACTAATTCAGAATTACATTTCGAACATTTTGTAAGTTTATCCGAGCCAGGTTCTCTTCATTAGCTTATACCTATTTGTTACTGTATTGTAGTCTGTAGGTATGTTGTAAGGCTGTTTTTGCAAACCACTTTATTTAGTACACCTTTCATTCGGTACATATTGTCACAGATTTGTATATGCAAGGTGTATAAGCGAAGTGTGAAGGTAACTACCTCAGTGCTAGTTTAGCATGAAAAACTTATAAATTCAACGATTCTCATTTCAGGAATCCGCAACTACCTCAGCGTTAGTTTCTCCACCCTTGAAGCTCCTTTAGAAAAAATTGCCATCAAGTCTCTTCATTTTCAGTTATTTAGGTTGTTTCACTATTCGTCTTTTTCTTTGCACTGATGTTGCTTCTTTCCTTGTAATATATTTTCGATGTTCAATTCGACGGACCGTCATTAGTAAATTCTTAATTACATTTTAAATCAAGTTTCAAGAATTCTGTTACAGTCCTGCTCCATGTTCGTCGTATTATATGTGCAACAACTTCTTTTTTATCGTCTGTGTTAAATTAATGACGGCGTAAAATGATTTACTTGTTTAACTACGCAGTATTAACTACAAAGTTATCTAGCATTGATGGAGTTGGTGATCGCGTGATGAGGCAGAAGATCGCCGTGGGTTCACCTGACATTTGCTTTATAGATGGGATGGGGGAGGCCCAGCCAGATAAAAATCCCAAGTGGTATTTGAACCCATGCTCGACCCCAGTATTAAAATGAAAATTTTTAATTCACTTTTATTAAGTTACGTATTTGCTGGGAGACAGAAATCATGGTCACTAGAAATGCTGTACTACACGCCATAAGGAAGAAACTGTGCTGATGTTCTACAGATATGCTGCTGATGAGAGAGACTGATTTTCGGCTATTTCAGTTTTTCATTTAATTTATTGTGTTCCATAGATCTTACATTAGCATTAAAGCTTTAAGATGTGGAACAAGTAAAAAATTTACAAGATTACAATTTTCCAATTTTTTGGCGAGATGAAGTGAGGTGAGGCCGAGGACTCGTCATAGATCACCTGGCGACCACCCCACGGCCTGGGAAAACCTCAGAAAAAATCAACCAGGCAATCAGGCCAAACAGGGATCCAACCCAAGCCCGAGCGCAGCTCAGGATCAGCAGGCCAGCAAGTTTGCTGACTGAGCTATGTTGGTAGCTCTATAAAAATATACATTTACATAGCAATCAGATTAATAAATTTACAAACCTAAAGAATTCATCAGTTGAGCTATAAAATATAATACATAGCAAGTAATTTAATTAAATTTAAAAGTATAAACAATTCAATCAGTTGAGTTATAAAAAAATTGATAAATCGTGCAAATTACTTCAAATTACAAGCATAAACAATTCATCAACTGAGCTATACAGATTACTATTCAATTCAAAGCATCTCGTACAATTCAGACAAGCTATACAAAACTATACGTAGTAAAAGAAATTAATTCAATTTACAAGCATACTTTCGTTAAGCTATACAAAATTGTACAATTCAGTATCAAGTAGATAATTCAATTTATAAGCATAAGCAATTCTGTACAGACTAGTATTCAATTTACAGCCTATGCAATTCATGAGTTAAGCTATACAAGAATATACAATACAGGCTAGTAAACTAATTAATTCAATTTACAAGCATATTTTAGTTGAGCTGTACAAAATTGTGCGTTTCATGTCAAGTAGAATAATTCAATTTACAAGCATAAACAATGCGTCAGTTGTGTAGAAGGTATGAGTGTGCAGAAATTTGGTTAATTGTCTTCTAAATCTTTTCTTATGGTCCTTCAAAACTTTAAGATAATTAGGCAGTGCATTGAAGACTGCAAGACGTGAATACTGAACTCCTTTTATTTATTTTTTTTATAACAACTTAGACTAACAGAGGGGTAGATGAAGATCTGATTTATGTCTTGTATTAAATTTATGAATGTCTTGATTAATATTAAATGTATCTCGGTTTTGAATATAAAACATCATTAGCGAAAGAATTTAGGCCCTATTCACAAGGTAAGATCAAGATTTCTAAATTTTGGAAAATATTTTTACATAATGTTCTTTTATGCACACCAGCTATTATTCTTACAGCTTTCTTTTGTGAAACAAAAATATGTTTAGCTAAGACTGGTTGCCAGAATATTAATCCATATTTCATTACGGAATGAAAATATCCAAAGTAGGCCTATGACATTTTAAGTATGTTTATATTACCGATAGAAGATAAGGATCTTCATGCATAACAGTCACAGCTCAATTTATGAGTAATACATTCCATGTGTGTTTTTCAGTACAAGTTATTATCCAGCTCTTTACTAAGAAACTTTGTGCTTGTAGATTCTTTGTGATGAGTTCCATTTAATCTAACAGTGTAGGAAACCTGAGCACTATTGTGTGTAATAAATTTGATTAAATTGGTTTTATCAACGTTAAGTGCTAATTTATTTGCATGGAATCATTCTTCATTAGATTCAGTACTGTATCGGAAGTGTTTGCTTGAAATAATCACTTGTAGGCCTATCATTTGCAAATAAAATTACATGGGATAAATTATTTATGGTTAAGGCTAAATCATTAATATAAACTAGGAACAACAATGGATCTAAAATTGACCTCTAGGGAACTCCATGTTTAATATTTCTAAATTCTGAAAAAGTAACTTTGTAACTATTTGATATATTTATTTCTACTTTTTGTTTTCTATTTGATTAGATGTAAAGCAACCTAACGTCCCATCTTTAATACTATAAAACTTTAATTTTTTTTTGCTAATATAATGCTTCAGCCAAGTCACAAAAAATCCCACCAACATGTAATTTCGAATTTAAAGAATTTAGTAGGTACTTCATCTCCTAACCTAAAATCTATCTTATACTTGTTTTTGGCTAAATTTAACTTATTTGATGCTTCTATAATCGTAGCTTACGTTTTTTCACTTAGCCAATTTTATTTCAGCTTTGACATTCGAAAATAGTATCAAAACATCACTGTTGGTATGTTCGGTGCAGCCAGTTATGAGATTATAACCAATTTTGATTAACATTACCAACTTAAATGTACGTATCTGAAAAAAAAAAATTGTTTTATTTAATGACGCTCGCAACTGCCGAGATTATATCAGCATCGCCTGTGTGTCAAAATTTTGTTCTGCAGGAGCTCTTTTACATCTACTGACATGAGCCTGTCGCATTTAAGCACACTTAAACAATAGCAATGAATGGGTTTATTTAATTTAAAATTTTTGAAACTAAAATGATTTCTAGTATAAGAAATCAAAGAATGAAATGCTAAATGCGTGATATTGAAATATTATCAATCATCTCTATAGTTCCCCCCCCCCTTTCCAATTTCTTTTTTTCCTTGTTTGAGGAATTCGGAGGAAGACACTACATTTCCCAAGTACAGTGACAGTCATAAAGAAACTGTTTACATAGGCCTACTGTATATTGTTCCTATTCAATGATTGACTATTATTTACCTAGTAGGTATCTGTGAATTGATTGGGAAGAAAAATTGTTATTTATAATAAAAGTAGGCAAATGGGATTGTAAACATAATGAGGATGTAATGGAAGAAATAAAATTAAAACTTGTAATGCATCACATACAACATTATCAGAGTTGAAAATTTAACTGTGAGATTGTAACAGGTCATAGGGCCTAATACTTGAAGGATAGAAGAAGATAATAAAAGTAGGATTATTCGAATCATTTGAATGCATAAATCATTTTCTAGATGTAATAGTGTTGTCTAATATATGAAATATGGGTGATTCAATGGTTAGAATTGATACATTTTAGAACTATTTGAAAGATTGTATTTGAGTGATTCAATGGTTAGAATTGGGACATTTTAGAACTATTTGAAAGATTGTATTTGAGTGAATATTTAAGCACGTCAAATGAAAGAATACCTGCTGCTAGTACCCATGAAGGTAAAGTTATGTTGTATAGTTCTTCCAAATTAATTAAGGTGGGAAAACAATTAAAAGCTTGTGTTATGATCAGGACTCAAAAAATGACTATTTTAACACACTGAGATGTAACTGCAAAAGTCTGTGAATTTTGTTGAAATAATGAATGGGGACATTCCCCCCCCCCCCCCAAACCAAATGTTCAACCTATATAGTCTTGGTCAGTAAAACTTTATATTAACTGTCTATGTGGGGCAGTATATTTTTAAAAGTCTTATGATTGGGACATGATACGTTGCGGTTGGGACAGCTCTATAGGAATTGAAATTTTGGAACAAGTGCACAATACCCGAATGGCGAATATTTCGAATACTGCCACTCATGACGTAATCTTATTTACTCGGAAATAAAAACGAAATTACACTCCTTTTCTTCTCCCCCCCCCTACTCTCCTCCTCTCCTTTCCTCCTATCTCTCATATCTTATCACCTATTTTATATCTTATATCACTCACAATGTCACTAATTTCACACATTATTTATATTTAACTTACATGAAACTGACTACAATGCATATTACATTTTTAAATTACTTACCTTACCTAAGCGTGATTCGATCCTCGAATCTCTAACTCGGTACACTAGTAGCTTAACCACTATGCTACAAAGTCAAGTTACGAAAACAGTCTCTAAATCGCCAACATAAATACACCTTCATATTATTAATATAAACCTCACAGTAGATGGCATCAACAACAATGTTAATTCAGAGTATTGAAAACAGGGTTTAAGCAGTCATTTCCCTTAACACGACAGAGTTTCCAGCAGTGAGTAGTGAACCGTCAGTGCAGTGTATACAAACTTAATTTTACGAACGATATCCGTATAGGCTAATGTTAACAGTGTTTTATTGCTTCGAAACATCACATTCACAATTCAAAAGTACGAATGAAGACGAGAATTAGATATAATGTGAGTACTAAAATGACATTATTTATATATATTTGTGTGTTAATGCTTCCTCTACTTCCAAAGATGATATCCATTGTGCAAATCTAGTCTTTCACGTAAAGCTCCCTGTAAAGCAGATTTGAATAATTTCAGGGGAAAAATTGTTCCGGGGCTGGGTATCGATCCCGGGACCTCTGGTTGAATGTACCAGCGCTCTTACCAACTGAGCTACCCGGGAACTCCACCCAACACCGTCTCAACTTTTCCCTTTATATCCATACAACTCGCGTGGGCTGACGAAACGCCAGAGACCCACATCGAGTGCACACAATCTCTGTGTGACTTGGAATTGTGGTTTTCTGTTAATGTACACAGTGACGTATATATTATGTAAATCTAGTCTTTCAGGTAAAGCTCCCTGTAAAGCAGATTTGAATAATTTCAGGGGAAAAATTGTTCCGGGGCCGGATATCGATTCCGGGACCTCTGGTTGAACGTACCAGCGCTCTTACCAACTGAGCTACCCGGGAACTCCACCCGACACTGTCTCAACTTTTCCCTTTATATCCACACAACTCAAGTGGGCTGACGAAATGCCAGAGACCCACGTCGAGTGCACACAATCTCTGTGTGACTTGGAATTGTGGTTTTCTGTTAACGTACACAGTGACGTATATATTATGCAAATCTGGTCTTTCAGGTAAAGCTCCCTGTAAAGCAGATTTGAATAATTTCAGGGGAAAAATTGTTCATGATATCCATTGCTTTTACAATACAGCCAGAGGTTTATAGCTGGGAGCTTTGGGGCAAGCCCTCTGCTGTCCCTCAAGATACATTCGCCATAACCTTTCTGTATTATTCCTGAACCGTCAAAAACCAACATAATGTATAATAAACATAGATAAGAGAGTCAGAGTTAACGGTAATGTCTACGAGATGTAAAAGTAGTTTAAAAGTGATATATGTGAGCTGCTGGCATCTTCTACACAATTACCATATGCCCGCTCCCATATTGTGCACTTAACCCGAAATTTTAAATAATAATGTTGCCCATATTTGATAAAGTATTGAACTAATAATTTATTTAACTTGGTTACACATACCTTTAGAGATAATTATGTAAAATATAAACCATAAAGTTCTGTATAAACACTCTAAATGGTCTATGCCCATATACTATTCATAATTAAATTAATTTAAAAGATAACATTTTTTAATGAACAAGGAACAAAAATATATCACATAAAAATGAAAATTACTCTTATTAGAACACACACAAGCAAAATAACTTTTCTTTTTTTTTTAAATTTTAAATGAACAAACAAAATTCAGTACTATACACAATTACATTTAATTAAGGAAAGAATTGAGACTTTTTAATATTTTCAGAAGAGAGAAAAAGCTTCACAAATTGTAATTAGCGTAATTCTTTTAGATACATGGGTTTTTTCTTTAGTAGTAGCGTCTTTTTACAGAAATCATGTCTTTTTTTCTCAGGCTCATGTCTACTGATATCACCACCTAAGTAAAATATTGATAAAAGGTTTTCAATTTGAGCTCATACATTTGTATTTCTTCTCAATTTCCTCGTCGCAAACAGAATCTACTTCCCTTCAGGAATTTCTTCACAGAGGAGCTGTTTCACAACAGCCCTTCTTTTTTCTAGGACTATCTGGGAAAACTCGCTTCACTCTGCTCCCAGCCTTGCCCAAAGTAGGCAACTTTGGATGGTGATTCAGTTTCTTCAGCATTTACAGACTCTCTTTCAGTTTTTTTTTTCAATCTGTACAGTGAAACCCCCTCTTAACTGAACTTCGGCTTATTCGAAACAATGTCACAAAAGAAAAAAAGCTAATGTTTTGTTTATCCTTGCAATATTTTGGTCATCCTCTATAGCATGGCTACAAATTTAAGTGTAAAATGTTCTCATAGCAATGATACATCTGTTTTCCACCTCCATCCCCCAACACTTGTTTTGTATAGTAACTGGGTGCGGCCAATCCTGTTAAGCGAGACTTTTTTTCGTCCCCCCCCCCTTCCTCCTCTTCCCACCTAACCGGGAATTACAGGATTATGATGTAAGCATTCGAGGTAAGTTTCCATTTTGTCATTCATTTTAGTTGTGTTGTAGTTATCGGTATGTCTTATTTTCAGTTATGCAATTGTGATGTTGAGTAAAATGATTACACTGAACAACAAATTTTTACTTTTTGTCTTGCTCCGAAATAAAAATAGGTGAATATTACTAATATGTGTGTCCTAAATCTGAATTTAAAATCCAAATTGCCCCATCACGTACCATTTTCCAGGGAAAATGAATTGAATTTTTTTATGACAAAACTTGTTTGTTTTTAATTTTTCGCTGCTACTGATAAAATTAAAACACACTAGGGATTCAAAATTCCTCATAATACTTGAAAAATGTGTACTGGATACAAAAATGATGTTACATAGTTTAAAGCACAACAACAATAAATATATTTTATGCATATAATGAGAAAAATCTCGGAATTTGAACTTACATTTAAAATAATTTTCTGGATGACTTCTGACGTGGGCTGTATTTTACAAGGAACCAACAATAGTCTGCAAGCATGCTGGATGTTGATCTTCCTTTATATCGCCTTTCCGTTTCAGATATTTCTTGATGAAATCTTTCCCCATGCTCGTTGTTTACCACTCCAAAGTTAGGAGGAAAGAAATCCAAATGAGAATGTAAAAAGTGTATTTTGAGAGACATATTACACTCCATTTTGTCATATGCACTTAACATGATTTCCACAAGAAGTTTGAGCAAACATCTTTGAAAGCATGCTATGCCATTCTTTCTGTAACGAAAAGTTTTTCCTCAAAGAGTCAGCCATAACTTTGTGAATTTGTGGACCGATTAAAATGCCTTCTTTTAATTTTTCTTCACTCAAACTGGTAAACTTTTCCTTTAAATACTGAAAACCACACCCTTGTTTGTTAATTGCATAGACCTCACTTTGAACTGTTATGAAATTTACTTAATAGAAGGGACCAATATCTGTTTATTTATTAGAAATACAAAATAACATGCCAACAACCATAAGAAACTGTAAATATTGAATTTAAATACTATTATAGTCACAATCATGCCATGGTATGAAAGAAAAATTACACAACCTCGAGCGGGAATCGAACCTGCAACTTCCTGTTCTCCGGTCAGGCACTCTACCACTGAGCTATCGAGTTCGTCTCACGCCAAAGGCTTGGAATTATCCTTTCATACTGGCGACTCTGTTATAGAGTACTGTCCATAGCGTCTGATCTAGTCAGCACTGCTTATGGGTGTGAAGAAACTTTTTACAAATGTAATCTTCATCTTACGATGTTTGGTGATGTCCTCCAAACATCATAAGATGAAGATTACAAACTGTAAATAAGTCATAAACTCATAAAATACATTAGCTTTTGTTTTGGTTTATACACCCAACCCGTGCCAGATGTTTCCTGGGGGAGCGCTTATCGAAAAGTGAAATCATAGTATATCTTAAAAACCTTACGTGATACGAAGAAAAGAGATGTTCAGGATAGGGATCGATGGCAGGCTTATGTGAGAGCAGCAATGACTCTCCGGGTTCCTTAAAAGCCATAAGTAACTAAGTTTTCATTAGGGTTTCTTGGTTATTACATTACTTCAGTTTGATACAGGTGAGATGTTTTCATTAGCTGCAGTTGGCATAGCGTACAGATTTTGGAAATAATTAATTTGATATGAGCATTCTGCCATCTCTCTCGTATTTTCAGGTACATACCACACTTGTCAGTTCTTATGCCTCTCAGTATCATTTCTTCACATTAGAAATAAAAACAGATGTTACTTCTGACTGCTGTTGAAGTGAATGAAATAATTTTGCTTGATGAAATTTTGCATATCTAGTCAAGAATGTTCTTTTGTTTCAGATGCAATTACGAGTCTAGACAATGCCTAAGTCTGATTCTGATTTTGCTTCACATGATAAGAGTTTACACATCTTACTTAATTCATAATGAACTGCCAACTCCTCTTCAATGTCGAGCAACAGTTCTACAGTAGTATTGTTAGATTAAGCAGGTAAGGTGAAGTTAACTGTAGTTATTTAATAGTTAAGCTTTTTTTAGAAGGAACTCTTCTGTTTTAAAAACAAAGAAAAAGAAAAATCATTTTTCACTGATGCAGTTATAACAAAAAAATTTCGTGGAGATGATATATTTTCTCATACAGTTTTACACATTTTGCAACATTATAGTTGTTTATCATGTACCAGTAATATTTATATTTGTAGTTTATTTTCTTTCATTGTCGTTTACAAGTTATTCCGAAATAAATCCTTCACAAACAAACAAATTAGATACAACTTTAGTTTTCCGCTTTGTATACAAGACATTTTTTATAATCTTAAAAATTAAGTCATGAGTTCATTTATAAATTATTATTTCTTGTAAGTAAATGCATGTAACATAATTTTGCACCACTTCCAGAGATACAGATATTTGTAAGTACTTGCATTATTGCTCTTTACGAAAATGTGCATTTAAAAATTAATAGATGAATGAAAATATATTATTCGTTTAGAATGACATTGTGATACAGTTCTTGTCAAAAAAAAAAGTTTGAGAGAAATTCATTCTAATTATTGGGCAGATTGTATTCTATTCAGTATCCTTGATTCAATTTATAAAAGATTATTCAAATTTGATAAAAATTTCATTAATCTACTACAGTGGCACTGTTTTGTTTAGCTGTGCGGTTTTCATTTTCCTGTCACCCGCCACTAGGTGCTTACCTGCAGTCAAGCGGCCACCCGGTCTGTCAGCACTGAAACCTTTAGTATAGGGTCATTCCATGAAAATGCGACATTTTCAAAAAAAAAAAATCTCACGAATCTCTACTTGTTAATGTCATTTTTTTCGTTATGATCCGAAGTTTTTGAATCTGACAACACTGATTGTGTAACAACACGTATATGGGAGAAAGCACAAAGTAGTCTCTGGTTTAAGAGCGCGAATTAATCTATTAGAAATCACATATTTGAATGCACATTTAACCCCTTTACGCATACTGAGACAGATATGTCACATACCGGGTTTATATTCATATAATTTATAATATAAGCATATAATATTTCAAACTGCATACTGGGACACATATGGCACACTGTCAAGAATTGCATTTGACCATATGTGACATCAGTTGAGAAAGAAAGAACTACTTAATTTATTTGAATATAAAACCGGTGTGTGCAAGACTGTCCCATGCAGTAAGGGATTAAGGCAAATAAGTCATTACTACTGTATGTTAAATTCAATTTAATAATGAAGTGCTGACATTTGTTAATAATTATAATGCATAGAAACTGTAATACAACGATTATTTCGTGCTTGATTACAATTATTACAAATAAAGATTGAGAGTTCGTGTGTCACTCAATTGGACATTTGTTTATATTTTTTTCAAAACCGTTTCATTTTTTAATGTTTCATAAATGTAAAAGTGAGACAAATCACGTAACAGTCAACTTCTTATATGAACAACATTTTGATTTATGTACACATTCTACAAGAAAAATACGTGACACACGTAACACAATGACTGTGACACACGAATAAAACTGTTATGTTAGTGTGTCACTAAAGTTTATCCTAAAATCCAGTTACAGTTTTTGTTGTTATTGGAAGTCTTTATACCTAAACATACTGTAATTAGTAGTGGGATTTAAAATACTTACTGTTGATTTAGATAATTTTGTGTGTGTGTGTGTGTGTGTGTGTGTGTGCGTGTGCGTGTGCGTGTGCTTTTTTTTCCACTGTAAAATATTAAAAAAAAAACAATTGTTGCAATATGCGTAAAAATATAATGAAAATGTGTCGTTTTAGATATCTATTGTTAGAGTTTTAGTTTGACAGCAACTTTATTTTGTGTTTGCATTTTACATCGTTGCCAGTTATATTTGTGTTGTTTTCAACTACTTTCTTAAAATGGTGCAAAGAGTCATAGTTGCTGCATGCTGTGTAAACACTACTACTGTTTCTACTCTCCTTGGTCTGCATTTGCTATAATTAAGTGTTTATGTTTCAGACAGATTTTTTCTCCTCTTCCGTGTTCAGCCAATGTAGATGGAGCAAATGCTGGACATAGATATGAGTACAGGTCTTGTAGTACAGGACAAGGTGCGCTCATTATGTCTGGGTGTGGAGCTGTGTGTGGTCTGTGGAGACAGGGCCTCAGGTCTGTATCGTTTGAAAAGTGGGGTAATTATGACATACATTTATTAGTAAAAATATATATGAGGGCTATTCATAAAGTAACTTCTGTTTCTTTTTTACAAACCTGTGAATGACACAGAATTGGATATTCCATTCAGTGCTCTATCTGAGGGGTGGGGAAAGGAAACTACACTAAAGCAATGGTGATGGCATAATGTGTAATGGACATGGTCAGTCCTGATATGCACGTCTGTAGACAGCAGTGTATGTGTACAAGTTGCAGTGTCCAGTTGATCAGTCCTAGTGAAATGGAGGAGTACACGAGAGCGGAATAAGCAGACCTGATTTTCGAATACAGATGAGCCAATGGAAACAGTAGACAAGCGCACAGATTGTATCGGAACAAGTACCCACGTAGGAGACATCCGGCCCATACCATCTTTCCACGATTGTTCCAAAAGTTAAGGGAAGGAGGGCACATGTTGCGAAATTACAATTCCATTTCCACACAACTACTTTTGCTTATAACTCAGTCATTTCCGGACCAGAGTTCCTTATCTCAAATTGATACATGTGTCCTTCTCCATCATCCTTGAAAGTTTGTAACACTAGCCCGGAAACACTCTGTATGTATAGATCATATTGATATGCATTTCTCGTGAGCTATATAAATTTATTAATGGACTTTGTATTGGGAACTACATAAATCAACAACACAACAGTATCATACAATGAATGGTCTCCGGATTTTATTGGAAATTTGCAACAACAAATTGCAGATTTGTTATTGTCTCAGAATTGTTACAGTTTTGAACCTTTAAAAAATTATTGGATGTTCTTCATGAAACTTCTGGATTTAGTCTCCTTGTTCTTGGTAAGTAGATAAAATATTTTTTTCCGCTTTTCAAAATGACTGGCCATTAAATCAATATCAGTGCTTCAATCTGGTGCTAACATTCATGCAGTGCTCAACAGGTAGGGACACCCCAACTTCTCAATCTCCTTTTTCTTTTCCTTCTGATTTAAGGATTTAGACTACTAATACAACACTTAGGGACAAAATACCCATTTTGTACCCCATAAACTGGAATTCAACTCAGAAGACTGCAATGTGTTGCCATCTTTGCGGTGCTGTTGAGTTTAATTTCCTGAAATTTCTCTGGAGACAGCATCTGTTTCCTGAGATAACCATGCCCGATTTGACTTAGACCCGGACAATCCAGCAAAATGTAAGGTGATTGCTTAACGTTCATCCCACATATCCTACAAATTGGTTCATCACTAAGGCCTAGTATATGTATGTTTTTTTTTTTTTCCTTTGGAGGAGGGCCTGTAGACAAGCACTACCACCTTAGGCTTATTTTGCAACCTCCTTTTGTTGGAATGATTATTGAATTCCTTAAAATCTCTTCATTCAGGCATAGCATCCAGTTCAGACTGGAGACCTGATCCTACATCTGCCTGTGATATTATTCTGCAGCCTCCTCAGATTGATGGCATCTGTGTGCAATTCACGTGCCTGAATCTGCTGCATCCTCAACCAGAAGAACATGTCGCCATCCATTCCACGACTCACCAAGGTGCCATCTATCCAAAGGAGCTTCATTCCCCCAGTCGCTCACAGTCTGCTTATTAAAGTCTCTGTGGCTTGCTGAATACGTGCAGCTCCTGCACACAGATCCGCCTATTGGCAGATTCTAGAACCATGTCCACCATGTCCTTCTGGTCGACCTGTAAACTACTGAGATCATTAATGGAAATGATACTAATGAAGGCGAAATGAGCCTGAGCTCCAACACCGAAAGTTACGAGTGGTTGAGGAAAAACCTCGAAAAAACCCCCAACCAAATAACTTGTCCCGCCCAGGATTTTAACCCAGGCCTGCTCGTTTCACGGCCAAGAAGACTAACCTTTACTCCACAGCGGTGGACATGTAAGTGCTTATTCGTATGGCATTTTCCGATCAAAAGTCTGGTTACCCATCTTAAAATTCTCCTTTCCAAAGCCAGGAATTGATGAGTCATGTTCTGGTTCTCCAATAAGGAGTTCAGCCTCTCTCATGGCAGTGTAGATCTCCAGGCTCCTAGTAAGCCTTGAATTCTCAGTCAACAAGCACACACAGTGGGTACAATGAAACCTCTCATTTACAGACATCGAAGGGACGTAACAATCTGTCCGCATCTGGGAGGTGTCCTTTATTGGGAGGCAAGCTCCCCAATCTAAGAGTAAATTTATAATATGCATTATGTATCCCTTCATGCTTTAAATGAAATGTATTACTGTAGTTTAATTCTAAATATAGTCTACAGTACTACAGTAAATTCTTTGCAACTTCGAACTACAGTAGATAAGACGGGAAAAGGAAAATACAGTGCAATTTTATTCTAGGTCTACAATTCTGCAGTACTGTAACTTGCAGTTTTCAAATTAACCTTTACATTCAGGTGCCATGTCTCTCGAAATAGTACAACTGATTGAAGTGAAGAGAATAATCCTATTAAACCTATCATGTGTTGAATACATTTCATGATTGCGGAAACCTTGGACCCATCAGATAGGGTAAATTTTATGATTTTGTTTATCCACCTGCTTCCAGCTAACAACTGGTAGCCAGCTGGGCTAGTAGTAGCCTACGAGACCCTTAAGGCTGGTTCACAATAAACCGGGAACGAGAACCAGAAAAACGAGAAGCAGAGGACGTGAATATTAAAATTTTTGATTCACAATAAACCGAGAACGTAGACGACTATGCATATCGATATGCATGTCAATAACGATATGTAAAGTCGATATTACGCATTCTGATGTTATTTGTGTATAATTGACCAATGGCATTCTCTCATGAGTACAAGGCAGCCAACATAAACACAGGTTAACCAACTTCGAAATTTCAACTGCAACATTTCATTAGGTACGGTACTATAAATATGCCCATGCATCTTTATTATCACAACCTATTTTAAGTCTACCATAACGTAAAATAATTAGAGAAGAAGCATTTGTAATAGAACAAAAATGAACACAGCAGTAATTATTGAATTGAAGCATGAATATGTAGTGTGTAAGACAACCAATACAGTAATAAAATATGATTCACTTACGATCGGTGTTCAAAGATGCAGCTATTGAAAGCCACTATTCTCCTTCATTTTCTCATCTTTATACGAGGCACGCCGCTTATCGTAAACGTGAGGATTTTCCTCAACACTCAATATTAGAATCTCATCAAATAAAACTTGCTCCATGATGCACAGCACAGAACAAAATAATGCATAGGTTATGTTACAGTCTTCTTGCTACAAAATATACGACGACAAAATAGCTTTTTGTCCTTGTCTTCAGGTAAAGGCAATAGTTATGCTGTCTCCCAGCCTCCCCCCTCATGCAACTTTCTCTCCTACGCCCACGCTTGGCAATCAGAATGCCAAACCTCACTGTCAAGCAGAAGTAGAAGTACAGTCTATTTCAAAGCATCTTAAATTGTTACTGCTCTGTGAACTGAAGCGCAGTAGGAAAACTTTGCTGTCATATGAGACTGTACTGGTCTCCTCTCGTTACCGCCTCCTTTCACTACAGAACTGCCTCCAACTTCCCCTCTCAGCTCGCAGACTTAACTTGGTCGAGCTGTAGTCAGGAGGTAAAGCAAGCTTTACGACTGTGAAACAGCTGTCCGTGTTTGTGTCTGAGTGTGTCTGTAAACGAGAGTTAAATTTATCATTATTTCTATATTATTTCAGTTGGGACATAAAAATCTGTCCATATATGGGGAGTGTCCGTATCTTGGTGTCCATAAGGACAGGTTTCCCTGTATTTGACTGTTGCATCGTTTGTTAGGATTTTCACTCATCTGTGACATTTTCATCATATTAGATTGCCACTGCATCTGCTACTTTTGGTCTGAAGAGAAGAAAGTGCAATTATTATTTATAACATAAGTGAGTAAATAAATATAATGTTCATTCATGTTGTCACAGGTCGTCATTATGGTGCAATCAGCTGTGAGGGATGCAAGGGGTTCTTCAAACGCTCAATTCGCAAGCAGTTGGGGTACCAGTGTCGTGGGAACAAGAACTGTGAAGTGACAAAACACCACAGAAATCGCTGTCAGTACTGCCGCCTTCAGAAGTGCCTGGCCATGGGCATGAGAAGTGATTGTAAGGATCTCAAAACTTGCTTAGGTGGTGTGTGCTTTCTGTTCACTCTTTGTATTTATATTAAAATAATGAGGTGACCACTATTGTGCTCTCAGATTTGGTGACTGTAATTCAGTGGATAATTAATAAGTTTTGATTGTAATTAGAAGTGTTACAGACCTTAAATTGTCACCAGATATTTTCAAATAAAAGTTATCTTTATTCATTTACATTTAGAGGGAACTGAGGTTATAAATTTCCGCATTAATTTATTTTTATAAGTTACATTACATTTCCATTTCTATATATGTCAGGACAATAATAGTACATTATGCAACGAGCCTATAATGATAGTAATTAAGACTCGATGTTTATGAAACGAGCTTCTTAATTACCATTATAGGCAAGTTTCATGCGACTTTTTATGCTCGACCATATTTCTAACTTGAAATTATTTATAAGTATTCATGTTGTTCTTATGTGACTGGGGAGCGAACTGACCTTGTGCAATCTCGTAAGTTGTGAGATGTGTGCAGACGTGAAAGTATTGATTTTTTCCGGGGAACGAATGTCGACGACCTTGATATAACCTAGAGCGTAAGATAAACATTAATCTTGATATAACCTTGAAATTGAATTCGACATTGAAAAACGAGATGACAAATTGAATTTATTTGAATATTATTTACAATTAACGCTAATTATTATAGTAACAGAACATAACCTTCTGCGACAGTATTGGATTTCCAGCGTGCATGACGTTTTGCTAGTTGTCTTTCCATTGCATATCCGAGAATAATCGAAAACCTGAATTTTAATGAATAGGTGTACTTTAATGACATGCATTAAAGGACTGCTGCCAGGTGTATAATTACTACATTTCAGCATGGTCGAGCATAAATTTAATTACTGTATAGTATTGTATTTTGTACACAGACTTCTCACTTGTGAGTGCACGCAAGTGTGTGTTGTGTGCATCTGTGCTCAAGTGTGGGAGTGTATGTGTACTTGTCGGAAAAGAAAGTGTGAATAACATCTTTTCCGTTCAGAGATTGTGTTAAGATGGAGGCTCAGAATTTTGTACATACTTCTGAAATTGTGGTATAGAAGATTTGGTTAACGAGTTTTCTTCTGGATTTGATACTGTAAGTTATCTCCACCATGAGTGGTTAGATAAGGCCTACATTTTTAGACCATTTATGATTAACTGAAGCAAATGTAGAGGCACTGGTTTCTCATTCAGTAACTTTGGCTGCTGTATTATTGATGCTTGGTGCATATGGTTTATTACGTATTTTCCTATAATGTTAATGTCCTTCTATCTCTTCCTCTGTCTGTATATTAAACATAGGTACTTGAAAGCTTTGAATTGCTTATTCTTCTATGTGTGGAAATGTGGGCAACTTCCATAATAACTGAATCCCATTGAGAGTAAAATATAAATACGCAGACTCTGTTCCTGTGAACGTCATAGACAAATACGAGTTTTCATTGAAATGAATTTGTAATTCATTCTGTAAACGAGACACTGCTGGTGATATTTCATTTTAATTAGCTTCAGATATTCTTGCATGATGGTGGTCACTTCATTAGTTGCATGTTTGCTTTATGTATGTTGCTTCAAAAATTATTTCATTATAAATGCTTTTTCACATATCCAGTTTCAAACATAAAACAAAGGAAAAACTGAGATGTAAAGATTTATTACTGTACAGTTCAAGTGTAATATGATTTGTAAAATTCTTCGTGAAGTAATAGTGAGGAGTTAAGGATTTGGTGAAACTAGAGTTGATTGACTTCCGCCGATTTTGGAATAGAAAATGGTCGAATTTCAAAGCGAATTTTTGTGGAGATGCATTTTAGAACTTAAGCATTCTATTGGTAATTGTTTCAACTAAACTACTTGTAGAGATATGTGGCAAATTACCTGTGAAATGACACGTCCAATATAATGCGAGTGTAAATGTTCTGTTTTCTATTCAATGTAACTCTCTGTTAGGACCGGAGATTCTAGAGTTTAACCATAAGCTATAACCAAGAATAGACTGAATTCTGTTTTTTTGAACTCCTACAATTGCGATTCTCCTTGTTTCCGTTGTTTGATTCAGAAAGGATAGAAGTGTTTCTATTCTCTTAGGTTTAATTTATGCTTCTTTCCGTCCACTGTATCACAGTAGTATGGAGCAGCATATTGGTATTGTTATTGTCAAATGAAAAACATGATGTGATGTAATGTGAAGAACGCAGAACTGTTACTAATTCAATAGCCACTGGAAAACATTCAGCTAGAGCACGTAATAGTAGAATAAACACACAAAAATCACAACGGAACTTTCTTTCCAAGCCCGCCATTATAGCAGACACTGATGCACTTCAACTGCCAACATAAAAAAAAAAGTATCACTACCCTCTAAACGACAGCCACACTCACTCGCTTTCACCTTCTTTGAAACAGACACTACCAGGATAGAGTAATTTAACATCTTCAATCAGAGCCTCAAAACGATTGCGCACCAGCCTCAAACAATCCTTCCTCCATAAATATTCATAAAGGTTATCACTGAGGTCTTCCTAGCTCACGTCTCCCCGAGACAGACGTCCCCTAAGTCCACGCCATGCTTTCTCGATTAAGTTCGTGCATGCACTGCTCTCCCGACCAAAAGTTAAGGCTGTGATTCAGTCAAATGACGGAAATTATGAACATCCAGCCCTTCATACCCCTTCCAGCAGTCCGTCATTACTGTGGTTTGAGCGGCGACATGTTTCCAAATAAAACGAAGCAAAGTATCTTTGTCCCTCATATTATTCGGACACATCTCCAATCGCACTTCCTTTGTCTCATGATCTATCATGCCCAAAACCCAAGAACCCTCAATAACACGACCAGCCTCAAATTTCCTACGTTCAATCTTGCATTCATCAATTTCTACTATATGGTTCGGCCCTCCAATCCTAGGTTCGTTCTTGTAACAGTGATCCAGACTGTCTGAAAGAAAAATAAAACTTATGGCAAACAAAAACCTAGAAAAACCTAACCTAATCTGTCACAGTTTCGTATATGCAAAGGATAATAAAAGCCTAAATTAACCTAACCTGTCAGACTCGCCTATACAAGGCATAATAAAAGCCTAAACTATCATAACCTAACCTGTCACAGTTTCGTACATGCAGAGCACAATAAAAGCTTAAACTAACCTAATCTAACCTAACCTCTCACTAAAATCCAAAACTAATTCAACCTAATCTGCCACAGATTTGCCTACACAAGGCATAACAAAAGCCTAAACTATCCTAACCTAACATGTCACAGTTTCGTATATGTATACCACAATAGAAGCCTAACCTAACCTCTCACTAAAATCCTAAACTAACCCAACTTAACCTGCCATAGATTAGCCTACACAAGGCACAACAAAAGCCTCAACTATCCTAACCTAACCTGTCACAGTTTAAAATATGCAAACCACAATAAAAGCCTAAACTAACCTAGCCTAACCTCTCACTAAAATCCTAAACTATCCCAACCTAACCTGCTCTAGATTTGCTTACACAAGGCATAACAAAAGCCTAAATTATCCTAACCTAACCTGTCACAGTTTCGTATATGCAAACCACAATAAAAGCCTAAACTAACCTAACCTCTCACTAAAATTCTAAACTAACCCAACCTAACCTGCCACAGATTTACCTACACAAGGCATAACAAAAGCCTAAACTATCCTAACCTAACCTGTCACAGTTTTGTGTATGCAAACCACAATAAAAGTCTAAATTAACCTAACCTGTCACTAAAATCCTAAACTCACACCACCCAACCTGCCACAGATTTGGTTGTTGTTTCTGTTAGGGACCTATTGTTAATTTTTGGACTTGAAATTTGCGAGGTTGAATTTGGACAGGATTTAAACTGAATTACGTTAGTTTTGTTACAATTTAATAATATGGAATAAAGATAGGTGGTGTAAGCAAAACTATATATAACAGTTGATGTGGCTTTACAGGAGAAACTGAAAAATACAATCCCTTACTCATAAGTTGCAAGTCATATGGACGTTTGTTATGTGGTTATTGCAGTGGGGCAAATGGAAAATTTTACGGATTGAATGTGAGATTGTAAAAAATGTATTTTTGAATTCAACTCTCACACGATAATCCTGGTGAAATGTGAATCTATTGACAAATTGTTTATTTAGCAGGATTTGGCATTAAGGACTTCATGACAAAGCTCCCTTTTTTGCCTGTATTGTATAACACTCTCATTGGAGGTTTGAAGCTGTTGTTAACTTAGCACAGATTTTAAAATTCAGTGTTTCGCCTATTAACAAGCAGAATGAAATGAAAATAAGCAAATGCAAGACTATATAATTGATTTGTGGTTTTCTTATCAGGAGAGTTACATCTCGTTTTTAGATAGACACTATGCAGGCCGACCAGATATAAGAGATCCTCATGATATTGGGAGGTTGTTTAGTGCAATTTTAGCTAGAAAAAAATACAACGCTCATATTATTGTGGGTTTGTAGGTATTCGTCTAATTGACAGACATAAGGAAGAAATTTGCTAGGAGATAACACCAAAAAGGTCTAAATCATATAGTTAATCCACATGTCTTTCCTTTCAAAATTATGAAAGCAATGTAATGAAGTAGCACTACTTACCCCGCAAACTCGTTCTTCTAAATTATGGTTTTGCCTTTGCAAAAGCAATTTGGTTTTCATGAAATTTTTTATGCTCTAAGAAGATTTAGATCACAGCAGAACAGAGCCAGGAAGGGAGGAGAAGAAAGCAACAGTTATATTTTAGTATTATATTAATTTTGTTGTGCACAAATCTCATTATTATTTCGTCTGTTAATTAAGTGTAATTAAATATAACAAACTTTATCTGTAATATTAACTCAAACACTGTCTTTAATATAATGAACTGATCTTTGAATTTTCTCCATCCAATATATAGGTCTGAAATTTTGTTACGTTCACGCTATGTCTCTCTTCTTAAATGTTATTTCATTTGGAAAGAAACTTACGGAAAACTAACTTCGTGAGAGACAAGAAATTGTAATTGTCTTGCAGTTCAATGAGGAATTACAGCGGCTGCATTGCCATTCCTTCACTTGGCTATAGGCTATGATTAATGGCTTGTTTATATCCAATGTTTGTATTTTCACTCGATCCAAGGTAAAATTTCAGAATGGACCAGTAGTATAGTTAGAGAAAAATTGCTCAGAAACTGTAAAACCAGTGATTGATTCTACATTTTATCCATTTCAGTGAACAACAAATGCAGTCATGTATATACACTTCTTAAAACTTCTTTAAATTGATTTATTATGATTCTGAACTAAAAATCTTATTGTATACTAGCCGTACCTGTGCGCTCCACTGCACCTGTTAGAAATAAATATGAAGTAATTACATAACTAAAATAGGACGTTTGATCCAGGGAACATTCGTGTTTGATAGAAGGATAAATTGTTTAATATGTTACTTAATTTAAATTGTATTTTAATAATTAAAATGCGATCATTTTGGTCCAGAGAGCACTCATTTGGTGCAATGACAATTCCTTTAACATGTTTCCTATTTGTTATTACATGCAACCTTAGTTTAATGAAGATTGACATATCATTTATTTTTAATGTGTAAACTTCATATTACTTGCTATATGGTTCCATTGAATTATGGTAATAATTTAATTATATTTCTTTCTTTTGAAAATGTAAGAATTCACGATCTCCTATGTACCATTGCCATGGAATGAATCAATGTATTTTTTTTTCCTACTTATAATTCCCCCCCCCCCACTTATAAATTTTATATTTTGCACATAGGAGTTACTGCAGGAACAACAACGCTATAATCTGAGGCAGCGGTGAAAATGTATTATATTGTTATTTTAAAAGTCTTGTATATCCTTAAATATCAGTCCAATCAAAATTTTGCATAGAATAAAACTTATCGGAAATCATTTTTAAAGAAACTTTCGTTATGCAACATTTTTCACAGAAGTCAATAATAAGCGAGATATTTCGATTTATTTAATTCAGGCCCCCTTATAACCCCCCTTTTAAATAACGTATTTTGAATGCCATATAGCCTAAAATCTAAGTTACAACGAACTTAATTTATTTTCCAATTTTCATCGAAATCCGTTCAACCATTATCGCGTGAAAAGGTAACAAACGTCCAGACAGACAGACAGACAGACATACAAACAAAAATTAAAAAAAAAAGGCGATTTTCGGTTTCAGGATGGTTAATTATACATGTTAACACCAATTATTTTTGGAAAATCGAAAATTACCAGAAAAGTTTTGGCTACAGATTTATTATTAGTATAGATTGGTGCAGTTACTTAAATGAGAAACAAACTCCTCGTCTTTGAGCTGTCAAGATAAGATAAAAGCATCATTTGTGGTGTGTATATACAAATAATGCTAGTCTCTTGAGTGGAATTATTTTTATTAGAGACATGTTTGCATTACCATGATGTTGTTGCATTGTGATTTAAAGGTCACGTGACATTTGCATTTTATGTTTCACTTAACTCATGCCTCCGAAGTTTGTAAGAACAGAAATATTTAAATAACTGTGTTGTTACTGGAGAAGATTTGGAAAGAAATGCAATATTACTACTTAAATCAGGCCTGCAGAACCCGTAAGTAGGGGAAATATGATGTGAGCCTCACTCCACTTCTGTTGGGGATGATCGAGTTCCGCGTAGAGTTGTTTACATTCTCTGCCCATGCAAAGGTCCATCAGTGGCGGCATGTAACTTTCAAAAAGGATTGTAATAAATTCATTGTATTTATAATGCGTTATCTCATTTCAAGGTTTACAATTATGCTAGTTTTCCTCTCTGTAGTTTCTTGATTTCTTTGCACCTAACCTGCTTTAGATTTTCGAAAATTATCCTCCTATCATCATCTACAGAAACACAAATTTATAGAATTTAAGTAATGAATCTTGAAAGTCACTATTAATTTCAATTCAAAATGAGCACAGAGAGTGACGTCCTTAATTTAACAGTATATAAATAAATAATCAATATAGGTACAGTTCGTAATAATGAACTTACCCGAAAGTTTGTGCATTCCATAATTCTTAATATGGGCTTTGTTGAAATGTGGTTTAATATTGAAATGACTAGTAGAAATAAATTGGATGGAACACAGTAAACAAGCAATACTTTCGTCTTCAACAACAAAATAAATGTATTCCCATTTTCTTTGGAAGTAGTATTTTTTCACGGGTTTAGATTTTGCCATGTTCAAGTCCTCTTTAAACTGCAGTATGCATATTGTGTATTTATTTATTTAGCATCTGAATGAGATGTTGATAATGCCAGTGAAATGAGTCTGGGGTCCAGCACTGATAGTTACCAGCATTTGCTCATATTGGATTGAGAGAAAACCCTGGAAAAAACCTCAACCAGGTAACTTGTCCTGACCGGGATTAGAACCCAGGCCACCTGGTTTCACAGAAAGATCCGCTAACCGTTACTCCACAAGTGTGGACTCATAGTGAATTATATCTACTTTGAATTATGAAGTTAGTCAGGAGGAAAATACATGCATTCACTCCGTGCAGTGGTTGTTCCAAATTTAATTAATAGAGTTATTAAATCGTCGTCATAATTTAATCTCATCTGTAGCCAATAATTTCTGCACCATATATATTTACGGGCTTTACATTGAAGCAATATCATCCACTTTAAATTGTGAATCAATTGTATATGTATTCAAAAAAAGCATGCACTGCATTACACTTGTAACCTTCTTACACATTTGATATTAGTACCAACAGTGTGTGTTGAAAAATTTCTGTAGAAATGTGGAGGGCAAATAGTGAAAATTTCTTAGAAAGTTTGAATGGAATGTACAAGTAGATAAGTTGCGTGGATCATTTGTGATCTTGGTCTTCATTTTGTTGATGGTGAGGTCTTTACATGGACGTCTTACGTGATTTGAAATGTTATCGAAGTTTGAAATGAAGAAGGAAGTTATTTTGAACAAGAAATATTAATAATTACTGTAATTAGTGGAGAGCCCTGAGGTTACAGACAGATAAGTTCTTTTATTTGAATGGTGCTTACAGCCCTTTGCGTTTGTACAGTTAAGGCCCATTCACAATGAAAATTAAACATAACCGTAACATAAACACAGAAGTTTGCGCCCAGGCTACCAAATGGGATCATTCACAATGATTCACATAAGCAATGACATAAACATTACCGTAAGATGTTAACATGAAAGTTTGCAAGCTCAAAACTTTCATGCTTATGCTTACGTGATTTGCAAACAGAACACAATCGTGGAGCGCTGAAGTATACGACAGAATATGAGGAAATGGCGTTGTTGTTATGTTTCCATGGTTACCAAGTATGTTTGCGGTTATATTTATGTTCCCATCATGAATGATGGTATGACTTCTTGATTTTACCGTAACGTTTATATTCTTAAGTTAACGCCTACGTTATGTTTAATTTTCATTGTGAATGAGCCTTTACTCAACACACTGTGCACTAACAATTATTGAAAGTGTGATGTGTAAGCATATCAGTAGTAATAAAGGCCTAGTTTTCTTTCATGTCTGTAATTCTCTCTCATATACAATAATATATAACCAAGCATAACATGTCCTCACAAAACTGTAATTTAACACTAATATAGAATTAACATGATCACCTTTCCTAGCTCTGCTGTAACAAATTGTTTAGAAGTAAGCCGATGTGTTGCCCGAAACAGACACGAGAAACATTCAAAGCTCCCCATGTTTTAGCCGTCCAGCATGAGAGGAAGCCGATGACTGAGAAGAGAGACTTTACATCATCTGTTGGAATGAACAACAATGCACCAGGTTTTGCGTCAAATCCAGCAAACAAGATTTTCATCAGAAAGGACTTGGCCATGGATTCTAAGTCACCTGTGTTGCCATCCACGTTTAGTCTTTCTGACCTTGGCCTGATGAGTTCGAAAACAACAGGTTAGCTTATGTACTATATTTAGTTTGTATTTAATAAAAAAAAAACTGTGAAATGTGTGACTGTTTGCTTTAGAACTGGGGCAGGTGTTTGGTGAAATTTATTAAACATTTGACATTTGTGCATATGCTTCATTTCACACCAGCCAGTCACGTGAAAAGAAAAATGTAACGAGTGTTAAGTTGAACCTGTAAGATTGATTTATTTTCATGTTATATGTTAGTAAATATGTCCGTGTTTGCGTGAGATTTTTTGGTCATGCTCATGTAATAATTTACTCTAACCAAAAATATTCATAGAGTCAATATCTTTCACAGAATAGTATGTTTTCCCTTCACACGTTTTAAACCTCCATCATAAGCTTTCCTAAAAATGAAAACTAATACTATTGTCTAAGGGCCAAATTCATAGTCAACACTTATCGTAAGGAAACCCTTAAGCAGTTGCTTATAATCATTTCCAATTCATAAATTCCACTGAAGTGAACACTATTCAAATAAGGTAGCTTGTCAGCTTACTCAAGTGTTTCCTCATGCGCATTGTAATCAGCTGATTCAGTATTCAATTGATGATGATTATAATTTTGATGAATCTATTGAGTTCTATAATGAAAATGAAAATTTGTTTCGGCAAAACAAAAGATATATCAGAGATATGGAAAACCCTTCAGAGATGAACAATGACCATTATGAGGAGATCCAGTTTCAACAAAAACACTGTTGTGGATATTCTGGTGCCTCTCATTGGAAATCACAAAACAACCAAGAGAGGCTTACGATTTCACCACTGCTGAAAATACTGGTTGCTTTGAGAGTTTACGCTACAGCATCATTTCAGGAAGATTTATGTAATAATACAGCAATAACTGATAATAATGTAATAATAACCTGTTTTTGGGAACACACAAAGCTATTTTGGTTTTGTTATTATTTTGCACTTGGTTTGTGCAGATTTATATTTATTTAGATTTCATAACTAGTTCTCTTAGCTCACTTCTTTCTTCTTCTGTAAAATGCTTTCACGACATTTTGTAAAATTTAGAGCTCTATTGTATTTACTTCTGTATTTGTCTACGATAATAATGCCGATTTAACAATTTGAAGGTGCTGGAAAAAAATGGAATGTGCGAAAGCGCTCTCATCTAGCCATTGTTACCATATTTCTCTCGATGTCAAGGGAATGCTCAGTGCATATAAAGAGTAGCGTCTCTGCAATATGATCTAAAATAAGTGCTAAGGAAACATTCAGTACTTAAGTGTTTCCTCATTTTATAAGTGATGACTATGATTCGACACTGAAGCAGTGGTACTTGCTATAAATTAGAGGGGAGCCAATAATGAGAAATAGTAATTTTCCTAAAGCCACATTGTATTTCCAGAAATAGAATGTAACAATATGCGGATTTTTATTTTATTATTTTTATTATTACGCCTATTATTACTTTATTATTATTTTATGATTATAATTTATTATTATTGTTATTATTATTATTATTATTATTATTATTATTATTATTACAATGAAACCTGTTCAAATCAGAACCTGAATAATCCGGAATCCTGTCTATTTCGGAACAATTTATTAGTCCTGGCGAAATTCGTATGTATTATGTATAATTTGTCCTGAATAAAACGGAAACTGTCCAATGCAGAAACGGAAACTATCCGATACTGTACAAAACGGAAATAATATTTTGGACACACTATTTTAATGTAAACTATATTTTGTAACAGTGTGTAATTTCAAGAAATGTACGACATATGTAGGTCACTAAGATAAAAACGTTTTCTTTGCAAAATTTTAGAGGGTGCGAGGGTGTGTTGGCCTGGCATTCACAAATTTTATTACCCAGTTGACTAGGCAAACGAGTGAGTCCCTTCAAAGATTCTCAATGCTTCACACCAGTATAATGTCGTAGCTGGGCAGAACACAACGTGATAGAAAAAAAATTTTGCGTAAAAATGTGTCATTATTGTTAAATGATGAAGTAAAAGTTGTCGACTTAAAGGAAAATGAGAAACTAAATATATGGGCAATAATGTTGAAGTTCAGTTATGGAAAATTCAGGTGTAACACTTTGAAAAATAAAGACCATCTTATGAGTGAGTGAAAAATAAAGACTGTCTCATGAGTGAGTGGCTTGCAGTTAATAAGGGTGACATAAAGAGGAAACAGAAAACAGCCGGTTATGTGGAAATAAATGAACTGTTGTGAGAGTGAGTTCTTCATGCCCTTTCAAAGATCATGCAAATTTCTGGACCTATTCTGCAAAACAAACCCTTGAACTGGCCAAAAAAAAATTAGATAAACCAGAATTCAAGGCTTCTAATGGATGGCTCCTAAACCAATTAAAAAAAGTGCAGTGATATGCAGTACACTATTACAGTATAATTTTAGATATTAAATTTAGTGTGATTTAATAGCGTTTAATGAGTGAGTTACGAAAACATTTATACAGAAAATGAGATTCTTCTTCAATATGATTCACCACTGGTATAAGCGACAGAAAGCTAATTTAATGTCAGTAGTGTTAAACGGGATATTTTGTACTTCTTGCAGTTTGCGGCATACCATTTTGTTTTTCATTTATACAAATGATAAAATATTTCATTTTAACTTCACACCTGAATAATATGGAAACCTGTCTACAACGGAAAAAAAATTGGGATCATGTTACTTCCGTCTTGAACAGGTTTTACTGTATTATTATTATTATTATTATTATTGTTATTATTATTATTATTATTATTATTATTATTATTATTATTATTATTATTATTATTCAAAATAAAATAATGAATACTTATATAGGCCTATTACTACTGGGTGTTCATTTCAAAGTGTGTCATGATGTCACTGTTGTTGGGTCACCAATTTGAAGCGAGTTTCAGCTAATATGTTAGAGAAGTTGCCTATTATTTAAGGCGTTCTTCAATCTGAACTTGAGAACGTGTACGGTATAACTTGAACGTCGTAGCAACAGATGGTGGTCTGTACGGTCTGTGTGCTACCATAACCTCTTTCGAACTGTGTTTTGCGCCGGCAAGTCGTACGCAGGGTATTTGTTATCATAGGTTGCGTACGGTAACATTCCACAACATAAATCAAATGCTCCGTGTCCATGTTGACCGTCGAAGTTAATGTCAACAAATACGTAAGTAATTGTCTTAACCCTCTCCCCATATCCCGACAGTACGTATTTCCAAACAGTTCACATTCCTGCCACTACTGGCGTTACCGTACGTATCGGTACGTACTCTTCAGAATGAACGCCGTACTTGCTAGCCATCTTCTCTACCTCTTAGGTTATACACCTGAGCTGCGGAAGTGTAGGAAGATTGAATTCTCTAGGCTCATCAGCTAGCCACATGACGGCATACAGCGAGCCAAGACACATTTTGAACTGAACACCCAGTAGTGTTTTGAAACTGAACAGGAAGGACTCTGCTACTTCTCTGCAAAATCAAATCAATACAAACAGATTTATTTGTTGTTTTATTTCATCTATAATCTGTTTTGCGTTTGGAAATTAGAAAATAACGCATCACATATAGCTGAAAAGCATTTAACAATCTCTGCATCTGTGACTTCAGCCTACGTGCTAAAATTTCTGCTTCATGGTATGATGCTTTAGTTATCAATTCGGTTTATGCATAGTGATGTACATTACTTTCTGTTCAGATACTATTTATTTATTTATTTATTCTGGCGAAGTTAAGGTCATCAGGCCTTCTCTTCCACGTAGCCAGGAACAAAATAAGCTGATACAATTTTACTAATATACTATGGACATTTTTAATATTTTCAATTTTTTTTTTTTTTTTTTTTTATTGATTGAGAATGTTGTGGACACATATTATCAAAATTTGTATGCATGGTATTATAATATCTATGAAGATTGAAACGTTTGTAATGCATTCTTATATCGCGAAATAATAAGCACATGGTACTACCACAGTCTAGTATATACAGCTCCGAAGCTCAATATGTAGGGAATATGCATCCATAGATAGTTGCTAACCACTAGGATCGCTACTATCGCCTCATCACATTCAATGTGAAACAGTACTGGCACATTCTATTGTTCCTAGTACAGTCATCAACTCAAGCTTCATGACTGTATATACTAGACTGTGGTACACCTTTTTTTGCTGGTATGAAGAAAAAATGCATATTCCCAATTGTTTTGAAAAACTCTTCCTTCCTCTTCCAGTTTTTGTCTTTTACCTTTCGAAAAACAACAGCCATATTTACAACACTCCATTGAACCATGTTGCAACAGAAACTGTGAAAATATTAACAGTAACTTTTAATTTAGACGAAAATGTTTACATTTGAATCTTAAATTACAACACTGATAATAACCATATAATATTAAAATGGATTTGAGGGAGGTGGGATATGATGATAGAGACTGGATTAATCTTGCACAGGATAGGGACCGATGGCAGGCTTATGTGAGGGTGGCAATGAAACTCTGGGTTCCTTAAAAGCCATTAAGTAAGTAAGTAAGTAAGTAAGTAAGATAATAACTATGCTTAGTACATGCACATATAGAAAGAAAGCAAATGCGTGTCTTCATTGAACACCTTCACTGCTAGTAATTATGTAGGGGTAGGCTAACCAAATTTTTCTCAAATCGCACATAAATAAAAAAAAAATTTAAAAAAATTCTAAGAAAAGAATAGTAATATTAGTTCAAGACCGAAATAAAATATCTTTCAGAGTTTCATGTGGTCTACGGGCCTCGTAATGAATACCACTCGCCTGAAGAGTTCAGATCTGTTAGGTACAACAGTGTGCAAATTAATGTGAACAGCATTTCTCTTTAGAGACTTTTCACATTGTATGGTTCTAAACACTGCAAAAGCCACCAGCATAGATCAGATCGTACTTCATTTGCTTGCTGATCTAGAGTTGTACTCGGGTGTGGGTTTGATTCCCACTGGGACTTATTACCTGGTTTGGTTTTTTCTGAGGTCTCTTCTAACTGTAACATGAATATCAGGTAATCTGTGGCGAATCTTCGGCCTTATCTCGCCAGATACCATCTTGCTATCATCAATTCCATTGATGCTACATAACCAAGTGGTTGATAGAGCATCACTAAATAACCAAGTTAAACTGCAAATCCCCTGATTTATTCCTTCAAATTAGTACATCTGTTCTGTAAGTCATTTTTGATATACTTTAAAGTTCAGTTAGGTTCAAATATGATATGATACGATATATTTATTCATCCATCATATATCTGTAAGACAGACCTGTTCCAATTCTATATTACCCCAGATCTGCCTTACTTTACAATTTTATTCACCTATGTCAAGTCTTACATTAACCTACAAACTAGTTCAATATACTTTTTTTTTTTGTTAGGTTCAAATAGTTATTCCAGAATTTTTCAAACAACTTTCTTTGTATTGAATTTTTTAAGAAAGTTAGAGCTATCATTCGTGTTGGTGTTCATGATGGACATCACTGCTGAAAAGAAGTAAGATTGTAACTGTCAGTGAGTATATTTCTGTGACTCAAAGGGATATAGACAATGTGGGGTTCATTTAGGCGTGTTAACAAAATTCTTAAGAGATACGATGAAACTGGCAGATTTTCCCCTTAGCATAAAGGTAAATGTGGTAGAAAAATGAAAGCAATAAAAAAAAAATTTTTTTTTTTTGCTGAGAAAATTGAAAGACTAACTATTTTTTGTCTCAGAAGGAAACTAGTCCACTCAGATGTTTATATACATTACTCAAAATTCGTCGATGACTTCTTGAAGGTGGTCACAAAACAATCCAGTGCCAAAAGAAACAACAAGAAACAACTTCTAACCAACTTTGTGATGAAAGTTTCATTGATCCTGGAAGCCTAATAAGACGTGCTTCCACATTAATGAACCACATCTCAGGATCTGAATTCCAGGATTTCGGTATTTTCACTGCCACATGATCACAGTTGAACCAGCAGTACATTCACTATCTTCTTGCTTCTTGTTTTACAATTTTCGTCAACACAAAGAAAACACCAATATCCAGAGACTGGTTCAAACTAGCCTACATACATCTACATAGCCACCGACGTGGCTCAGTCGGTTAAGGGGCTTGCACTCAGGCGCGGGTTCGATCCCCGCATGGGCTGATTACCTGGTTGGGTTTTTTCCGAGGTTTTTCCCAACCGTAAGGTGAATTCCAGGTAATCTATGGCGAATCCTTGGCCTCATCTCACCAAATACCATCTCGCTATCACCAATCTCACTGACGCTAAATAATCTCGTAGTTGATACAGCGTCGTTAAATAACCAACTAAAATAAAAAAAAAATACATCTACATTTTAACAGAGAAGAAGAAAATAGTCTTAAATTTCACTATGAATATTAAATCACATGTGTACAGATACGGAAATAAAATGCAGGCTGAGTCTTGGTAGCAGTCCTGAATGTAGGCAACAAGCTTCGCAAAACTGTCCACAAGTAGCATACATTTAGGCGCTCTTGTTTACTGCACATGCATAATGTATTATCTGGAACTTACTAAAATTAGGTGGCCCATTTTTTTTCTTGGTCTATACAGATATGTTCATGTAGCATTATCGTCAGATTCGTAGCCTGTCCCTATATAGCATATGAACAAAATTAAAGATAAAAATAATGGCTCACTTTAGTCATTTTTTGTCACTATATAGTTGCTGGATCAGTATTACATCTGCACTTATCGGTGGAGCCCACTTTGTGCAGGAGAGCCTGAGGAGTCAAACTTCTATCTTGCAGGAAATAACTATGGAACTGTTCACAGGACATGTCCTTGAAATTATATTTCACAATGATGATACCTCTGACTGTCTCCGTTAGCATGCAATTTCGTTCTTTTGTCCATTGAGCAGATATTTGGGGAAATAATCTCTCAACACTTCCATTGTGACTTGGGATAGAGAAATAAAATTTACATATTTTTAAAAGTTCTGAGAAAGTTTCAGTGCTTGCAGAACTATTGGAATTGAAGAATTTGCACATTGTTTATCTAAAGTTAAATCTTCGTCAAAATTAACTTGATTGGCATATCTTTGTACATTGCAGAATTGATCAAATAGCTTAGAATCTTGAATAGTGACGTTTTTAGAGTGTAAGAATTCAATGCATGTCAGTAGGTCATCATATTTTATGTTTTGTATGTCTTCCAGATTCAGCCATTGATAGTAGGTAAATTCTTTCATAGGTTTTGACCATTTGTTTATATATCCTATGCAAATTTCAGAAAATGAATTTAATGATTGTTTTACTTTTAGTGGTAAGAACTCATTTTTCAGTCCACACCTGTAGAGTAATGGTCAGCGCATCTGGCTGCGAAACCAGGTGGCCCGGGTTCGATTCCCAGTCTGGGCAAGTTACCTGGTTGAGGTTTTTTCCAGGGTTTTCCCTCAACCCAATACGAGCAAATGCTGGGTAACTTTCGGTGCTGGACCCCGGACTCATTTCACTGGCATTATCATCTTCATATCATTCAGACGCTAAATAACCTAGATGTTGATACAGCGTCGTAAAATAACCCAAATAAAAAAAAAACCTCATTTTTCAGCCTATCCTGCAAAGCAATGGAAACTGACATAAGCAAGTCATAGACTTCCACTGTAGAATTATGTTCCTTATCAACACTTTCGATTTTAGTGTGGAAGATGTACATTATCGAATGAAGAAACCAAAGATACAGTTCTGAGAACTCGTTAAAAAAAAAAAACTTTCATTACTGGCACAGTTTTAGATAGCTGGGACATAAAATGTAATTTCAGTACTGGGAACATTTTAATTAGCATTTCCAAAGCAGGAAATAAGCTTAACCTTCTTGTTTTAGATGAACTCAGAAATTGGTGATAGTTTTCATCAACAAATTCACAGAAGTCCTTCAATTCCTCTGTACGAACTGTATAGATACTGAAATAATTAAAAATTTTTAGTATAATACTCTCCATATCTATAAGAAAACTGTCAGCACCATGTTGGATGCAGTCATGCAATATGTGAGCGGGATAACCTATTCCTATGGTGTTGCTGTTTAATATTAATTCTAGTTGAAATGCAAAATGCTGGACTTAAAAAAAATTTTTTAATGCCTGCCGGACAAGATAAAATGATTAAAAAAGAGGACATGTCTTCCTTTTGCCAGATGGATGGTTACCCTATCTACCCAGGAACTACACCCGACACCGTCTCAATTTTTCCCTTCATATCCACACACCTCAAGTGGGCTGACAAAATGCCAGAAACCCAACTTTGAATGCACACAAACTGTGTGACTTGAATTGTGGTTTTCTGTTAACATACCTACAGTGCTACAGAGCGTTCGTCTACGGGTGGGGCCAGGAAAGTGGCATGTGCTGATATGCTGCTTTGTGCGCGCAGTTGTTGATACACACTCGACAATCAAGGTCGACAAGTTATCAGTTAAGGCTCATTCACAATGAAAATTAAACATAACGTAAGCATTAACTTAAGAATGTAAACGTTACGGTAAAATCAAGAAGTCATACCATCATTCACGATGGGAACATAAACATAACAGCAAACATACTTGGTAACCATGGTAACATAACAACGACGCCATTTCCTCATATTCTGTCTTATACTTCAGCGCTCCACGATTGTGTTCTGTTTGCAAATCACGTAAGCATAAACATGAAAGTTTGGAGTTTGTAAACTTCCATGTTAACGTCTTACGGTAATGTTAATATCAGTGTTTATGTGAATCATTGTAAATGATCCCATTTGGTAGCCTGGCCGCAAACTTCTGTGTTTATGTTACGGTTGTGTTCAATTTTCATTGTGAATGGGCCTTATCAGTTGTGAGCCAGCTGTTGCTGTATTTAACACGTACAGTGCAGTTTCTTGACATAGTTGCTTAAATATTCAGCTTGTGTGTAAAATTTGTTAACAATGCAAAACGCAAAATTCATGCTTGAACAGAGAGTTTTTATGTATGATGCATGTGAAAACAGAGGCATGTAGAGAGGTGCGTAGGCAATTTGAAGTGAAATATCCGGGTGCTCCAATTCCAGGTAGAGAAACTGTTAGACGTCTTGTTAACAAATTAAGGACAACAGGGTCGGTAAACGCTACAATTCCTAAGCAAAAACGAAGAGTATTGACGGAAGAAAAAATTGATGAAATCAGTGCATCGTTTACATGTTCTCCTAATAAATCTCTAAGACGTGTTTCACAGGAAGTTAGTGTTTCAAAAACATCAGCCTTTACTGCTGCTAAACTTTTAAAATTAAAACCCTACAGAGTATAGTCACAGTCTAGTATATACAGTCACGAAGCTTAATACTTACTAAATATGCAAACATAAACAGTTGAAATATGCATCCATAGATAGTTGCTCACCACCAGGATCGCTACTATCGCCTAATCACAGACTCTTTCCCTAGCAGATCATAAAATGTATTGTACTTTCGATATCGTGTTTTGAAAAAATTAACACCTTCCTTCCACTATTGAAATATGAAATACATAAGGTTTATATATTATTTTCATAAAATATATATTATTTTCATAAAATATATATTATATTCTATAAACTCACCTTCCTGGGTCTTTCGGAAGGATAACTCTAACCTATTTTTCTTACAATTTATAGTACTACAAACGTCTCCTTGTCCCATATTATTATTCAAATTATTGTATTTTAGCCATTTACAGTTATTACAACCGATAACGAACTTTTCACAAAAATGCGAAATACGGCACAGTCAATGCCTTTTCGATCTAGATCAGGCCGTAATGTTTGTTCGGGTTTTCTATTTCAGTGTATGGAGCTCAGTGAAATATTATAACTTTATTACCTATCGTTGCTAAGCTTTATTTAGTGTAATGTGTTATAAGTTCTGTTTACTTCTTGTTGCAGAAATAATTACAAAACTGTGTTATTTTAATGTGAAGAGAATTTTACATGTTAACATAATCTGTTCGCGTCAACATTTCAAGTTTAGAATGGAAGCTATTTTGAGGTTTAATAAAAAAGAATTTATATTGTGATTTCAATTTAGCACATCTACCTTCCTTAATTTTAGACAAAACATTTACCATACCACTCCTATGAAATTAGTGTACATACAATTGTGTTACTTCATCTCTTAAGTAGTAGATAAATGCAATAATTCAGTATTCAATTTTAGTATTAAAATACAGACAAATTGAATGTCCGAGGTATCATACATGACATTATGCTTAATTATAATGTATGATTGCGAATTTAGGAATATAAGTTAAATATAGTAAACATAACCTATAATTTTCATATGAATGGCAAGGCATTGGAGATCACTAAATTTAGACGGAATGGGGCAACTGGTACAGTAAACATAGGTAACCTATAATTTCAACATATCTAAATATCCGTGCGGTGCAATTGAAAATTATTGCATCGTGCATAAATGAATGTACAAGAATTTCGCAATATTTAATCGCAATAAAGGCAGGTATTACACATACGAACAACGTAATTTTCACACCATAAATAATATTACATCTTAACTCGCAAGTAAATTATGTCTGACATGTCTCATAATCAATGTTTTAAATTTTATTAATGGAATTACACTACATTTTAGAGAAACATATGTTACATATGTTACTATTGTTCCTAGTACTCACAGCGCTCCAAGTGGCTAGCAACTATCGCGAGATTTGCAAAAAATCACCCCAAGCTTCGTGACTGTATATAGTTGACTGTGGTATAGTATAGAAAGCGGAAGCTTATGGATATACTATTCCCGCAAGTGACACCACAGGCAGGCCGCTTTCTTGGCCCCACCCATAGGTGAACGCTCTGTATTATGCAAATCAGGCTTTCAGATATAGCTCCTTGTGAAGCAGACTTGAATAATTACAATTTATGTAAATGTAATGTACTAATTAATGTTTGGGAACAGGATGACAAGACTGCAGGTGATGGTGGCATATGTTCAGAATGACTGTGATCAGCTCAGCCTCACGACTTGAAGCACAAAGCTGAGGTGCACAGACACATTTACCTTCAATATTACAATGGGGAAATTTTCTGTTCAAAGACTAGATCTGTTAATTGAGCATCCTGATTTGTTTCAGATGCAGACAGTGTGCATCGGATGTCTCCGAGTCAAATCAGTCTTGAAGAGGATGGTTCCACAGATAGTTTCCTAGCAAATGACGAAATTAGTGATGCTTTCAGTCTTGCGCGGGACAAAAATTTGATATCTCGTGCACTGGAAACGGTGGCCAAGGTAAAGTAAACTTCACTGCTCATTTTAAGTAGCCATTAAGGGTCGTATTCATAGACGAGACTTTGGACCAAAGTTGACTTTGGAAAGTACAAAGTCGCTATTTTCCTATTCACAGTCGACACTTTGAGGAAAGTAAACTTCAATCGTGACTTTACTTCGAAGTCGCCGAAAATCTAGACTTTGACTTTGACTTTCGTTTGTGAACAGGAAAATGACTGATATTTGGGAAATTGTTGTATTTGCCGAGAATATTGAAGACATCTAGGAGATTATTAAAGCTGCTCATGTTCCTTAGCGTATTATTATAGATTATAAATTCAAATCAAGGTACAGATGTGATAAACAGACAGTATTAAATATCCTCGCCATGTTTCAACTTTCATTGATGAATAATCAAAGAGGATTACCTGTTCCACCAATAAATAATACAACTTATTTCATCGCGATTTTACGCTATAGGTAAGGATTAATAGCTTAATATTGATTCTTACTATTTAATTTGATAGGGGATAGGTTATACAGTTGGAAATGCAGTTAATTTGTAATCCTTGCGGTCGTCATAATAATGTTTTCTGCATATTGATTTCAGATAATTTTTAAATAGTTTCTGCAAACATGCAGGGAATAACTCTGCCAAATGTCAGCAGGATAATATGTCTCTTTCATAGCCTGTCATTGGTGGAATCTTATCTTCCATATCTTCACAACAAAATTATTTTACAATGAAATAATTTCAGGGCTTAATGTGAAACTAACGTAACTGCAATAGATGTTTTATTCACAACAAAATTCTTAACAGGTAATATTATTTCAGATAAACTATACGATCATGTTTTGTATTTACGAATTGTGTTATATACAAAACTGTTCGAACTGAGTTACGATTTTTTGTGGCCAGGTAGAAGAACAAATCATTATCGATTGATGTAAAGGCCTAAAAATGTCCATTTTTGTACTTACGTTAGTTTCACAATAAGCCCTTGAATAATATGATTCTTATGTAAAGCTGCAATAACGGTTAACAATTGCTTAACATGTACCGATCTTCAATTGTTTTATTGATTTGTGACTCAAAAGATGGCTTTGATTGTGGTAATGCCTACTCTATTTCAACTATCTATTAATTTAATTCGTTTAGAAGGCAGTGCTTTTGATTGCCAACACTAGAATAAGATCGTCAAATCTCGATTTACCAAAGTCAAAGTCTCAGAAGTATTGTCTATGAATAGGACTTTTAACAAAGTTAAACTTCACTACGAAAGTCGACTTTGGGAAGTCTTCATCCAAAGTCTCGTTTATGAATACGGCCCTAAGAGATGAGACTGAGTGAAAGTATCAGCACAGAATGATACATTGTTACAGAACCTGAATGGAAATGATGGTCTTGGATTGAACGTGGACTACGACAGTGAAGGAGTATTTGAGTTGGAAGGTGTTCTGTTGTTGGAGCAACATATACCTTTCAACTTGCAGACACCTAGTCCTATGCCAGCCTACCTCAACGTTCATTACATATGTGAAAGCGCGTCAAGATTACTGTTTCTGTCAGTGCACTGGGCGCGAAGTATCCCTGCCTTCCAGTTGCTCAGGTGTGTTCCTCATTCAGTTGTCACATCACATTTTCATGATTTCTCTTTCAAGATTAATTAAATCAAATTAATGCAACACCTGTAACTACAATTTTAATATGTGGATTCCTATAATTGAATATTCGTAACTACTTTTATGTAAGTACAGATATTGGATGAAGATAAGAGTAACAGCAAAGTGATGTATCCAATTTATTGTTATATAAATGTAAATTTGCCATTTTTTCTTGTGAAATGCCTTTGGTTCAAAGTCTGATTCAGTCTGATGTAACAATGGCGGTCTGATATTGAAATTAACTCCACAGCAGGAATTACTGTATAAATACAGCAAAGGGAACTTTTAAATACATTATGTGTACAGCAGCCATGTGTGCACTAAGCAGATTTAGTAATCGGATGGCGTTATTGATGGTTTTTTTTTTATGATGACGGAAAGATTGTGTGCTGTAATTGTCCAGGCACAATTTTTCCGCTATCTTTCGATACATGTGCACCTGCCACCTAAACTACGGCCGGCCAGTCTCCGGCTCTGACATTTCGCTTGGAAAGAGAGGAGAGAACGAGAGAGAAAGATAGTGACCAGCATTGCCAACCTGTGGCGTTTTGAAGTTGTGAAAAGAACCTCGAAATTCCACTGTGAATGAAACTATTCTGCTAAATTTTAACCTTAAAACACTCTGGTTCGGTTTAAAGTAATGTTTTTAATTCTATTGTAATTTGCTGTTACAAGACTTTAGTTCTGATATGCGAAGATTGATTCAATCGCAGTTTGCATTGCTGGGAGAGAGGCGGGCACTAGAGGTTAAAGTTGTCTGCTAGAACCAACCAGCTATGAGCATCTGATGTATTCAGCGCGGTGTTGCCACTTCTTTTTTATGCGAAGCACGTGGCGAACGAGTCATTAGTTCTTTGTGTTATAGTACAGGCGAAGTAGTTGTGTTGTTTGTGTTTGAGTGATTTACGGTGCCTGTAACCTTATTATTGATATAGTAATATGGCCAGTGGTTGTCAGAATCAAAGAAGGAAAAAATCGGCTTTTTTAAGAGCTAAAGTCATGAATTTATATACAGATTGCGTGAATATTTTGAGAAGGAGCGAGACAATGGAGAACCTCTTCTCCCTGTTCGAAAGTGGTAGATAGAGTTTGTGATGCTTTGAAGGTGGGAAAAACAGCCGTTAAAACTGTGGCGTCCTTCCACTTGAGTATTAACAGATTCTAAGGAAGGTAGAGTTTATTTCATTTGATACACTTTCATTATAAAGATATTCCCATAGTCTGTGATAATATACTGTAGGCCTATGTATAATTTACATATGCGTTCCCATTAGTTTTTATTCTGTTATAATTATTTAGCTGTGTACATTAACGAAAGATGCGATCTATGTTTGTGTAAAAGTGTAAAATGATTTACATAAGCTTTTGCATTAGTTTTTTTTTTTTTTTTTTGTGATCTACGCTAGCTGTCTAGATTAACGAAGGATGTGATCTAAGTTATATGTAAAATGATTTATAGGCAAGCCTACGCATTCGAATTAGTTTTTATTCTGCGCCACAAAATCGGCCGTCGAGCGCGTGACAGTTTTCATTCTGTCTATACGTATCGGCAACACTATCTTCCTCGGTCACGAGAAACGTCAGGGCCGGAGAACGACCGGCTGTACTGTAGTACCTGAATTCCGAATCAGCTATGAACAAAAGAATAACTATTGTTGGGTGTCTTCACAATATTCTGCACATGAAGCAACTGCATTCAGTGTGCACAGTATAAGATCTCTGTTCTGGTTGAAAATATTTGATGATCTCGCCTCCCAATAATACAGTACTTCTTTGCCATCATTCCCGCCATGATTGACCAGTTGCGTGCCCGGTGGGAGGCCTCGCTTCTGCCACCAAGACGACATGTATGCTGCTGACACAACTAGACTAGACGGCATTTCGGAAGGTGGTTAGCTTCTATATGCGCCTTAGCATTTCTGGTATGTGACGTCACAAGCTTGTACAGTAGAACCAATCAGAATCAGCCTATAACAAGCACTTCCTGAGTTCGTTTGTTCATGTGCAAATGTTTCAATACATTGAATAAGTAACACTAACATATACTGTGTATATGTAAGGTAAATAAATGGAAGAAGAGACTGTAAAAAGACAAGTATTACACAAGCAGGCGTGGAAAATAGTGTTTAAGGTGTGTAATTATTTTAAAAACGGTAATGAGCAGAACGTTTTCGGCCATCTTGATGCTGGCAGCAACGTTGCCAACATGCAAGAAACGACTGCAGAAGCATGTGGTGTGGGATTGAGAACCGTGCAAAGAATATTGTTAGTGAAGGAAACAGGGTTTGTTTGGTGTCATGCTTACAGTAATCAACGGCTAAGGTCGTTATTGCCTTTTGATAATTTAAATTCTCTCCTGCGCTATTTGTATTGCACGTGCTGGTGAAGTACGATGTGGCAATGTTGTATGCTGCCTTGATCTATCCATCTCTCTCGATGCAAACGCTAGCAGACAACCGCCTTCCGAATTGCCGTCAACTCTAGTCAATACTATTCCCATTCATATCAACACTACGACGTCTATAAATAAAACAGTTTATCTGTAACTTGGCCTCTGCCAGTATTCGTTTAGCTGAGATGAACAGATCATTTCGTCATGGTAAACAGATATTCATTAAGGGAATGTATTTACATATACAATACATACATAAAGAATAGAAAATCGGGTGCTTCAATAGGGCGAAAATTCAGATATAAATTTCCTGACAGGTCAGTACCCTCTAGAAAAACAATATTAAGGTTATTTAATAGATTCAGTGAAACATGTTCTGTAAATGACAGAAAAAACGACAGAAGTGCCGAGTTCTTACGAAGGAAAAACTGGATGAAATTGGTGCGGCATTAGAGCGTAGCCCACGCAAATCTCTGAGATGTTTAGCACAGCAGACAGGTATTTGTAAAGCTTCTGCGAGAATGGCAACAAAATTATTGAAACTAAAACCGTACAGAATTCCTTGATGTCATGAATTACAGTCCCAAGATTACAATCACAGACTTAATTTTTGTAATTAGGTGTTAGAAAAAGTAAATAATGAACTTTATTCCCTTTCGATTTTTTTTTATTTGCATAGCCATGTGGCATCACAGAATGACAGATATATTGATCATCGAAGAACCAGATATTGTGCATGAAGCTCCATTGTAAGTTTTAACGAGTTAAGTTGCACGAACGCACTTGCCATCTCAGTGGCAGAAGCACGACTTCCCACCGGGCATGATGGCAAAGTAGGTTGAGTTGAAAGGTACAGTTTACTGAATTCAATTTGTAATCTTGTTTTAATGGTACATACTGTACCTCTTGAAGAGAGTAGTGTCAATTTCTCCCCTGTAAACAGCTAACACAAAATGCACCTTTAGAAATTCTGGAGTTCAGTCTTCAAACCCAGCTCAAAATCGAGAATTTTCTTGCGTATCTCTAGGTAATGCTGGTATAGTGCCTTAAAATAGACGATGTTATTTACCTCAGCCAGTCAGTGAAACAATTTTTATTGTTGTGTGTGAAATAAATTGACACTGGAATTACTGAGAGAAGCACATCTATCATCATGAGTGGTGTCTTAAAGCTCATTTACAAATCACCTGAGCCATTGACATAACTTAAGGGTTAATGAGCTGGAACTTGTATTCCGAGGTTGGGCTTGGCTGAAAACCTAGTTTGGGGTTTTTCCCCAACTGTAAGGCAAATGCCAGGTAATACCATACTTCAAATGCCAAGTAACATCTCGTTATTTCCATTTTCACAGACTGCAGATAAATGCGTAGTTCATACCGCGTTTTTAAATTACCAATTAAAGATGAGTGACAGAATAACCACATGTACTTCAAAATTTTTACTACATGTGACGAAACATGAATTTTTCTAAGTGACCCGGAAAATAATTTTTAAATGGAGGAATACTTGATGAATTGCTATATAAACATATATTTAGAGAGTTCACTGTTATGCCTGTTATGCTGAGTCAATGCTGTAATGTATTTTAAATCTCTAATTCAAACATGGATAGAAATGCGGACCATCTGACTGTGTGCTTAATTTTGTTGATCTGTCTCTTTTTACAGTTCCGATACACACGTGGTGCTGGTGAGAGGATGCTGGGCAGAGCTGTTTGCTCTGGGTTTGGCACAGTGTTCTGAAATTTTATCATTGCCTACAATATTGTCATCCATTATAAACCACCTACAAGCTTCAGTAGTACAAGAAAAGATTTCAGCACTGCACATAAAACAGGTAACTAGTTATAGTTAGATAAGAAATCTGAGTTCAAATAGAATTTCAGTGTTATACATGGGTTGTAAATAAAATAGTGGCAACACTGCCGGGAATGGGTAGTGCTCATTTGCATGCGATACGAGACAAGTGGTGATTGTAGTTGGAGATATTGTCGATGTATTGAATGATAAATCCAGTTGCTATGACAACAGATGTTATTATGTGTGGTTGCATTTAGTTTACTAACCTTGAGCAGCGATTGTGGATAAAAATCGAGGTAGTCCGTGGTAGAAATGCACGCCAATGTTATCAAGGGTTACTAGAAGTTTGTGGCAATGATGCACTACCGTATTGGATGGTTGTAAGATGGGTCTCTGCATTTTGTACGGGTTATAATGAGATGACACATGTGGCTTTCACAGGTCACCTGTTCATTTGTGCGACATCTCCTTGCTGTTGACCATCAATGGACTGTACGAGAATTATCCATCGAAGTCGGACTCACTCGTCAAACTGTGTAGCGCACCGGTATAGCTCAGTCGGCTAAGATGCTTGCCTGCTGATCCGGAGTTGCGTTCGGGCGTGGGTTCGATTCCCCTTGGGCTGATTACCTGGTTGGGTTTTTTCCGAGGTTTTCCTCAACCATAAGGCAAATGTCAGGTAATTTATGGCGAATCCTCGGCCTCATCTCGCCAAATATCATCTTGCTATCACCAACCTCCTTTGTTGTGGTAACTCTGTAGGTGGAGTTGAGCTATTGCGTATCGGTGCCACTTCTGTGCTTATGTCAGGTTATGAGGAACCAGCATGCTGCAATTTTTCTCATGTGGAGATTTTTCTTCAGGATGTTCCACACAGTTTTTTTTACTTGGTTATTTAACGACGCTGTATCAACTACGAGGTTATTTAGCATCGATGGAATTGGTGATAGCAAGATGAGGCCGAGGATTCGCCATAGATTACCTGACATTTGCCTCACGGTTGGGGAAAACCTCGGAAAAAACCCAACCAGGTAATCAGCCCAAGCAGGAATCGAACCTGTGCCCGAGTGCAACTCTGGATTGGCAGGCAAGCGCCTTAACCGACCGAGCTATGCCAGTGGCTATGATGATGGAGAATTGTTTGGATGTCTCAGGGGAACTGTAGCTCCGGAGAAAACACATGTTGCCTGGACCACGGGCTTGTCCAACACAAGTTATAAATTGGGGGTATGCTGGGAATCGAACTCAGGTCCACAGGATAAGTCCAGCACTGTAGTCACTAGACTACTGTGATGGCACTTATATGTATCTAGTGCTCAGTATTTGACAATTAAATCATTTTCCTGCTTGCTTCCCAATATTTGGTTACAATATCTGAATCAGAGGTCTGCATCGGACGTTTTCGCTCGAGCGCCAAGTAGTTCATAGCATAATCCGATAGGTAGTGCACATGCATGATGGGTAAAATTGTCACGAGCAATAAATCCTCGAACTGTATAAGCCAAGTGTTAGACAGTCGTTCTTGTTACAGTGATGAACTGTGTAGTAACATCATAGATGTTTATCATTTCAAAACTTTCCAGTGTTTAACTAACCTCTCCATAGTACAAGTACAAAACTTGCTTTGAAATGTAATATAAATGAAGGGTACACGGGAAAAACTATCAAGGTCCATCAAAAATCGAAATTGAGTTGATATTGCTACCTTATAGTGGAGAGGAAGTACTATTATGTGATCTAGCTAGTAATAAGAAATCATCGTTCTTGACATACCACTACGTCAATTTCTATTAAATACACACACAACAAAGTATTAAGTGCTTAAACTTTAAAATTCGTTTTTCTCGAAACTTTCTAAAATGGACCTTGATCGTTATTCCCGTGTACCCTTCAAATGTTGTAGGTAAATGTTTTTTTTTTTTTTCCCCACACAGGAGTGATTTTGTTTTTGCCACATCTGATAGATGTTATTGGATGTAAATGTAATTATTATAAACGGAGAACACAATCACGATAATGCAAGAACTGTATCAAGTTTTCTAGTAATAATAATAATAATCTCTAATAATTAGTGTATCAATCTTTGCGTCTGTAACAGTTGTGCAGCACGATTATTCGTTTTATTATATTTTCTGTGATGTTATCTCTGTAAATATTGTTATTAATCTACTGCTATCAATAATATTTTGTAAAACATTTCTACATTGTTGCAGTATATAGGCGAAACCCTATGTATGGACCTATCATATTATATATGTGGTAAATCAAATATTTAATAATTATTAATTACCAATAATAACTGTATATCGAAGTTTTTCATACTATTTTATTTATAACTTCATGTTCCTGTTTTGGTACGTTCCATTGACTGTTCCATTAAATGTTTGTCATAAACGCAGAAAATAAAGCCTTATTTTTACTGTGTGAGCAAAACATATGTGTATCTTATGTGTCGCCTTCCATACAAGATAAGACATGTCGGTGAGATGACCTTGTACTGTGCTTCTATTTATTACGAGCGTATCACGACCGATTGTATCTCACTCGAGGGTGCGACACTCAACCGAGTTCAAGCGAGCGATTTAACTCCAATGCAGCACTCTGATCTGAATGCATCTTCAAAGATTGGCAAGACTTCAGATGCTCCATATACGTATTTTCTCGTCCTATACGGAGTGAACTGCCTTGCAATGATAAAAACCAATCTTGTGCAGATTACTACTGAAATAATCGCGAAAATTGAGTAGTTTTTCTTTCATTTGAGTTTTGTGTCAACATATTGGCCTTCTCATTACCATTTATGCCACAATGTGATGGAGTTTACAGCAGTGTTACATCTAAAGAATATCAGCTTTCCCCCTCCCCCACAGTCGAAGTTTATGAGCCGAGTGGTAGGCTATTAAAGTACACAAGCTGAATACGTTGTTGTTTTGTCTACTGGAATGCTCTTAAAAATTAATTTGTATTGCAGGTAACAGACCATATCTGTAAGCTGCAGGAGTATGTTCATGGTATGGCGAGACTGCAGGTAGATGAACATGAATACGCGTACCTCAAAGCAATAACACTCTTCAGTGCAGGTGAGTTCCCTGAGATGCACTTCTCAACTTGATGCGTTAGTAGCAGGGCCGGATTTAGGTATAGTGCCGCCCCTAGGCAGTGCTGAAATTTGTCGGCCCCCCCCCCCCCAACTCCCACTTAATTTATGAGCAGCTATTATAGCCTACAGGCCATATTTAGTTTAAATTAGTTTTAAATGAAATGTTATAATTCAGGAAACAATAAATTACTGGAAACAAAATACATGCATCTTACTTGTGAATTATAAAGATTTCATTCGCACTTTCTTCACAGAGAAAGCATTGATGATGTTATCAAAGTCGATCTGACGAAGCACATCAGACTCGATGCAAAGAAATATATTTAAACTTATTCGCTGTTGAAACAAAATTGCCAGACTTTGGTTTATTTTTAAGCATTGGTTTTGTTGGTGGTATAATTATTACGAGTATATCTTACTTCGATAGGAAGTATGAAGTAAATTCAAAAAGTAATCTCCAACTCTTTGCGGAGTAAACCTTTCATTATTGAATTATATAGTGCACATGCTGGAAAGTGATTAAATAGTATTACAACATCGCATACAGAACAAATAATACTCTACAAAAACATCTCAACACACAAACAACACAAACAAACAAATACAACCACACAGGCGTATACAAACTCAAATGTAACACCTGCAATAACTTCTGCATAGGACAGACAGGCAGATCATTTCAAACACGTTACAAAGAACACATCACAGCCATAACAAAATTACAAAACACTTCCACATATGCAGAACACATCACAAATGCTAACCACACCTGCAGAGACATCAACACAGGCATGGAAATTCTGCATATCCAACCAAAAAGCCAGAAACTCAACACACTAGAACAATACGAAATATACAGACACACAAAAACACATCCAAATGAAATTCTCAACACAACTCAATTTCAGAACACACACACTCTTTGACTCCACATTACACTACACAAACACACCCCCACAGGAAACAAAACAAAAAGGCGCCAAGACCAGCAATAACCAGTTCTGAAGAAGGTCAATAGCAGACCGAAACATGTTAACCAGGTACAGTAATATTTAACAAGAGAAAGACCTAATGCATATTCCGAAATATAATTTTCTATTAACTTGCTATTTTTCAAACTTGGATAATTTGAAAGAATACTTTACACTCAAAATTTCGAAAAGTCTGTCTTACAATTCCATATCAATTACATGTCAAGGTTCATATGTCAGTCTAAAATTTCAGCTGTTGTATATTTACAGTGGTGTTGTAAGGTGATCCTTACAACAGTTAATATTTTTGGTAAGATTTCAATCTTGCGACCTTTATATTCAGTTCACTTTTGTCTGATCCCTGTTACTGCAACGATAAAATGGAGACTGATTTGAATCTCGTGATTTTGATGTTGCAGATCACCCCGGACTCTCGGCCAGGAGGCAGGTGGAGAAGTTTCAGGAGAAGGCATTCCAGGAACTGCGAAGTTACGTTAATCAAACTTTCCCAGAAGATAGGGACAGATTTCCTCGTCTTCTCCTTCGGCTTCCTCCGTTAAGGGCTCTTCAGCCACAAGTGATGGAAGAACTGTTCTTTGCTGGCTTGATAGGAAATGTGCAAATAGATAGTGTGATACCATATATTCTCAGAATGGGGACAGGAGAATACAGTAGTCAGTTAGGTAAGTGTAGATGGTTTTCATGATTTGTTTAATTAGGTCTATTCACAAATTCTAGGTTTGAGTTTAAGCCATCTCTGCTACATTCAAATTGCATAGAATAAAATTTCAGGTTGGCCTAATCCCTAGTAATTAAAACAGCCTCCCAAATTCTGTGCAATTTATTTGACAAACTCTTGGATAGTTGGAATTCCCGTATGCTTGAGAAAGTTACTACGAAAGTTTGAAAGAATTATACTCAGGCTGCTGCTTGAATTATCTGAGTAATAGTTAAAAGTTTTGATAATCCATTTTGAATCTTGCGTACACTACTTTTAACACTTGAATATAATTGATTAACTAGTGGACTTACTCGTGTTAATTATGTAAGATTTGTCCGGCTTACAGCTGTTTCAGTGCTGGGATGGTGCGTGAAGCACTGAAACAGCTGTAAGCTGGACAAATCTTATATAATTAACACGAGTAAGTCCACTAGTTAATCAATTAGTTAAAAGTTGTTTAGAGGTGTAATTTACATTAATAATTTTGCAGTAATGAAATTGTGTTGCATTTGTGTATAGTAGTGGCCAGAAAAAAAAACCGGACTGACCCTTGTAGCTGATATCAGAGCTTGTTCACAGTGACAGCACAATAGACTGGTAACTAAGACTTTCGTGGTTCGAATCCTGCCTGGGAAGGAAACTTTTTTTTTTTTTTTGTTCCTTATTCAAATTTATTCCCAATACTTTTCGATTGCAGCGATATTTTACTACTTAATTAACTTATTATTCCCAGAACATGAATTTTACCAGCTTATTTTCTAATGGCTTTCGAAATGGGCTATGTCAGCAGTCGAAACTACAACAGTTTCAAAGATTACTCGCTGTCTGGTGAATGCGCAGTGGCTCATTTCAGGGACTTTGATTATTCTATCGGTCCAGTTTTTTTTGCCACTACTGTATACCAGCAGTAGGGAACAGCCTCTCTCAGAGGGCTTAGCTTCTCCTCTACCTTAGTTGCTGTTGTATGTAGGTATTCATGCTTGCTGCTCTGTTTACAATATGAGTTCCCCGTCCTTGGCTTACATGTTGTATTTGCCTTGCATCGAATTTCTTCTCATGACTTTCTGCTGCTTAGAATTTCTCCATCTATCTGTTCTAGTTTGTGTTCAAATTCTTCTTAGAAGTACTGAATACAAATAAAATTCTTTGAACAGTCTGTAGCGATGGATTTTTCAAATGAAAGAATTCGTAATACAATAGGAAACTAAGTTTTCGATCCTCTGTTTAATGTGGAATAATTTTATGAAACATATAATTGCCAATGTTTCAATAAAAATTCTGAAATCAGGCATTTTATCATCCATGTACAGTTCACGAGTATGCTTGCAACTTGAAGTAGGACAAATGATAATCTTCTAGCTGGTGCTATAATATTCACGGCCCTGCAGTATCTCTGTGGATATACTGCATGTTCAGTTCAAAGTGTGTCATGGCTCGCCGTATGCCGTCATGTGGCTAGCCGATGAGCCTAGAGAATTCAATCTTCCTACACTTCCGCAAAGGCATATTACCTATGTGCCAGAGAAGTTGCCTAGCAAGTACGGCATTCATTCTGAAGAGTATGTACCAATACGTATGGTAACCCTGGTAGTGGCAGGAATGTGAACTGTTTGGAAACACGTACTGAGGTGAGTTTTTTTCTTACTGTTGGGATATGGCGAGAGGGTTAAGACGATTACTTACGTATTTGTTGACATTAACTTGGATGGTCAACATGGACACGGAACATTTGATTTTTTGTTGTGGAATGTTGCGGTACGCAAGCGATGATAACAAATACCTTGCATACGACTTGGCCGCGTAAAACAGGTCGAAAGAGGTTATGATAGCACACAGACTTTACAGACCGCCATCTGTTGCTACAACATTCAAGTTATACCGTACATGTTCTCATGTTCAGATTGAACCCCTTGAATAATAGGCAACTTCTCTGACATAAAAGCTGGAACTCTCTTCAAATCGCTGATTCACAAGAGTGACGTCATGACACACTTTGAAATGAACACCCAGTAGTGTATTGGTTAACATATACCATGCCAAGAATGAAGTATCTTATAAAAAGCGTTTTTTTTTTTTAGTAAACTTTGTGTGATATGCTCACTGCAATTCTTTTTAATTACAGGTAGTGAAAATAGTACAGAAGGTCATGGTAAGAGAATGTTCAAAATGGAAGAAAATGAAGAAGAAACATGTTAGCACACGTTAGTGGAAGGATCATTTCTGTAAATATGGCATTTATATATTTTTACACTTCGAGCACTCAATGCCCTGTGCAATATTGGGACTGAAAATTCAACTATTGAAGTGCTAATGATTTGACTTGTTTTGAATATGTTTTAGCCATGAACTATATCAGTGAAATATAAGGGCACTTAATTCAACCATTTTAATGAATTTATGCAACCAGTTTCGAGTTTCATGTACATGTCACGGTTGAACACTGATAGACCAAATAATCTTACTAGCTGTGCCTTGTCACAACTTTTTAGAGCTCAGGAACAAATTGTCGTGTAGCAGAGATTTGCAAAATACTGGGTCATTGAATAAGATGTTTGGCATTTTACTTAATTAACTAACAAAATAATTGATTTTCTGTTAAAAATCAATGTTTTGTGTCCTACCTTAGTAAGTCTTGTGAGCACTATTTATAATTCTACAGATATTCAGGCAATATTCTCTTTCCCTCCAAAAATATTCAATCATGTCAGGCTTTAACAGTTGCTGTTATGTTGCTGATCTGTCTTTGAGGTTGTGCAGGTAACAGATTTTCTTCTCGTAAACATTCTCTATTGTATATCCCCACATGAAAAAATCGATGAGTGTGAGATTAGGGCCAGAGAAGACGTGTGATTGTACTGATTGCACAGGTACAAAATTCGGTTGAAAGATGAAACTTGTCGAATTTGCAAAGCACATGCCATAGAAAGCAGAAGAATGAAGAAAGTTACACAACCCAGAAGTGCACGCATTGTATTCTTCACCTGACATAATTAGGAACATTAAATCGAGACGTTTGAGATGGGCAGGGCATGTAGCATGTATGGGTGAATCCAGAAATGCGTATAGAATGTTAGTTGGAAGATCTGAGGGGAAAAGATCTTTTGGGGAGGTCGAGACGTAGATGGGAGGATAATATTGAAATAATTTAATTGTTACTAACTACTCAATCATTTAATTTTCACTGACAGAGTTACATTCCACAACAATGGCTGTGTTAATTACAAGGGCTATTCATAAAGTAACTTACGTTTTCATATAGCGTGCGTAACAACAGAGACAGTGGCGCCGCTCTTGCAGTGGAGTGTACCTTGAAGAAGTACGCATCGAGCAGCGGTATAGTCAAGGTCGTGTCTTTGTTCCTCTCTGAGCCACGTGCTGTCAAAATGTGTGCTGCAATCGCAAGTCCCGCCAGGTGTGAGGTACGTTCTGTAATAATGGCCTATTTCTTGTGGCCAAAAACTATAAAACTAGTGAAATCCATCGCCAACTTTGTGAAGTTTATGGGCCAGACGTAATGAGTGAAGGTGGTGTAAGACAGTGGTGCCGTATGTTAAAAAATGGGCGAACCAATGTTCATGATGAAGAGAGAAGTGGTCGACCGAGTATCATGAATGCAGATCTGATTCGTTTGGTTGACGAAAGGGTTAGAGCTTAGTGAGGATTTTCTACAGATTAGTCGTACTCTTCTGTACAAAGTGATTACCGAAGGTTCGGGCTACCAGAAACTTCCTGCCAGATGGGTGCCTAAACTCCTTTCTGAGGAACAAAAGGCTCAGCGGATGGGAACAGCACTGTCCTTTCTTGAGCGTTACGAAAGAGAAGGCAATGCTTTTCTCGATCAGATTGTGACAGGAGATGAGACTTGGATGGGGTATGTGAATGCAGAAACAAAGTTTCAATCAATGCAGTGGGGCCATACTCACTCCCCGAAAAAAACCACAAAGTGTCGTCAAACACTTTCCACGAGGAAACTCATGGCAACTGTCTTCTGGGACAAAAAAGGAATTTTGCTAGTGGAGTTCTTGGAGAGGAATGGTATAATTAACCCTGAGCGTTACTGTAACACACTAACAAACTTGAAAAGGGCCATTCAAAACAAATGTCGTGGCATGTTGAGCTCTGGGGTGATTTTCCTGCATTGCAACGCCCGGTCACATACAGCGCGTCGTACTGCGACCAAACTGCAAGAGTTCAACTGGAAAGTATTGGATCACCCTCCCTATAGCTCAGATTTGACGCCTAGTGATTACCATCTCTTCATGCACATGAAGACTGTGGCTTGGTTCGAAGCGCTTCGACGATGACGAAGAGTTGAAAACCAGCGTCGTACACAGGTTGGCTTCAGTTGCAGGCGGCCGAATTCTACGATTGCGGAATTTCAAAGCTCGCCAAACGCTACGACAAGTGTGTCTGTGTGACTGGAAACTATGTGGAAAAATAAACTAGAGTGTATGCTTTCAAACATATTGTTCCCAATTCTGCAACATCATTCACAGGTTTGTAAAAAAATAAACGGAAATTACTTTATGAATAGTCCTCGTATTACAGTTGTAAAATGTGGGGCATAAAGCAGCCACAAGATTCATTAGTATGCTCATGTTAGTCCGAAAGTGAATGTGAGTTTGTACATTACCATTGACATCCATGATTATGTGAAATTGTACCTGAAACCTGGAACATTTTAAATAGAGAATTACCAATGCTTTAGCAAGCATTGTGGATGATGATGATGATGATGATGATGATGATGATGTCTGTGTACTTGGAGGAAAATAGAATACTGGTATCTCCTTGATGTCGCAGAGCTATGAATGATGCTGAAATTGAGACTAACTGTGTTATCAAAAAGAAATCTATTGGGATTTTCTACACATTTTAAAATAAAAAAAAAAATGCTTCATTATTTTGACATTTATTCCAGTATCAAATCCCTAACATCGTATTCAATAACCCTGTATATATATATATATATATATATATATATATATATATATATATATATATATATATATATATATATATATTTTACTGATTCCCAAGTATACACAGTAGAATTCCTCGTATCTGGCAGCAGTGCCGAATAACTGATTTTTTTCTGTTAATTGCAAAATAATTTTGTAGGTTATGTAAAACATATTGATACACTCGTGTAAATGTGCAGTCATCTTGCTACTGCTATTTCCAAACCAACCAAGAGTGCTAACTTGCTATCTCGAAAGCTTTAAGAACTAAGGCCGTGAATTAGCTGTTGTGTCATTTGTTGAGCGGACAAGAAAGTACGTATTTCCCACATAATAGCTGCTTGTGCACCCACAAGTAGCACATAACATCGGCATTTTGTGATAACGTCATGCTCAGGATGTATGTTGCACATCTATATAACATATAACAGAAATCTGTGGAGCCAACACAGGTTCTTGTCTGCTTAAAAATGATGGCTTCAAGCCTCACTTCTGGATGTGAAGTTAGCAATCTAGTTTAATGTTTCTTTGTTTCGTTTGTGTGCACATCAATAATACTGTCATCTAATGGTGATCTGATAACTTTATGTGCCTCATTAAAAATTGTAGGTTGCTATTTCAATTTGTAACTTGTTTGTTAAATTTTCCTCGTACTTTTTTTTTTTCTTATTCAAAAGTGACGTTGTTTTGAAATTGCCTGTTATTTGGGTGCCGGATATTAGGGATTCAACTGTACGTACATTCGTAGCATTGAGAATATTGTGATTTTATATCTCACTGCTGATATAATAACCTTGATGCTTTCATTTGTTGTTTCAAGTGCGTGGTTTAACCACAATTTTAATTTGAGTTTTAAATTGGAGACTCCCATTGCAACATTCCCTGTAGCTCCATAGTAAACACAGACACAGTTGTGTTTCTTCTCTCATCTGTCTCCCATTTACGTTTTTCTTTTGTCTCTCTCTCTCTCACTCTCGCTCTCGCTCTCTTTCTCAGCTGACCCTCCCCTTCCTCCTCTCTCCCCTAACCCATCCCTCAATTTTTCCCTAACTAAAAACTTTTTTGCTTTCTTTTTTCAAAATCATAAATTAATATTTATTGAAGTGACTGGATTAATTTTTTATCCCTTGCCAGTTTGTTAATGGAAATGAATGTGTATATGCTTAGACATGTCTTGGCCTTGTAAGGAGAGCTGTAAAAGAAATAAGCTTGCTATAATAATTCTTGCTGATTGGGTACTATTTTTGATTCATCTGTGTTCTCCTGGAACAGTTGCTTCGAATTTGGCATAAATATTTCAGCCATGAAGTAAAAAGAAATGTAAATGTAGACCTGCCATTCACACATATAAAATAAAATAAAATAAATCCGTGGTGCAATGGCCCATTAAGAGCCAGGCCAACCAGCCTGACTGCTTGCCTCACGTTACATACATGCTTCCTCAGAGACGAACAATCATCGAACCAGAATGGAGGTTAGCATGATTGTCCCCTCCAGATGGTTGTCATAAGCAGATTTCGCTAATTATTATAGCTGCCCAAATGCATCACAATGCTGGATGGGCATCGGTTCCATACACTGGCCGAAATTTCATAAGATGATTTCTTTCTCCATGAGGACTCGAACCAACATGTATTCTGTAACACTAGTCTTAGACATGATGCCTTAGACTAGGGCCTTCCAAACTACGGCCCACTGTGATCGTTTCAGTGGTCCGCCATGATCTGAATATTATTTCGTTAATTTTAAGTAACTTTATAAAGTTCAATTTTCAGCAGCATAATGTGTTTTGAGAATGACTCGAAAGTTTGAAGGCTGTAACTGTTACTTCCTGGAAAGTGAAGACTATCACATTCTCTTCATTGAGTAAGCTATATACCGGAAACTTATCTAATGCTACCCTGTGACTGGAGTTTGGAGATTAGCAGACGTTGCATGGCCACCCCTATCCCAAGGCAGGCCGTTCAGTTGCCACAGGGTAGGTCATTCATCCCTTACATTTCGTTATCCACTAACTCTATAACGTTCATTGTCATTCTTAATTCTTCATCAGTGTTCCACTGTGCGGTAGTGTGGTGTCAGGTTTACTTAAGTGCAAAATGTTTTCGAAATGACCAAAGTCAATAGTGAGTGTAGAAAGTGAAATGGATCTTGGCTCGGTAATTATTTTGTGAAAGAGCGTGGGAACAAAGTGATTTGTGTTATTTGCAATGATGTCATAGCTGTAATGAAGGAATATAATATTAAAAGACATTACCAGACAAAACACTTTCATGATTTTGATAAATTCAAGGGAAACGAACGTGAAAAACCAAGCTCAGCGTTTGATCTCCATGTTTTCTTCAACATACATATGTGAACCAACATTTTTCGAAAGTGAAAATTCAGAAATCAAGATTAAGATCAAGCTTAAATGACGAGCATCTCCAGGACGTGTTACTTCTGAGATCCACAGAGCAGAGACTGGATATTGACAATTTATTGTCTTCAAAACACCAGTTCCACACTTTTCATTAGGTAATAATGCTTGCCCTTATATTTAAGTATTTTAAAAAATTAAGTAATCCAAATTTTATAAAATTAATTATCGGTAATTAAATTACAGTCTCATCGTAATATTAACAAAAAATTACACGTACGGTTTTTAAATATTAAGTACACTATTGCAGCCCAAGGTCAATCATTAGAGTAATTATTGGCCCATTATAGTAGAAAGTTTGGACGTCCCTGCCTTTCTTACTGCTGTATTAGCAATATACCTTGGACAGAAAAGCGCAGCGCCTTTAGAGAGAGCTAAAAAAAAAAACTTGCACTTGGAACTACTAATAAGCATCGCATCACTGGCCTACATGATCCCTTTTAGCATTCCACCTAGTCCTCACTGCAGTCCCAAAAGTTACCATGAGCCCAGTGGAGAGCCCTTGGTGTATAGCACTACCACCAACAACGAATGACCACATATCCACAGGGTCCGAGTTTGGTGATAGCCCGCAGATGACTCTACATCAGAGCAAACCTGAAACCTAGGAAAGAAACGGAGATGATGACGAAAGAGGGGAAGTGTAATTGTGATGGCGAAATTAATCTGAAATCCAATGCCGAAAGTTACTCAGCAATTCTGCTTCAGTTAGTTGAAGGAAAACCTCGGAAAAACCTCAACCAGGTAACTTATCCCAACCAGGATTTGAAACCGGGCCCGCTCATTTCAGTCAAACATGCTGTTAATCCACAGTGGTGGGCAGTCTCCTTGCATTAAAGAAGTGTGAATCCTTATTAATACGTCTCCAGTTTAACAAGAAATATATTTTTTGTGTTTATGATTTCCTTCTTTCTTTCTCCCAGCTACTATCCTTTTCGCATTTTCTCATTCTCTCTTCTTACTCCACCAAAATTATTTGGGCATTAAATTACACTTTTAGTGTAGGTATATTGAAATTTCATACAACTGTATACTACAACTAACAATTGAGTTTTGTTATATGTTTGTTAATTCATCCCTTAGTTCTGTTACATTCATGTGTTGAGAAAATAGTTCGTGTGTAATTGCTCATTTATGAGAATAATTGAATTTTGTTTCAAAGATATGTAATATTGAAATAGCAAATATGGTATAAATTATGATTAATGTTCACAGGACATGTTGATTTTCTTGTAAACAGAAGTATGTAAGTGTGAGGAATTCTGTCTGAATTTTGTAGAATTGTGCATATTCACTGCTACAGGACATATTTCATATCAGTACATGATTCATCACAAGATAAATTTTGTTATGCATTGAAACATGTTTTGTAATATTCCTTGGATGAATTCAGTAGGTTACAGTGACATACAGTCACGAAGCTCAATATGTAGTAAATATGCATCCATAGATAGTTGCTAACCACTAGGATCGCTACTATCGCCTCATTACAGACAATGCGAAATAGTACCTGCACAGTCTATTGTTCCTGGTACCCTCATAAACTCAAGCTTAGTAACTGTATATACTAGACTGCGGTGACATTTTCGTAATGTGCCAGTAACCATGGCCCTGGTAACTATGAGAGAGGGCAACAGGAAATCAGTTTTGCAAACTCATAAGACATCAGAAAGTATTTAGTCACAAATTGTTCTCGGATAACTTTTGTCCTTCAGCTGTGGTAATAAAAGTTCCTTGACGAAATTACTATTTTCTCTTTATGCAGGAGAAGAAGCAAAACAAAATAGAACACAGAGATTTTAAACATAGAATAATTCTTTATCATGAGAAATTCAAATACCATTACACGTAACATTTTGGGCTTGTTAACAATTTTATATTGCAATTACGTTGATATATAAGATGAAGGTAGAAATCCTGAAGATATTATGTTCTTGTAATGATAGTTCATTTGTTGTTTTCCAGTATTTTTAGTTGCTCTACTTTCTTCATGAAATGTTTGATATTCAGGTATGGGGCTGACTATTTTGTGAACTTGCCAGTGTGACAACCACATTCACCTTTAATGTAATCATGCACCATGCTTGTTCGTTTAAGAGAAAATTGAAGTGTTCAATACCTTGAAAGAAAATTGCAGTGAGTAATTTGAATGTCAGAGGAAAGAAATTAAATTTAACTTTTTAAAGTGTGCCTTCTTATATGTTCTAGAGATTGTACAGGATTCCAAATAATGACCAATATTACTTAGACTTGCTGAGCTAGTAACAGAATTCACTTGAGTAATATTACATTAATGGCAGATGTTTTTACTCTCCAAACCTACAGTTTATTAGCTTTGTATATCTGACCTCGGTTGCATTGCTTTTTCGTTGACAATAATCGCATACTTCTTTGTATCCTGCAGAGTGATTTTCGAGTTTGAATTGGCGTGGTGTTTGATTATACAATTCTTTATGAAGACACATTTATCTTCAAATTAAAATATTAATTTAAATTTCACATAAATATATCATCATATTATTGCTGAAGGAAATTCACGCAGATAAACTGAAAAAAAAAAATTATTTTAAGATTGAGTTTATACAGGAAATTATATTTTATATCATTGAAATATTTTGCCGCTTTCAGGTGAAGGAACAATGCTTTGTTGTCATTCTTGTATGTAGCAACAGGCGGCTGAGGAGTAAGAGGCTAAGACTTGTGCCATGTCGAGTCAATACATAACAACCTCAACTTACGATATGATGGCATAATTTGTTTAAGAATGGAAGATTCTGAGAATTATAACAGTATATCTCCTTGTTTTTTTACTGCAAGAAAGAGAAAGTTAAATCTGCACTTTTATGTATTTAATAAAACGAGATTAATTGAGGCATTGACATGGGAAAGGTCGTAACTGCCAAAAATTCGAATTTTTAGGTTTTTCATTGAGAAGGTAGTAAATGGCCATGCCAATGGCACAGAGAAGGTAGTATGTCCGTATGTAATGAAACGAAGTTGGAAATGTAGTCACTAGATGTTGTAAGTTGTATGTGCACAGCTGTTGGCGCGGAGAAGGTAGTAACTCCTTTTACAACATCAGTGTGTGTCTAGACAAATATGGGCTGATAACTGTGCAGGGCAGAATAAGAATCGGATGATTCTAATGGTACTGATTTACATTATTGCCAAGAAACATTTTGATTCAGTGGACTTGAAATTCCTGGTTTCAGAACATTCCTACATGCCATGTGATAGGGAATTTGGCATCATAGAGAAAAGAAAAAAAAAGATGCAAGACCATGGTTCCAGAAGAAGTAAGGCCTAATAATGTAATAATGATGAAGGATGAGGATTTCTTCGACTTTTCTGCAGAATGTGACAAGTTTTTGAATACAACTCCTATCAAAATCAGCACCCTCAACTGGATTAGACTCTCAAGAGCTGATTTTCCTCTAATAAAAACAAGACAGTCGTTTAATGACCTTGAAATGTGGACAGAGCACAGGATTTTTAAGAAAGGACAGTCATTAACGTCAATCACTACCTTGCAGTGCTTGCAACGCCTTGAAAGAAGACTAGTCGTCCCTGATGCCAAAAAGAGAGGCTTGTTATCTATGTTAGACTTCCTCGATGAAAAGTATCATGCATTTTACCGAAAAATTTGTGCATAATGTATAAATAACATTAATTCTCAATTTGGCTAAGGAGTGATTTCAATGTTGTATTTTCATAAAATAGGATTTCACAGGTAAATCTGTGCCAGACTTTTCAAATTTCATATGTAACACAAACATGAATGTATGCCTTTCATTTAAAGCAGTTTCTGTAATAATGTAAGTGAGAAAGTGTTCATAAATTTGTTTTTTGCTTCCCCTGAAAAATTTTGTTTTTGGCAGTTACTTCCTTTCCCATGTCAGCGCCTCAATTGTTTACACTGTATTGTGTTGAGTTGAACATATGGAAACTATGTTAATGAAAAATCAGCAGCACATTTCTATTTCTACAGAAGTGGTGATACTCCAGACATTCTATGAAAATAATGTTGATTTTATATTAGGTACACTTACAAACACACAAAGGTAATTTGACACCTTATAATTTGTCGTTCTGGTAAATTATGCAGTTATCTACTTTGTTTCATAGGTTTCTTAATACATTCTTTTAAACGTGGTGATTTTAAGCAAGTGGCAACAACAGAGTTCTTAGGGGTCACAAAGATTTGTAAACTTACAAAATAAGAATTAAATTATAAGCGAATTTTGTTACAAGAAATGAGAGATGTTCTTTGCATTTATGTTAAGTCTTCTTATTTTGAGTTCATGTACTTCATCCTTCACTAATACGAATTTCTCTGTTCATCCATTGTCATACTTCAGCTGTCAGTAAATCAAGGTGATTTTGGTTTGTTATATGATCTTTGAATCATGCATCAAGTTTCATTATCTTGTGAGAAATTGGTGCATGATTTTTTTCTGTCTTGTTCGAAAGTATATCTGAAAATGTACTCTTACAATTCAACAGTTACTATCCATTTTAATCCTGTATCTAACTATATGGAAAAAATAATGTCAAAAATCTACATTTATGGCCCTAGTTTGATGAAGATTGAGCAAAACTTAATTCTCTTTACATAAGGAATAAAATTAATTGGAATTAAATAATTTTCAAATTATCTCATACAATTTGTCTGTAAATCATACCAATTATTGAAGCAGAAATTTCTCCATGCATTTGAACATATGAAGAACATCATTTCAAAATGAGTTTTCTCCATCTTAGCACTTTTTCTGTAAAGTGAAAAAATCCAGTCTGCTCCGACCAACACTTCTTTTTAACATTGTATTAAGATGAGAGAAAACTCGTTCTGTTACGTTATCAATTTTAAATTCTGCGTTCATAGAATATAGAAAACTTGCTACATGTTCAACTTTTTAGGAATGGAGAAAACATGTTTTGAAACAGTGCTTCTCATATTGATGTATAACACGATCTAGTGAAGGCCAGAGTTTCGTATATTTTGAGGACGAGCACGTGCATTTAATTCTGTTCTTTAATTACTTATAGTATTTCCTTCGATAGTATTAGTAAACAGTAAAGATGCATATTGAATAATGCGTTCTTGTTAGAATCGGAAGGAGTGTTGAAACAAGTCTTCAAGTGTGCAGTGTTCAGTGATAATGCTCAAATATTACTTTTATTTGACAGTATTATTCAGAGTGGCAGTAATATAAAGGAGTTACGAGAATTGATGTGAAAACAAATGTAAAGGAGTTTGTTAATAATTGAACAGTTTCATTTCCCTGTTTATGTTGTTGTTTAGTCAACTGTCCGAAGACAGGTTAGAATCTCACAAGTGATACCAACATGGCATCAGTTATGAGGCAACTAGGCCAGGAGCTAATGGGGTAGGGTGGCCAGTTCCTTTCCCCCTCCATTGCATACATCGTCTCTGACATATATCGTCAAGTGAGATATAGGCCTACTGCCTGATCAGACAGAACCTCAATCAGAGGTATCCCTGTTTATATGTATTTTAATTTAAATTAAGAAATACGAATCCTGTGACATGGAGTTTATAAAAGAACAAGCACCATGAGAATCAACATATGAAATTGAATATACGTTCTTATACATAGACCAAGTTTCATACACATGCATTCAAATCAGTGGCATTTCCTCGGGGGAGGGAAGGGAGGAACGTCCTCCTCACATTTTCTTCTTTTGAAAGTAAATACCAAATAAAATATGTCCCTTGAAATTCGAGGAAGATTCGATAATTTTTAAGTTCACAGCTATAAGAAAAACTCGGTTGATCGAGTTTTAAACGACTTGCGCTCATGTGCTGTAGAAAACTGTGAGAAAGATGCGAGATTGTCTGTGTAGAGAGGAAAGGCACTCCATTCCTCCTCTACTGCAGTTAACACACATAGACAACAGCGCACTAGCGGCCAGAGAAAGAAGCAGAGTTTTAAAGCAAGTAAATGAAAGGAGAGGGAGGAGATCCTCCTCTGAATCAGTTATGGGCGGGAAATAGAAACCGACTGGTGGTGCAGCAAGCTCGCTACCGTTGCCATCTAACGATGTTGCATTCAACCGGACTATAACACATCTAGGAGGAGACACAACAAAAACAGTTGTAACGCAACGCTATGAAAGACACCATGTAAACCTTTTTTTAAAATTATAAATAAAGAATATTATTCATTGCATTTTATATAGGCTACTATTCATGGTTTGAAACTTTCATGGATACTTGAAAGTTAAAGTCGGGTTTGTGTAAAACAAAGAGGAAGTAGTTTTACGTAATGGCCCCTGAAATTCACTTCTATTCATTCTTTACTAGACAGGGCAACAGCCAAGTTGTCAGTTTTGTACAAATATATTTGAAACTGAAAGTAGGTACTCCAAACTACATCATTTTTAACATAAAAAATTAATCGGCCACCGGCAGCTTTGAACAATAATGATAGTATGACTTCACAAGAACTGACATTCTTCAAAAGTATGTGATACTGAACTTGTAAAATGTACATGTGGCAACACAGACCACATGGGTGGGTGCAGTGTTCTCGCTTTCCTCAGATTATTTCCCATTCCCATTTCCATTTCCGTAAAACGGTTCCGGTTACGAGTTAGTAGCTAGTCTCTTCAAACACGTGTGATGCTGTAGTGTCTTCGAAAAATGCTACGAGGTTGTGAATTTCCTTGTAATTGTTAATTTGTGCAATTATTCAACAATGAATGGAAGTGAAATCATAATATATTTTTGGCAATTTAGGAAACTCAGTTTACAAGAACAGATTATTGCTATACAGAAGGGAAGGCCAACCCCAACACTACCTGGTCTTACATGTATGCATGTAGGCTAATTTGTAGCATGTTTCATTCAAGAAGGTGTCATTTCGTGCTGTTAATTTCTTTCCTCCTCTTAAGAAATATGCAGGAGCCGCCACTGATACAAATGCACTTGTGAGAAAGTTCATCCATATATCCTCTTCCAAATTTAAAAGAAAATGTTTTATTACTTTGACAAAAATAAACCTAAAAGCAATTAATTTTGGCTCCTGAATATACAGAATGATTCATAAAGTATGACCTACCCTTTAGGAATCAGTCCTGTAGGTCATGTTGAACAAAAAATTTCATTTCACTTATTATTAGTTTTTTGTTTATTTGTAAAAATTCATATGTTGTATTGCGACCAAAGTTTGTAACTTCTTTGTGTCTAATACAAACAGTTGGGTCTGCACCAAGTGGAGTGGGATCCTGCTGTGACATGAAGCACTGGGAGATTGATAGGATAGATCAGGTCTGGTGACATCAGCATTTAGCAGACTTATATTGAAGGAGATCTCTTTAGAGACCACAGTGACATTTTTATTATTAGCATGATGGTCTCCCCTCTCTTTCTTCTCTCATGTGGTAGCAGCTCCTTTAACCAGACGAAAGTACAAACAAGATAACAATTATTTGCCCATATTGTGAATCCTGCTACTTTCATCAGCCATGCTGAGCTATAAAATGCTACTCACGCGATTGAAATACATGCAACCAAGTGTGTTGAATTGAAAACAAGAATATTTGAAAATCTGCTTTCAGACTGAGGTACGCTTATTTTCTGTTTAATATAATAATCTTTCTGTGTATTTTAAATTGATTCCCTTTAATTCTGCTTAAAACTGCTTCTATTTCAGATTCGGAGAGCTGTAGTCCTTAAATATTGATAATCTGACCTATGTTCATATGACGTTCTGTGCTTAAAATCACAGAACGATTACTAAAGTATGGGTCATACTTCATGGATCACCCTGTGTAAACAATCCAATACTTATGTGACCACCATGGATGTATTATGTTTAAACCGAGGGTTTATATGGACTAAAAACAGACAAAATATGCATGTGACTACGCACTAAAAATCTTTAGAAATTTGCACTAAAAATGTAAACATAAACTGGCTACAGAACACTTTAGCGCATTTTGTGAGAGATTCAGGTAACTTCCAAACTATACTGTTACTTCAAAAAAAATTCTCTTGACAAATATCAAATAATTCCACTTGTGTCAATGCAACTGCTTTTGTCGTAGTTTCAATGACAAACTATAAGGGATTTTTCCAGGTTTTTTTTTTTTTTTTGTGAAGAAACGACTTTTATCAATTACTACAAACCCTGTAAGTTATGCTGAAAATTAACATTCAGCACCACATGATGTAACAGGCGTGAACTTAAAAAAGAGGGACTCTTTTGAGATTTCCAGTACTTAGCCCAGAGTTCATCTATTCTGCCCCTTTAACAAAGGTGCCATTTTCTGCAAATGATTTGGACCACTACTTTTCTGGCACATTGTGATAGATTTTTTAGAGAATTCCTTTATACTCGTTCAGCCTTTCTGCATTTTGAATTATCATTTAGGAGTCTAGGAGAGGTAGACCCCTGGTCTCCAGTTTTTCAATTGCCTTAGGCAGCAACAAGTAGGGGAATTCTGGGCTCTTCTGCAGGCAAGTGAACCAGCACCCTGTCCTCTATGGTTATTCACTGGAACTTGAGCCAGATGTCTGTAGTCGTCTGTTTCTGAACTGTGAATAAACAGTTTCTTTTCTTCTTGGGGGCTGGATCAAACCAAGCTCATAAACAACGAAACACATTGGAATATTTAGCCATTCCTGCGAGTCGCGAATTTCTTGAATGTGATTGTGACAATCATCCCTCTTACATCAAGGAGCTTGTTAAAGTTTAATCATAAAAATCTGTGTAAAACGTGAAAAAATTGCAAAATAGGCAATTGTATGCAATATTAAATTAAATAATACTTGTGTCACCAAAACTGTTGATATATGCACAATATGCAAAATAAAATTGATCTTATTCCATTATTCTACTTTAGAAAAACAAACATATATGAGTACTTATTTAATATAACGTATCAATAAAAACACGCATTTTCATGCAACTCCTTGATCTCCTTATGACACTGAAAAATCTAATATACGATGGTGACTTATTAAACAGAATCCACTTGAACTGATAAGAAAGTAAATACCACGACCTCAAGACAGGAGAGATGTTGAAAATTCTGACTCTCTATAAATTTATGTTGTAGAGTGTGTGTGCATTGGAAAAACATTCTATTCATATACATAAATTAAGCTTCATTTCAAGGATGTTTAAGTAGTAGTATTTTCTTGAACTTCTGTTTTAAGTAGGCCAACTAGTAATATTCGAATTTATCCAAAGTTATTAAAAACCTCGTGTTATATATAATAATACCTTACCATTTTGTAAATATAAATAAATGATTAATTAATACAAAGAAAGTAATGTAAATTACTATGAAACAAGATATTTAATATCCTAAATTAGTAGCCTTTCATAGTCCAACATGGCCTTAGCCTCCTAAAATTTGAAATTCATAGCTGTAGAAATTATGATTAATGGAACATCAAAATTAAACAAATATTTGAGGTTATAACATTGTATTCTGAACTAGATACTTCTATTTAGTGATTGTATATAATCAGTTTTTTAATTAAACAAATATTTGAGGTTATAACATTTTATTTTGAACTAGAGTCAACAGCAATTCGGTAGTCTGCTAGTGTTTGCGTCAAGAGAGATAGATAGAGAGAGCAAGGTGGCATACAACATTGCCACATTGTACTTCACGCGCACTTGCAATACAAATACCGCAGGAGAGAATTTAAATTATCAAAAGACAATAATGACCATAGCCATTGATTTCTGTAAGCATGACAAGAAACAAACTCTCTTTCCTTCACTAAACAATATTCTTTGCACGGTTCTCAATCCAACACCACATGCTTCTGCAGTCATTTCTTGCGCGTTGACAACATTGCAGCCAGCATCAAGATAGCTGGCAGCGTTCTGCTCGTCAACCTTTTTAAAATAATTATATGCCTTAAACACTAGTTTCCGCTTCTGCCTGTGCAGTACTTGTCTTTTTACAGTCTCTTCTTCCATTTATTTATCTTACACATACACAGTAAATGTTACTTTTACTTATTCAATGCATTGAAACACTCACACATGAACAAACGAACTCGGGAAGTACTTGTTACAGACTGATTCTGATTGGTTCTACTGTACAAGCTTGTGACGTCGCATACCAGAAATGCTACGGCGCATATAGCAGCTGACCGCCTTCCGAAATGTCGAGAGTCTAGGTACAGACGTGTGCAAATTATTAGAGTAAGGGATAAAATTTAACAATAATCCACTTTTGACATAATATTACAATTTCTCAATAGACAATGTCTTTTTTTAGTACTTGAAGTTTTAACACAAATTCGGCTGCTTTAGCATTTTTAACAATATATGACACTTCATTATTTTAATTGTTACGGTAATTGAACATAGAAAAACTAATAAAAAGAACTATCATCAGTATAATTGTTAGAAATGTACTGTATATCTTAGTCACCAGCATAGTTCAGGTGGTAACACTGATCTGGAGTTGCACTCAGATGTGGGTTCGATTCCTGCTTTATCTTTCACATGTAACTTCCAATTTTCAACATTTTGTAACATTCTTTCTTAAAAAAAAACTACAAAGTTACTTCCACTACATATTTATGGTGTTTAATTAAAAAAAGAACCACAGTTTAACTATCACCATTCACTGTTGATTGAATAACACACAAAGTGAACAAGAATGTGTTTGATAAATAAGTGTTTAGATATTGTTTCCATATGTTCACATACAAAATTGACTGCCAATTTTTATTTTAGGAGATTTCAGTAATTACAGCTCCTTGATGACTCAATCATTACTCAAACCATCCAATAGAGTGGACAGGAGTCATCATCATATCTCAGATAGAACCATCTTGAACTCGAAATCAGAAGGTGTGCTCAAGCATGGGTTTGGATCTCACTTTTGCTTGGCTATTTTTTTTTTCCCCAAGGCGAATATCACATAATCACATTGCAAATTTTTGGACGCATTTTGCCAATACCATTTCACTAGCATCCATTTTATTGATAAGCACAATAAGACTACAGGCTGCAGTGCATTAAAATGAAAAAAATAAATAAATAAAAGAGTGAGAGAGAGATCCAGGGGAAAGTTGAAGATGCTTGAGATCTGAATGCTGCTGATGGTGACCACGTCAGGTCAGAAGCTTGCCAGCAAAAATCATCATAATTTCGCGAGAACATGACAGGGTCACAGTATGTGATATGCTGTTTCACATTCTAACTAGCACTTGGTAATCCGTGTTTACATTTATTATTTAACTTTGTTATGGGTTCCATTATCTTGATCTGTGTACACTCGAGCAGATGACTTGCACGTGTTACTCTCTGCTATGATTTCATCACACTCCACTTTTCTCTACGAATTTTAAAACAGATACTCTGTCATAAATAGGGCTTGAATTTCTGTGACCTAAAAACTCTAGAAATATACAAGCACTTATGCCCTAAAAATACCAAAATATGACATAAAAACTTCGAGCTATGATGCAGCCAAATTAAATATAGGCCAAAAATCAAATAAAGAATTTTTTATTCACCTTCAAAATTATTCTCTAAATATTAACTTTTTGTATTGGCCATAGCAGACTGTCCACGCAATAAAAATTGAAAGGGGTGAAAAATGCCAGTATGTCCTCTGCGTTACTAATTATTTAGAGCTAGTATGTTAATAGAATCATAGACTGTTTATGAATTACTATCTGGTAACAGCGTGGTTGAAACCTGTTGAGCATTATATGTTTGGGAGGGGTGAAGGCGAGACTGTCCAGCAACAATCTGGCCATATTCCTAACGTCATTTGTCCTTTTGTGTTTTCACAATAAACTGCTGGCGAATCAAACTTCTTTTAACCACAAAATATTTCTAAGGAAAGAAAATCCAAAATAAATAGCCAAATACAAACAAGAATCTCTAGCCATTATTGACAAAAGTAATACTTGGAAAACTTGTAAACAGTTGTAATATGATCAAAAATATGCTTTCATAGCATTTTTGGTCAAATATAACTTAATGCTAAAATATGGTAAAATATGGTTTTATATGACCATTGAAAACCGTGTTATTGTGTTTAGAAAAGCTAAAAATGTGTGTGATTTAATTAAGTATGCAAAAAGAGACCAGGATAAAAATATGACGTCATAGAAATCCGAGTATCGCTTATGGGTAATATCGGTTTTGGAGCAATGTTATAGTTGGAGTGTGTTGCAACTAAAATAATTAGTCTAAACTTCAAAGTGAAGACCATTAAATTCTATGATTTTGAGCTACTTTTCAGTGAGGCTTGTTATCCTGCGTTGGTAACAGTTTTGGTTTTTGATGTAAGGAATTTTGTGATACACCATTTCAACAGCTTCCAAGTTTTGGAAATTTCTTCCATGCAAGAAGTGGATCATCTCGATGTATTACAGTCAGGTTTAATATGCGGAAAATGAGAAATACAGCATCAATCAAGAGGGCAGGTCAGTGAGAGGATTACTATTTGGTATCCAAGGAGGTACAATACATGCATTATGTCCAGACACTCCCCCACTCTTCCTACAGAGCTGTGCACGAGATCGGATGAGTCTACTTAAGAATTATAGAGGAATGGCTTAGTTTTTGCCTTGAACACGGTAGACACATGGCCGAACTTCCCTTCTACTCCTACCTCCGCAACAGAAACGCTGTTCCCCTACTGCGCATCGGGAGTGTCTTGACAAAATGCATGAGCTGTATAACTAAGTATACTTGGAATATTCTAAAGCTACCCTCACAGACTATTAGAACATATCATTGACATTCTTTTAAATTATTCTGTTGAACCAACTATGTTCAAATTTTCAGTATAAGTTACATTGTCTTTTAGAATTCGGGATTCTTGTGGCCACCTGCATTTGTAGGATGATATTTGTTCTCGTGTAAAAATGTGTGTGTGTTTCCCCCCCCCCCCCCTCTCTCGCATGTTGCTGTTTCCTTGTTTTCATATTTAGCTTACAATATTCTGAATGTACGGTTGAAATTAGAAGTTTTCTTTTTGTTTTTCATAATTCTGTTCGAACAGCTGGTGTTTCTTAGCAGAGTGTAATCTTCAACAGGCTGCCTGCAAGGGTTCTTTCCATTTTTCATCTCTCAAGCAGTTGAAAGTCTTCATTGAAATATAATAAACTTTTGTCTTTCCGGAATAATATTATCTGAGAAGATATCTTTACTTTTATTTTTCATTTATTAAGATAATCTATTGCGTGGCTGCACAAACTTGTGGAATATATTTATGAGTAATTTTATGTTAAACCATCAGTTCTCTAAGATCCCTGTAACGAGTTGTTTTGCCCTCTGCATGTTATCTTTATGAATGTGCATTATCACTGAATGCTCCATTTTACAATATTTCAGACTGGGAAGTTGTAAACTAATTCTGTATTTATTTCCATTCCACTTTCTGTGCAAAATATGAAGAAAGTTACAGAATTGCTTGATATTTGTGTCATGTCTTGGAGACGCTTACTTTTATACACAGATATACAGTCCTAGCACATAAACCATTGGAGAAAGGTTGATTGTATTAAATTTGTGAGTTTGTATATGTATATATGTATGATATTTGAACATTTTCACTGATAATGTAGTAAACATGAGTTGAGGTGTGCATTTCACATTACCTACATATGCAAGACACATCCAGAAAGCAATTTCCAATTGTTGATAACTGAATGAAATGTCATTTTACCGCAACATAAAGATTAATTTTTTGTCCTACAGAATTTATCTGTTATGGTAACAATGGTTATTAGAAGAGAAAAACTCGTCCCGGCACCGGGGATCGAACCCAGGTCCTTAGTTCTACGTACCAAGTACTCTAACTACTGAGCTATACTGAACCATTGTTACCATAACAGATAAAGGTTAAACAAGCGTTGAGCGACTTCCGCCTATTTTGGAATAGACACCTACTCAATTAGGTTAGGTTAGGCTTTTATTATCCCGTCAAGATGAAGGTGAAAGTGATTGAGTGTGATTTTTTGTTTTCTATGTTGGCAGTTCAAGTGCGTCTGTGTCTATTTCAAAATCGGCGGAAGTCGCTCAACGCTCGTTTCACCCAGATAAATTCTGTAGGACCAAAAAGTAATCTTTACGTAGATCCTTCGCCCAACATCGCATAATATTGTGGAATCCCGGCCACCAAGTCAATTGAGTGCGCTCCTTGTATAATGGCAGTTGACTTAATATATGTCAACATATGTGTCGAACATCGAGTAAGTCCGCAGAGGGAAAAGTACTAGAGGAGGGGGATTCGATCCAGTGCTGGGGATTGAACTTCGGCGTAGCTCAGTGGTTAGAGTGCTTGGTATGTAGAACCAAAGACCCAGGTTCGATCGCTGGTGCCGGGGCAAGTTTTCTCTTCTAATAACCATTCTACCTGCAAGTTTTACATATCTAATCGAAAATGTTTGTCGCCATTACTTATGCATCGCATCTGTATTGAATTTTTGCATTACTAAACATAATTTAGAAGAGGGAAGAAATGTATAAGTTACTTCATGAAGTGAAACTGTTGCTGGGATTGTTCAGAACATAAACTTACGCTTTGGCAAGATAAATATTTTAATACATGCAGTGAAATATATAGTAGTAGATTTCATTACTTTAAAAACAGTTGGAATTTACTTTTTGGATGCCTCTCGTATTGTCTCATTGTATATATAACACAGCACATATTGGTTCGTACTCTGTAATTCGTGTCAAGTAATGTGATCTTCTTAAAACTTGCAACTTTTGCCTGAAAATAATTTTGAACCAGCATACACATACTAAAATCCATGTTTTCTCTTATATTCATTTGTGAATGAGTCATATTGATCTTTTTTAAGTCCTACCACTTCTTAAAATCAATTTGGGACATACTTGACTATAATCTGTTATTTAAAAATACAAATTATTTGGAAATACGCAGGAATTGTACTACATTATTTCTGTCCAAAAATGTTTATGCTATTTGTCATTTTAAATGCGTTTTCTCTCTCATAGCTTCATGAAAAACTAATAAAATTAAAGTAGTATTTCTAAAATTGTATCTTGGTCCTGTATAAATTACTTGTGGGTATACTGTTAATCCATCTGGTATAGAAGACAACAAAGTTCATAGAGTAGGGCATATCAGAAGTATGTTTTCGCCAAAATCTTGAAAGTAGTGCTCTGTTCTGAAAGAGTAAAACATACCACGTGGTGCATTGAAACCAATCACATTCATCTCTCTAATATTCAGATGGAACTTGTTAATGGTGTAGAGGTCGTGTGTTCCTTGATCTCCTTTTTCAAACTGCAAATTTTACAAAGATGTGCTGTGTGTGAATGTACGTTAAAAGAAAAGTTTGTACAGAAGATACAAGAAATTGCTGTTTCGTATTTTTATAATGAACAACTTTTTGGTCTCATCACAGAAAATGTTTTTCCAGTGATATATTCGCCATTTTACTCAGTTTTCGCAAGCCACAAAGCATTTGTACCTGGGTATGAAGTCTTAAAGTAGTGTTTTCGTAACATATTTGGAGTCGAGATTTAAGCGTTACCTCCTTGTTCCTTATACATACTGTAAATAACTTCTGTGGTTAATAAAACAATTTCATGTACACATTTTGGATTGTCTGGTGAACATATGTATAAAATGTACTGATAACACTAGAGAGCCTGCAACTGAAAATTGTTAGTTTAGAAATGAAAAATTTCTTTGTAACTTCGATTCACCGCATATATTAGGTTCTTGATCATCATCTGGATAGGGTGACTCACACTATCTGGTCTGTTACGTCAAATTCACTCCTATCTACATCTGTATATTACAAGCATATTAAAATCATTCATTCTCATAAGGCTTATTTCAGTATATTTGTAACTTATTTGTATTTTTGTCATACTTGTAACTGACTTAGCAACATGTTAGAAATTTAAAGGGAGTGGTGCACAAAAACTTGCGATATTTACGTAATAGTTAAATTCTCTTACAGAACAAAAGTTGTATACTTTTGAAGTCACAATTGAGTGACATTACAAAATATAAATTGTAGATTAACAAAGTGCATTTATCACATATTTGGTTACACGAAGTCTGCCAGTGCTCCATTTGCTGTATTTTATGCTATTTCATGATCAAAGTAAATACTTTTATGGACTTTCTTACTAAGATTTTGGTAAATAAAAAGTTGAAATTCAAAATCTGAGAATTTTTGCATTGCCTATGGACAGATTTTATAAGTGGATACATAAAAAAAAATCATCTATAGATGTTTCATTGAGTTACAGTAATTGTAGATGAAGATAAATGTGCTTTGACATTCCTATGATGATCTGCAATGTGGTACAGCATAAAAGAATAAACCTGTTTGATATAAGTTAACTGGTGCTCCATAGAAATATAGAACTGTTGAATGGATTGGCATAATTAGTGTAAACAGGGCACAGATTATTCTCGTATGAATGAAAATAAGTTAAGCCATACTACTTTTCTTTTGGAATACTTTACAAAAAATGAGCTTGAACTAGTGCTTCCAAAGCAGTTTTTGTACTGCATCTCGTGCCTTAAATGTGGAGTCTCAGGGTGCAGCTTTGTGTGATTTTTATGTACATATTTGAGGATAAAATTTTAATCATGAATTTAAACCACTTTCGAAACACTTGATTGCGGAATGATGTCAAGTTAAATGTAACATGTGAAGAACTAATTTGCTCAAATTCAAACTGTGGTTATATAAAGGAAGTGTATTGTACTCCTACAAACAAAGAAACTCTAGTATACTGCGTGTTCAATTCAAAGTGTCATGGCTTGCTGTATGCCGTGGCTAGCCGATGAGCCTAGAGAATTCAATCTTCCTACACTTCCGCAGAGGCATATTACCTATGTGCCAGAGAAGTTGCCTAGCAAGTACGGCGTTCATTCTGAAGAGTACTTACCGATACGTACGGTAATGCCTGTAGTGGCAGGAATGTGAACTGTTTGGAAACACGTACTGAGGTGAGTTTTTTCTTACTGTCAGGATATGGGGAGAGGGTTAACACGATTACTTACGTAGCCTATTTGTTGACATTAACTTGGACGGTCAACATGGACATGGAGTATTCGATTTGTATTGTGGAAAGTTGCCGTACGCAACCGATGATAACAAATACCCTGCGTACGACTTGCCTGTGCAAAACACAGTTCGAAAGAGGTTATGGTAGCACACAGACTGTACAGACCGCCATCTGTTGCTACGACGTTCAAGTTATACCGTACATGTTCTCAAGTTCAGATTGAACGCCTTGATTAATAGGCAACTTCTCTGACATAAAATCTGAAACTCGCTTCAAATCGCTGACTCACAACAATGACGTCATGATACACTTTGAAATGAACACCCAGTATAAATTGGTCATAGGTTTCCCTGTATTGTTTTCAATATAAATTTGTATGTGGTTGAACTTGCTACAGTTGTACACAAAAAAAAATGCACTATTGTATTTACGTGAGTTAGTGTGAGTGATGTGTGTGTGTGAGAGAGAGAATGTGTTAAAGAGAGAGAAAAAAGAGAGTTTTGAATAGCCTTTATAATGAGTTGTCTTACTAGGCTATACATTTCCTCTTAAGTCCTATGGAAGAATGTTTGGGCAAAAGGTTCTGATTGGTGTTGTGTTATGAGAAAAGACATTGTCCTTCTCAATATGTATTTTTATAGTGAATGTAATTCTAAAACAAAATGTCATTATTGTAATATTTTAGACATTATCTTAAAGTGCTAGACTGTGTTACGTTCTTTTAGAAAGGTGACATAAAATTAGCATGTCTTAATGCTAAAATATCAAATTAGTGTTCCTTTAATGACTTTGAAATATTATGAGTGACGTGAAGAGTGAAAGTCAAAAGAATGATAAAAGTGTAAATTAAAACTGTATTTCTCTACAGTGTTTCTTTCTTCTTAATTTCATTTCTACGTCCTCACCAGCCACTTTAATATTCCTTAAGAAAAGTGCTAATATCTTCAATATTATATCGTGGTGTTCAAATGATTGTCTGCTCTGTCAAAGTATCAGTACATAATTTTAGTATTCATGCAGTCGTTTCGGCAAGCTTGCAATAACAATGATCAAATGTTACATGTTAGGCATAGATCATTCCTACAGCTTAAGGGAGAGGATTGTTTTAATGTGGTGGAAAACCAGTAAATTAAAAAAAAAACAGTTTAAAATGCACTATATAAAATATGGAAAATACTTCACATAAAATTTAATATGTATTTATGGCCACGTTACCTACTGTGACGTAATTTTTAAAGCTTTAGTGCACAGGGTTTTCAAGGGGAAATGATTGTTAAATATGGTGGAAAACAGTAAATTTATAATCACTGTCGCAGCGAGGGTGGGATTTTGGGGGTAATCCCCGCCCCCCCAGAGCCATACAGAAAAAAAACTTAACGCTGTTGAAGCTCTACAACAGTGGTCATCAAAACACTGCACACTTGGGCTAGCGTCTCTTACCCACGGACAAGACACTGCCCTAGCGTGCAATCGTCGCTGCTGGGGGTATGCTGTCTCTCTATCCCTTGTGCACGACGGTGTAGAGTTCCTTACCCTCTATGCACTCTACCCATTTCAGCGAGTGCTGACGACCACTGCTCTACAACATTATAACAGTGACGTAGTTTCTGTGATAAACAACCTGTTCAAAATAATGGCAACTCTTCCTGTAACTACTAGTCCTAAAAGGTCATTTTTATCACTAAGAAAATGTATCTTACGAACAGCACAGCAGAGGATACTCTTAATGGACTGGCTCTCATGTATATACATACATTCATTCATTCGAAAGTTCCTGTGAATGCAAATAATTTGCTCAAGGAACTATGGTAGCTAAGAGAAACAGACGGTTGAAATATATATGGTGCCTGACTGAAAAGTATAATAAAAGCATAAGGCCATCGGTCATTTTGTTACACTTCAATTATTTTTTATATCAACACATAAATATTTTTCATATTGTTGCAAGACAACTCTGTAATGAAAATTTAAATATATTTTCACCTATTCTGGATATTCCATGCTCCTTAATTCAATACTTAAGGAATATATTTGATATCTTGTTCAAAGTGTATTATTCATACTGATTCGAGATCAATAGTTCCTTGTTTGACTTTCCTGCTTGTGAAGATATTGCTTTGAACATATGCCATACCACCTTTTCAATTTCAGGGAGTTTCTCCTTGAACAAAGAATCCTCCGTGACTGAGCGAATTTGAGGACCTATCAAAATGCCCTCTTTTAATTCTCCTTCACTTAATGTAGGAGTCCACACCTGTGGAGTAACGGTCAGCGCTTCTGGCTGTGAAACCAGATGGCCCGGGTTCGAATCCCGGTCGGGGCAAGTTACCTGGTTGAGGTTTTTTCCGGGGTTTTCCCTCAACTCAATACGAGCAAATGCTGGGTAACTTCGGTGCTGGACCCCGGACTCATTTCACCGGCATTATCACCTTCATTTCATTCAGACACTGAATAACCTAGATGTTGATACAGCGTCGTAAAATAACCCAATAAAATAAAAAAAAATGTAGGAAACTTATTTCTCGATCATTCATAACCAGCCCCATTTTTGTCCATTGTTTGAACAAAGTTTTTCATTAAGCCTAACTTTATATGGAGTGGTGGTAATACAATTCTATGAGAATTACACTTCTTTCACCAGGGGCCTATTTCATAAAACTTGAAAATTGTAAATATATCATTCTGGCAAGTAACAAATGAAAACTCTACAAATTGTCAAATTTCTGTTTCATAAAATATTCTGCCTGTCAGGAAAAATCGTGACATTTGTCAGATTCCTGTTTCATAAAAGTTTTACCATGACAGGTAAAATTTTACAATTTGTCAAGAGTTTTCTGACACATTTCATTTTATGAAACAAAAAAGTGTCAATTGATTTGTTGACAATTCTACATATTTGTAGAATTATCATGAAATTCCAGTACTGCGTATGATTAGTGTTCAGAACACTTGCTTGTGTGCTTTCAATTAGAGACCTCCAGTTACCTCTGATTGATGCTGCAACATTTTTCCTTTGAACAAGACAGCAGGTTGTGTATGTGCTTTGTAGAATTGTCATGAAATTCTAGTGCTGCGCATGATTAAGTAGTCTCCAGAGCAGTTGTTTGCGTGCTTTGAATCGGAGACCTCCAATTACCTCTGATTGATGCTGCAACAATTTTCCTTTGAACAAGACAGCGGGTTGCGTATGTGCTTTGTAGAATTGTCATGAAATTCTAGTGCTGCGCATGATTAAGTAGTCTCCAGAGCAGTTGTTTGCGTGCTTTGAATCGGAGACCTCCAATTACCTCTGATTGATGCTGCAACAATTTTCCTTTGAACAAGACTGCAGGTTGTCTATGTGCTTTGTAGAATTGTCATGAAATTCTAGTGCTGCGCATGATTAAGTAGTCTCCAGAGCAGTTGTTTGCGTGCTTTGAATCGGAGACCTCCAATTACCTCTGATTGATGCTGCAACAATTTTCCTTTGAACAAGACAGCAGGTTGTGTATGTGCTTTGTAGAATTGTCATGAAATTCTAGTGCTGCGCATGATTAAGTAGTCTCCAGAGCAGTTGTTTGCGTGCTTTGAATCGGAGACCTCCAATTACCTCTGATTGATGCTGCAACAATTTTCCTTTGAACAAGACAGCAGGTTGTCTATGTGCTTTGTAGAATTGTCATGAAATTCTAGTGCTGCGCATGATTAAGTAGTCTCCAGAGCAGTTGTTTGCGTGCTTTGAATCGGAGACCTCCAATTACCTCTGATTGATGCTGCAACAATTTTCCTTTGAACAAGACAGCAGGTTGTGTATGTGCTTTGTAGAATTGTCATGAAATTCTAGTGCTGCGCATGATTAAGTAGTCTCCAGAGCAGTTGTTTGCGTGCTTTGAATCGGAGACCTCCAATTACCTCTGATTGATGCTGCAACAATTTTCCTTTGAACAAGACAGCAGGTTGTCTATGTGCTTTGTAGAATTGTCATGAAATTCTAGTGCTGCGCATGATTAAGTAGTCTCCAGAGCAGTTGTTTGCGTGCTTTGAATCGGAGACCTCCAATTACCTCTGATTGATGCTGCAACAATTTTCCTTCGAACAAGACAGCAGGTTGTGTATGTGCTTTGTAGAATTGTCATGAAATTCTAGTGCTGCGCATGATTAAGTAGTCTCCAGAGCAGTTGTTTGCGTGCTTTGAATCGGAGACCTCCAATTACCTCTGATTGATGCTGCAACAATTTTCCTTTGAACAAGACAGCAGGTTGTCTATGTGCTTTGTAGAATTGTCATGAAATTCTAGTGCTGCGCATGATTAAGTAGTCTCCAGAGCAGTTGTTTGCGTGCTTTCAATCGGAGACCTCCAATTACCTCTGATTGATGCTGCAACAATTTTCCTTTGAACAAGACAGCAGGTTGTCTATGTGCTTTGTAGAATTGTCATGAAATTCTAGTGCTGCGCATGATTAAGTAGTCTCCAGAGCAGTTGTTTGCGTGCTTTGAATCGGAGACCTCCAATTACCTCTGATTGATGCTGCAACAATTTTCCTTTGAACAAGACAGCGGGTTGCGTATGTGCTTTGTAGAATTGTCATGAAATTCTAGTGCTGCGCATGATTAAGTAGTCTCCAGAGCAGTTGTTTGCGTGCTTTCAATCGGAGACCTCCAATTACCTCTGATTGATGCTGCAACAATTTTCCTTTGAACAAGACAGCAGGTTGTCTATGTGCTTTGTAGAATTGTCATGAAATTCTAGTGCTGCGCATGATTAAGTAGTCTCCAGAGCAGTTGTTTGCGTGCTTTCAATCGGAGACCTCCAATTACCTCTGATTGATGCTGCAACAATTTTCCTTTGAACAAGACAGCGGGTTGTCTATGTGCTTTGTAGAATTGTCATGAAATTCTAGTGCTGCGCATGATTAAGTAGTCTCCAGAGCAGTTGTTTGCGTGCTTTGAATCGGAGACCTCCAATTACCTCTGATTGATGCTGCAACAATTTTCCTTTGAACAAGACAGCAGGTTGTCTATGTGCTTTGTAGAATTGTCATGAAATTCTAGTGCTGCGCATGATTAAGTAGTCTCCAGAGCAGTTGTTTGCGTGCTTTCAATCAGAGACCTCCGATTGATGCCTCAACAATTTTCCTTTGAACGAGACAGCAGGTTGTGTATGTGCTGTGGCGCAGAGTACACTTTTTGCTGAGTATTCTTTTAATCGGATCATGTAGTGGTTCGAATCCGAGTATTTTTTTAATAAGTGTGTAATTTTTGTTTATTTTCTCATTTCTTTGGCTCTCTCTTTTGTTGCTTAAAGTGTTACTTTAGCCAACATATTTTTTCAACATTTAAAATTCATAGCATTTACGGAAGAGCATGTTAGTTTTATGTTATTGATCAAATTAATGTCATCAAGTTCAATTATTGCGAAATCTACAGCAAAAGTAGTTTTTAAGTAGCTAATGTAAACAATTACAGTGCTCCTAGAAACATACATTTATTCACAAATAGTTACTGCCAATTAGTCTAATCGATTTAGATTACCGTAAAATATATAAAATGGAATTTCAGGATGGAATCGAACAAATATGTGGTATGAATGTGTTAAGGTTTACTGTTTGAAAGTAATTTATTCAGGGTCTTCGTTACCTTTAACTCTGGAAAACACTTCTATATAATATTCATAAATATGTTCTATTAGAACATAGTATAATGTTAATAAATATAGTATGACGTATAATAATAATAATAATAATAATAATAATAATAATAATAATGATAATAATAGTACACACAATTTAAAACACCGATAATGTAAATTGTAAACAATTTTAATAATAACCCCTCTTGACATCATCCTTGAGAACTCTTTTCTTCAATATTGTTTCTTCCCTCTGAATCTCCACATTCCTCCATATACTCCCTCTACCACCTACGGTGGTACCGGAGATCACTGGAGGAAAGCTTTATTCATAATCTCAGATACCTACGCCAGTTGTTTTCACTCCACTGAGCAGCACTATGAAATTCTGACACCATGTTTTGTATGTCATAGGAAGTTGACAGTTTATTGTTGCAGTAGTTGAGCTATATTGTAATTGAGACTATTGAATACACTGGTCAACAGTCATTTTGCGCCAGACATAAAACTAATAAATTGTTACTAATGTCGACCTCCTGAATTAAAAAATAACAAGCAAAATGTTCCATCAGTTCGGGTTTTCGAGATGCACAATATAATTCGTTTTCTATGCATTTTATTAAAAAAATCACAGTATTTCGTGTGTAACTATTTTGTTTTACAAATGTGAAGACTCATTTTGTGAAAACAATATTAGTATAAGTAGGCCACCATGTTAGAAGCACTTGCAGAAACGGAAATTATTTTATTGCCCTTTTACGAGTCTATTTGGAGGGGGTGAAACAGGTTCGCCGTATGAATTCGCTTGAGTTTACCTGATTTGATTTGAGATGTGTATTTCTTTCACTGTGAGCTTTAATTACATTACTGTAGTTTATATTTTGCAATAGACCACCCTGTCAAAACCACGTCTAGAAGCGGAAATTGTTTTATTGTCCTTTTCCGTTCCATTTGGAGGGGGGAAACAGGTTTGCCGTATGAAATCGCTTCAGTCTACCAAGAGATTTCCATGGTGGTAGTATTCTGTGTAAGACGTGTATTTGTTTAAAGTGTACTTTAATGATAATATTCAAAGTCCGAATAGTTTATATGTGCGGATTTGAAGGTTGTAGCATTGCTTCTTGGAATGCAATTAGGCTACACAAAATTTTGCTGCTTTCTATGCGAATGGGACAGTCACGCTCAAGATAAGCATTATAAAATAAAACGACAATCACTAGAGCCAGGGAAGAAAAATATTATACATTAAGTTAGCGTTGATGAAGAATTTTGTTAATGGGATGAATCATAAAACAGAAGAATTTAAACATATCCAGGAAAAATTTTCTGCTATTAGTGATTCAAAAATAAAAGCTCATTGTCACAGGTTTCCACAATACTGATTGGTCGTGGGTCACCCATCTTACAAGCTCCTCTCGACTATCCACTTTGCAGCCCTGACCTCACAACATGTGACAATGCGCTGTGGAATTCCATCAAGAGCATTGTTGCACAGGAATGGTGCGATACCATTGATGAATTGAAGGACGCCATGTGATGTGCTTTCCCTTTTTGTCACGAGAATGATGAGGGACATACTGACCCTTTGGACACTTAGGACACACAGCTAATGCAGGCATACATCCACTTCTCATCATCACCGAAATTACATAAATTGTGTGTATATTTGAGATATTTATAGGGTTAACGGAACTTTGTACCCACTCTGTACAATAGATGTTATTTCTAATTTGTCTGCAATGTCGGTGTTCCCCTTTTGATCTAGGAGACTATAGTCAGCAACCTAGCAGTATGCCAAAGGGGAATGGAGAGGAAAATACTCGGCATATCGTTGAAGGACAGGATTAACAACAAGAGGTTGCAAGAAATCACATCCTCCAAGAACATAGTTCATGAAGCGGCAAGGATAAAATGGAGATGGGGAGGACATGTGGTAAGGCTGCAGGGGAATAGATGGGCGCAAATAACAACTACTTGGGACCCTTACCAAGGAAAGAGAAGACCAGGAAGACCGAGAGTCAGATGGGGTGACTCCTTCAGGCAGCAGATCGGAACACACTGGAGCAAAGTAGCACAATGTAGGAGAGGATGGAAGGAGCTAGGACGACAGCTAGTTGAGTAGAGACAACGCATCCCAAGGACAAAGTGATACATATCCTAATATGTTAATTTAGTGTGAATTAAACGTAGACCAATGAGTAGGAACTGAAATCACCTGAATGACAAAGCCTAAATATTCTAATGTGGTAACTAACGTGCAGAACAGACTAACAGCAATGAGCACAATCCTAAATGACAAAAGTATTGAATATCTTAGTTATAATTAAGTGACAAAGTGTTAATATTTAGTCATAATTGTCGATGAGTAGTACACAACTCCGCCCACGTGGACTAGCTTGACACGTGAGCAAAACGGAGCCAGAGCTTTCCCTCTTGCAGGAGGCCTTAGCCCTTCTAAGGGACACTAATAGGCTATTTCATTTCATTTCATAGTCAGCAATTCTTCGTAAAAATAATCTTATTTCTGCAGCTGTCACCTTGGAATCGGATAGTCCAATCTTTACTGCCATAGCTGAGAACTTATCGTGTCGAGATTTTGTATAATTTAAATCTTGTATGTTTTTGGACTTTTATGACTGGAAAGACTTGGTTAATGATTCTCAAAGATTTATTATAATTTTGGATTTTATTAGGAACAAGATTCTTTTCATGGTATGTTAGAGTGTAACCTAAATACTTTAAGAAGTTGATCCGCATCAGTATGAAATTATCGATGCAAATCTTAGTTCTCACTGGTTGTTTACTCTTAAAAGTAGGCTAATTATTTTTGTTTTTCCTTGTTGAAATTTCTGAATTGTAATTTTTTGTAATTTGAGATGTAGGTGGTGAATAGAGTATTGCAATTAATTTTCGTTATTGCCAAAAAGGACATGATCATTGTCATGTAACAAAATATCTAGGGGTGATATTTCCTTGAGTTTGATGGATTCATGTACTGTGAAATGCCAACGTCGAATGATTGAATTTATATATATTTTGTTGGACCATCGGATCTGTGCACCTTCAGCGCTGTCGTCGTTCTTGGAAAAGTTAATGCCTGTACCATGAATGAATATATTTATCCATGCCTGTACTCTCTCCATTCCACCCACTTTCCTCCCACCACGTCAAACAGCAGGCCACGAACCTTGCTGAATAGAAATGTTGCCAAACTTCCTTCAAACAGTATCATGTCTCTTGAATATTGCTTATTAATAATGTGAGGTTATTACTTATTCATAATTTAATTTAAGTAGGTCTAATGATGCTGATTGACGTATACAATTATTTGGAGATAATTATATGATTACAGTGGGCATTTGTTGGTTAAATGGAAATTACGTGAAAGGAATTTATTTCGTTTTTAAATTACTTCTTTTTTAATGTTAGAAAAGAAATTACATAAAAAATAAGTGAGAAATCCTATTAAGTTCATTCTAGACTACAACACTCCTTACTGTTTAGGGCTCAATTTGGTGAAAAATGATTGGTCTAGATCAATTGCAAGCGAAGAAATGCTTGTCGAAAGAATATATGATTTTTTTTTCACAAAAGTTTTGCACTGTCCCCCCAAAATTTTACTTCATTTTTTTTTTTTTTTTTTTTTTTTTTTTTTCCTGTTTCCTTTTGAATTCCTTTAATTTAACTGTAAGAAAGTGGTAAGTGAATTTAGAATTAAATTGAGGGGAAATTGTAAATTTTTACTCCAAGAGTCTATGCATATGGCTCATGCAGAGCTCACATCTGACTCCGCAAGGTCAAACCGCTAGAGGCGTTGTTGTTCATGTCGCTCAATATTTTGCAAAGTAGTCCGTCTTGTACGAAGTCTTTGCAAAGATCCACTGAGACCAGTATTTAGTTCCGTAAACACTATGTAGATGGTGCTTACGAGAGCTGCGCGTCTTCTGTTCCTTCATGATGGGGTTATGGTTCTCTGAGTAATATGAGGTCTGAATGAAAGTAGGAATCGGGAAGTACGTATATGTCTTGAATTGATTATATTGTGGCTTGAAAATGGTAATAATCCTGCTTCGGCCTTTTCAGCAATGAAGTTACTACCATCTTGAATCGAATAGATCAGATTTAATTTATTTTAAGTAGTTCCTTATTGTTCGTTATAAGTAAGTTCAGTTACTTGAAGTGGGAATGTTAAGGTTAATTATTTCCTGAATAAATTATATGAATGCATAGTGCAATGAAATATTCTTATTAATGTAATAATATTTTATCGGTTTGAAAGATATTGTAGATGTGGAAGTAGGTAAAGTATGTCAGTATTTCTATAACCATCTTGATACGTATTATGACCGATTGACAGTGAACGTTGAGATTCGTGCAAGATTAATATAAAAGGAAAGAGTTGAGTGCAATTGAATTAAATGGGCCACATGAATTTAATCAGTGATGTAAAATCATATTAGTATTAAATCGTACGTTGTTGACTGAGGTTAGGATAACCTATGTGACGTTCACACTTTGCTGCACAGTTTGTTTTTTATCGAGTTATGAGACGCTCAGTGCACAAATGGCCCAACTCACAAAATTAGCATATTAAGTTTATTGCTTTAAAGAGCTCATTGTTCTCTTCAAAGTGTAAATCGGCCTACCATCGTTCCCTGTTTTTCCATGAGATTTCAGCACACATTTTGTTTGTGTATCGCATTTCGCTCACTGTTACAAAGAGGTAAAGTGAAAATATAATTTTGTGGTTTGGGTCACTTGTGCGCTGAACGCCTCATATCTTATAGGTTGTAGTGTGCTGCGATAGTACTATATATAAGTGAACAAAAGACGAATGTTTTCGTAAAGTATTAGTATTTTTCCTGGACCAGAAATACAATATAAATGAAGTAGAAATGAATTTTACCATCGATCAAATTTGTGGTAAAATGGTTACACTATCGCTGAGGTAGTTTCCTTCGTAAACCACTTATACAGGTTAGATTTAGTTAGCTTAGGCATTTGTTATGCCTTGCATATACGATCAACTGTATCTCCACAAAAAATCCTTATGAAATCAACTATTTTCACTTTCGAAATCACGGAACTACCTCAGCACTAGTTTCACTCTGTTTTCATGCTGGAACAAACTGTACTCGCTGTTGTAGTTATTTTAAAGGACATACGGTCTCTGTAACAATTTTAGGACCATCTCTGTTTATGATAGTCGTTGTTAGGCCTATGGAAAATTCGAACAATTCTCCACTTCGTATTACTGTGTCTGTGTACTTTAAATACTATTTAGACAGTAGAAATGTCACATACATTGCAATAGCCATTTAGTCAAAGTTGTGCTGGGTAGCATGGATTAAATGGGAACTGTGTAGAATTCCCATTCGAAATTGAACAGTGAAGATCTCATGCGCAAGCCTGCTAGTCATAAGTCAAATGGGTCTATATGACCATAGGATATCGGTAGTGTCTTTATGAGAATATATGTTGGCTAGATTGGAGAATGGGGTGATGTCATGTGGTCGACGTATGTGAGAAGGTTAGTGGGTTAGTTGAGGTGATATCTCAGTGACATGAGGTCGACGTATGTGAGAAGGTTAGTGGGTTAGTTGAGGTGATATCTCAGTGACATGAGGTCGACGTATGTGAGAAGGTTAGTGGGTTAGTTGAGGTGATATCTCAGTGACATGAGGTCGACGTATGTGAGAAGGTTAGTGGGTTAGTTGAGGTGATATCTCAGTGACATGAGGTCGACGTATGTGAGAAGGTTAGTGGGTTAGTTGAGGTGATATCTCAGTGACATGAGGTCGACGTATGTGAGAAGGTTAGTGGGTTAGTTGAGGTGACATCTCAGTGAGTTTTATTTACTCGTCGTGTTGGTTTATGTCGGCCAAGTTGTGACATCAGTGTTCTGACGTCATCGTTTGTCAAACTTGAAAATTAAGCGATATCCTATAATAAAAGAATCCTGTACATCAAACTTTTCCATCTCAGGGAACTTAGTATACATATCTTTATTAAACCAGCTGTTTCCAGACCTTTCATGAGTTATGTATTTTCCTGAAGACAAATTCTTCAAGGAACATGCCGAAGGCATGTATGTGCATTTTTGGCTGGTTTTCCTTACTCCCATTCGGTAGTGATTTAACCTAGACTAAACAGTGTCCTTTGCAATTATTTGGAAAATTTTTTGAGTCTCTTGAACTGGCAAGGTTCCAAATTCAGATTTATGGTGTGTACAGAGAATTTCTATGCAGACCGGTTCCACTCCAATCTCTACCTAACAAAATTTGTTGTCGGATGACAAGCAGTTGTACACTGGCATATGGACAGACCAGTCGCACTCCACCCCTTACTGCTTAGCTTCCTTAGAACAGGAACCCTGCATTACAGTTATTAAGCTGATGGAACATTACTGGCTGGGACCAGTCTGCATAGGAATTCTGTGTATAGTTAAAATTTTACATATTTCTGTAGATAATGATGGACAATTGCATCAGTCTTTCACTGAGAAAGAAAACTAGGAATCTTTTACGAGTTTTGTGGGATTCTTTTATTATAGGATATCGCTTAATTTTCGTCAAGTTTGACAAACGAACTGACGTCACAAAATGGCCGACGTAAATCAACACGACGAGTAAATAAAACTCGCTGATATATCACCTCAACTAACCCACTAACCTTCTCACATACGTTGACCTCATGTCACTGAGATATCACCTCAACTAACCCACTAACCTTCTCACATACGTCGACCACATGACATCAACCCATTCTCCAATCTAGCCAACATATATTCTCATAAACACACTACCGATATCCTATAGTCATATAGACCCAGTTTGGGATATAATCTGAAGACATTCTCAAGAGTACCATTATGCAGTACCTCATTAATTTAATTTCTTTATTAGTAGGTGTTAGTTGGGACACTGGAGAGAAAAAGACCTTTGGGGAGGCCGAGACGTAGATGGGAGGATAATATTAAAATGAAGTTGAGGGGGCAAGGATGTGATGATAGAGAGTGGATTAATCTTGCATAGGATAGGGACCGATGGCAGGCTTATGTGAGGGCGGCAATGAACCTGCAGGTTTTTTAAAAGCCATTTGTAAGTGTTAGTAGGCCTAATTGTATTTTCCGTGAGTGGCATGGAGTCATAGGAATCAAATTTTCCAGAGGGTGTATCTTGTATATATAGTAAATCAGTGTTTTAAAACAGAGGATAAAATGCTTACGAAAATACTGATTCACGATGTAATCACCTATTATAAATGGAGGATATTTTGGTTTCTTCCCACCATTGCCATCTCTATCAATTGTAATGAATACTTTCCACTAATGGGCTATATTTCAGGAAGTTCCATATAACTGCTGTATGCTTATAAGTATATAGTTACAGTCTTTGTAGATTGAATTATTTTATGTACTATTCTAAATATAACATAACTTTTAGAGTCAGAATGAATTATGTGATGTATTGTTTTTTGTGTTTGTGTTTATGTATCAGTTGATGTATTAATGAAAATTTTATTAGTGCAACATTACTGACCGTAAATGTTCGTTAGAATTTCAGAAATAAGCAAGAGAGCTTCTGATGTCAATTTGAATCCTGAAAATGAGGTCTGAGTCAGGAACAGTGGAGCAGACTGGCTCCATCTTATTATCTCGTGATGAAAATGAACACGTATTTCGTCTGTTGGGAAATCGATGTCAGGTGAGTGGTGATCCTAGATAATGATTTTATATATATATTCTATATGAGATATTTTAATCTTTCAGTAGAATTTTCGTTATGAAAACTGTTTCTTACATTCCTCGCTGAGAATAGTTAGCTTTATTTCGAAGAAGTTCTACTTAGGCTGGATTTACACTTTTGATACAGTAACGCATGTGGCATTAGATATTGAAATGATCTTCATATAGAGATTTGGCTATTACTGCCATTATACTACCTATATGAGAATGAGTGTGAAAAAAATAAATGTGCTAAAAGAGGAAAATTTGGGTACATCCTAGGAAAAGTGAAGGGTGATTCTACACACTGTACACTCAACTGTTAGCATGATGAACAAAATTAGTTCAAAGTTTTTGTGTGACAGTCACAACAGTCACAACTTTGGAAAAATAATTCTTTCAAGTATTGAGCAAGATTCATTTCCTCTCTTCTGATACATCTTTGTGGCCCACTAAGTATGTACTCAGTAACTTAAAATCCTTCACTGTAAGATTGTAGTTAACATGTTTGGGTCCACACCTGTGGAGTAACAGTTAGCGCATCTAGCCGCGAAACCAGGTGGCCCGGGTTCGATTCCCAGTCGGGGCAAGTTACCTGGTTGAGGTTTTTTCCAGGGTTTTCCCTCAACCCAATATGAGCAAATGCTGGGTAATTCTTGGTGCTGGGCCCTGAACTCATTTCATCGGCATTATCACCTTCATCTCATTCAGATGCTAAATAACCTGATAAAGCATCATAAAATAACTTACTAAAATTTAAAACTAAAACATGTTTGGACATTCACATTAACCTAATACCTTCCACTCTGATACTGTTCACTTCATTCTTGATATAAAAATATTATTTTCGAGGAATATTGGTTGTCCAAAATAAAGTGATATTGTATTGTTACAATTTTGTGACTGGTAGTGTGTATCACAACATTTAAATTTTATTGCAGTAATTGTGAATGGAGCGAAATTGTATCATGTTTGTATTGTTCTTGTATCGAAAGTGTAAATAAAGTCCAAAACATCCCCGAGAAAAGCTGTCATGGTAGTCCAGTGACTAGAGTCTGGATGCAAATCCTGTGGGCTCAGGTGCAATCCCCAGCACATCCCTGATTTATGACTTGTTTTGGGCAAGCCTGTAGTCCAGGTAACATGGGTTTTCTCTGGAAGCTTCGGTTCCCTTGTGGTATTCCAAGAAATCGTCATCTTATTGCAGGTGTAGAGTAGACCATCTTCCTATTTTATTATTGTTTATATATTTATTTAATCTGGCGGAGTTAGGCCATCAGGCCTTTTCTACCACACCACCAGAATACAAATAGGCATATACAAAAAACAAATGCAGGGAGAAGAGGTAAATAAGAAATAGAAATAAAATTACAAAAACAAATACAACAAACACAAGTACAAAAATGCAGAAAAAGGGGAATAAGAAATATACAAGTAGAAAGATAAGATCACAATGAGCACAAAATGTACTAATATAAATTGACTGCCTAATATATTAGTGATTAAGGAAAATGACTAAATATGTAGAAATAAGTAACTGACTGAAAATATCAAGAGGAACAAAACTGTAACAATTTCGAAACATTTGAAATTAGTTAGAATATTCAGTTTACTGCATTGCACTCTACGCAGCAAAAAATGCTTAGTAACCTTGTTTTTTAATACTGTTAAATTCCGACAATGTAGATTGTTTATGGTGATGAATACAATGCTGTCTTAATGTATTGGTATGGCTAGTATGCAGCTATTTTGTGTGCGTGTGTAGAGATTATGATACGATGTTAGGTAACTGAAGCAGGATGCAAGGTAGGTAGGTGTAGAGGTGGGAAGGGCTTGGAAAAGGAGAACAAGAGAATGAAAATTTCTATGTTCATTAAGCCATAGCCAGTTTAGAATTTGGAAGGATGGGGTAATGTGGTCAGCGTGACAGACATTGTAGACGAAGTGAACATAAGAATTATGAACACGTAATCTTTGCGACTGATTGACATTGAGATCAGTTAGTAGAAAGTCACAATAATCGGGAGAAATTTTTGAATGCTGTTTAAGGAATGTAGTATGGAAAGCACTTTTTTGATAATATGAGTTACTTGGTTGTTCCAGTTTAAATGCATATCGAAATAAACTCCGAGGTTTTTAACACAGGAAGCAAAAGGGATTATTGTGTCATTTAATTTGACTGGAAGAGCAAGAGTAATGTTGCTTAATAGACATTGATGGCCCACTACGATTGCTTGTGATTTTCTTGCATTGAGGGTCAAACCGAACTTTCTGGCCCATGCAGATAGATTCAAGGTCCTCATTAAGATGCATATTGCGTCATTGAGTGAGCCAGGTGTTGTATGGATATAGATTTGTAAATCGTCTGGATAAAAGTGATGTTTACAGTGTTGTAGAGACAGGGAGGATATCATTACGTAAATAGTGAATAGTAGTTGTGCTAGGACAGATCATTCTGGGACTCCAGAGTCAACGATACACCAAGAGGAAGTTCGACTTCCAATGGAAACACATAGAGATAATAGTAGAAGCAAGAAACATCGCTTTCCGATAATTGGAGTAATCCTAATTTTCTCGGCAGTAAGTGTATATTTACAGTGTCAAACACTTTGCTGAGTCTAATAGTGTTAGTATTGTAATTTTACATACATCCATAGCTTTTTGGATGTCTTCTGTTACTTCCAACAGTGCAGCCGCTGTCCTATGTCGAGTCTGGAAAACCTGACTGATATATGTGTACAGGAGTTCATATCTGTTTAGGTAGTCGGTGAGTTGTCTGTGTACTATTCTCTCCAACGCCTTTGACAAGACAAGTAGAATGCTAATAAGTCAATAGACATTGGGGGTTATAGACATGTTAACTTTGGGTATAGGGCACACAAAGGCATATTTCCAACTTTTAGGAAAAATGAATGTCTCAAGCGAAGCATTGAAAATGATGGCGCACCCTGGACAACAACTCTGTTGGTAAATTTGTCTACACAGCTGGGTTCATATGGGTGAATGACACAGTCAAGTACTTACCATAAAAAAAATCCGAGATTCGTGCACTACAAGCAGAATTAATTATACAGGCTATATTAGCCTTGGAATTCATAAAGAATAAACAAACGGTAGACACATCCCCTTTCACTCTTCTTTTGTTATTTGGCATATTTTCTGCAAATTTTTTAAGTTTGTCGTACCATGAAGTTATTTTCATATTTCCATGTTCTCTATATTTACACATTTCACTAGTTGGCCTGGTTGGCAGAGTTGGTATAGCACTGGCCTTCTATGCCCGAGGTTGAGGGTTCGATCCCGGGCCAGGTCGATGGCATTTAAAGGTAAGCGTTCACTACATTGTATCGCACTCATCGGACGAATCTCACGGATCGGAAAAAGACAATCTTCGCTGTAATTGTTATGTAACCGCGTTCACTACATCGTATCGTATGCACCGGCTCTCGGCAAATCCGTCCATGTTTCTCGGTTGAGCAACTTTTCCGATGTGTGCGATCATGCCTTCTTTAATAAATCAATTTTAATTGGTGAACTGTTACTATTATGGTGTGTCACGTTCAGTGTCGCGCCAAAATGGCAGACGGAAAACTTATTTCGCTTGTAGAAAATTGCAAACAATTATATAATTTGACGGGTTTCCATTATAGTAATTAAGTCGTTTCTTACATATATACTGTATTATGTAACCAATATTTCTTTCGTTTCTTCCTCTTCAATTAAGATGCATGAAGGAATTACAAATTCTTATTCGTTAACACTCATAAATAATAGCCCTAACCTCAAACTCCTCTCTTTTCAGCAATGTCAATATCGTACGACGTCATGTTTTAAACAGCTGATAGGGAATCCGATGAGGTGATGAGGTAGAGCCGTTACAGTGAACGTACTCCACTTAAAATATCCGTTGCGTGCGATTCGTATGAGGAGTGCGATATGATGTAGTGAACGCTTACCTTAAGTATGCTTAAATGCGACAGGCTCATGTCAGTAGATTTACTGGCATGTAAAAGAACTCCTGCGGGACAAAATTCCGGCATATCGGCGACGCTGATATAACCTCGGCAGTTGTGAGTGTCGTTAAATAAAACACAACATATTTTTTAACACATTTCACTACCGGTAACCGAATTCTGATATATAAGGGAAGCAGGAAGTGAATGTAAAAAAAATACATGATTGTTACAAAATACATTATACTAAAACGAAATTCTTAACGTGGACTTACAGACTTTGGCCACAGGAGTGATCCAGCTGTTCGTCACAGATCCCCCTGATCACTCTGCATGGAGGCGCAGTGATGCTGGAGTCTTGTGTCTTGTGAAGGACAATATGCGTCGATCTTACTTCTTCCGCTTGTACTGCCTGTCAAGGAGCCAGATGGTCTGGGAGCATGAAGTTTATAACAGCATGGACTACAGGTCTCCAAAATCATGGTTGCACACCTTCGAGGGAGAGGTTTGTCGATCTCATCTATAATTGATTAATGAATATATGACCATTTTTCCATTCCACATTTCTGTCATGTCCTTTATGTATGGTAGGAGCCAGTTTCATTAATAGATTTTAAAAATTACAAAACTTTATACTGATTTTACAATAAATTTAATGCAAAAGCTATTTCATGAACAGTTGATAACTTCAACAAACAAACTCTCTCTTAAGTTAACATCAGGATTTCCTGTGTTAAAATTTTAACAAAATTATTAAAATATGAACTGTGGCTGGTGTAAATTATGCTGTAGATGTAAATGTACCAGACAATGTTGGGAGAAAGGTGTATAAGATAATGATTTCAATCGGAAAATTGTCAGGAAGAATTTTTACTGAGGTATAGACTCTGGAAAACAGTAAGTTGTTAGAAAGATAGCAGACGAAATTCGCGAGAGGTTAGATTACACAACGAAAATATGCTTCTTTCTCCCATGCTACAGGTATTAATTACGTTAGTTTGTAATGCTACAGTGAGAATGGGACGAAAATATGTAACATTTCCATCAAGTAAAGAGCAGCAGCCACAAAATATAATGTTGCTTAGTTATTGTTTGTAAGTGAATGCAGTAGTAATCCACACCCACTCGTCATCCATGGCTCTGATTTTCACATCATTTGTTTTTCTTGCATTCGAAACTACCTTTATATTTGATTACCAATAAAATTCTGTTGCTGTTTTGCCCAATGTCTGGCAAAGTACAAAAGTTTTCTATATTATTTCTTTTCACACCATCAGTTTCGCGTTCACGGCTCATTTTCAATGATAGACAATAATCGCAAAGATTGTATAACTCTCTTTGTTTTGGATTATTATTCATATTGGTAGTTCTTAATTATATGAATAGATTTTATTGTATTGATGTTATGTTCCTATAACTAGAAGCAATATATTGGTATTTATTCATTTTTTCTAGCATAGCAGAGTTTCTCAATATCTAAGTATGAAGTGGAAAGAAATATTTGGAACATTTTGGAACTCCTTGCTGGGTTAATATTTAGAGAAATACAGATTATTGAAGTCAGAATGCCAAATCGAAAACTAAGAGATATATTTTAGAGATAGTTGTTTTTAAGACAAATACTGAAGATTCACAATAGGATTTCACTAAATTTTCACTCTTTTAAATCGTAGTGTGCAATGTTGAGATAATAATGCTGATTAAGTATGACAATACAGTGAGTCCCAGGCAACATTCCTGATGTTTCTCTTAGCCAGCCAGTGGCAGGTCCATCCCACTACTGCTGCTGCTTGCATCCGTTAATTCGTGACATTTCACTGGATTAAAACTTATCTCGGGGTTTCAATGTCTTTGACATCTTCTGATTGCCCTTCTCCATTTTTTGCTACAGTTCACCTTCCAAATTCCTTGTTATCACTGCTGTTATCCCTTCTCTCCAGGTAGTTTTTGGTCTTCCCTTCTTCCTTCTGGCATCCACTTGAATACATTTTTGGGAAGTCTGTCTCTGTTAGGCGGCCGGGTAGCTCAGTTGGTAGAGCAGCTGGCTACGGACTGGAAGGTCCGGGGTTCGATCCCAGGTGGAGACAGGATTTTTTCTCGTTGCCAAACTTTCAGAATGGCCCTGAGGTTCACTCAGCCTCCTATAAAATTGAGTACCTGGTCTTTCCCGGGGGTAAAAGGCGGTCAGAGCATGGTGCCAACCACACCACCTCATTCTAGTGACGAGGTCATGGAAAGCATGGGGCTCTACCTCCATGCCCCCCCAAGTGCCTTCATGGCATGTTACAGGGATACTTTTACCTTTACCTTTACCTGTCTCTGTTATATTAATAACATTTGTATGTTTGGTCATACAGCTGTTAACAAGGGTTATGGTCTGCTAGTTTCCCAGATCTAACACAATGACTTTCATGTCTGAGGAATGCTGAAAAATGAAGTATAGTAGAACTCTGTTATAACGACATCCAAGGGACCTTAAAAATTATGTTGTTATAAACAAGTGTCGTAGTAACCAAGTTTCATATCAGTCTAGTGAGGTGGAAAATGAAAAATAACAAACTTAGACTTATTTTAGATTTATGCACGGTATTCACTTTTAAGCCTATGATGAACGTAATAAAATACACATACAATTATAAATGCAATATTCTGTATTAAAACAGTTTGTTCAATACTCACCAAACTTCTTTACTTAGGAGTCAAGTAATCAGTCATTTTACTCTATTGTCTCCTATTTTCCCAATACACACTTTCTAAATTACGTTCTATATTCATTATTTCAGTTACAATTTCAGTGCTCCTTCCCCTAGCTTCAATTTATTCTGTTCAATTGCAGCAACAATTTTATCCTTGCTCTTCCAAATCGTTTGGACTGTGCAATTAACTAGGCCAAACTCACGACACACGTCAGCTTTTTGAAATTCCATTCTCAATTTGATGAATCACTAACTTTTTCTTCCAACGTTAAAACTTTTCTTTTAGTGGCCGTACTGCGCTAAAATGCGTGCACTTAGTGAAAACTACCTGGCCGAAACTGATCGTACGCAAGTACCGTTAATACGGCATGAATTCGGGTGGGTTAAAGGAAATCTGCCTCCATTTCAGAAGTCTATGACAGAAGGGGACAATAAATAATTCGCCAGATTTCAACAAAATATTTCTTAAAATACTTTGGTTCTTAGACAATCTTATTCCAAACTGAGGTTGAAAATGACGTTATATGCGAGGTAGACGCATATACGTTTGTCGTATTAAGCAAGGTAGAAACGCATATGTCTTACGGGGAATTAGTTGGGACCACAGACTATTTGACGTTATAGGCGAGGTGTCGTACAAAACGAGGTCGCTATAACCAAGTTCTACTGTATATGCAACTAATCCTCATTTGCTGGAGGAATATAAAGAAAACATTCCAACAGAAATTCCTTCCATTAGTGCACAGGAACTGTGGTGTGTGAATGATAATTTATGACGATGTTAATTATGTATCTCACACAGTGGGCAACTGAGGAGTGTGAGTACTGAATGTTATAAATATAACATGTATGTAACTTTTAATCCAGTGAAAAGCTGTGAGTTTGCTAATGTAAGCAACAGTGGTAGTGGGTGGCCCTGTTGCTGGTCAGCCAACAGAAACATTGGGAACATTCCCTGTTTCTCACTGTAAAAGTGTAGATAGTACAGCGTCTTCAACTTAAGACATAACCCTGACCACAGCAGGTTGGTGGGTGATAGACCGTTCTCTATAGCGGGAAAATCAAGCTGTGTTGTGTGGCGGCAGGCGGGCGGGCGGTTAGGCGGGTATTTCAAGCGGGAAAATCCAGCGTTGTTGTGTGACCCAGCATGCAATTATAGTCCTGTCGCTTTTATTTCTGGCAGCGAATCACGTTGCAGGTCAGCTACATTTAAATATGTGTGTCTTGTGATTCGCTGATGATGACGTCATGCATTTCATAAGGCTCGATAAATACTTAATATAATCGCCCGCCATTTTGGCTGTTTCATTGGCGTTTGCAAAAAGCACAGGAGGACGTTATTTGCTGAATTACAGTGTGTTTGATTTATTATCATAGGAGCTACAACTTAATAATGTTTAATGGTGTGGCAAATAGATTCCTTGTCTGGTAGCTTGGCAACGAAAGAACAAAAATGGCGAATGATACTACCTACCTAGACTTTATAGAGCCTTCACTTACTAAGACGTAAGCAAAGAGGAGGAGTCACGCCAGGAATAACAGTGTCGCGACTATAGTGTTAGTTTAAGATTTGTAAGGTGTGAACGTGTTTGGTCAGTTTTAGTTATTTTCACGTATTTGGTGAACTGCACTCTTTTTAAGTTTAAATTTATCATGGTGTTTACCACTGTGTGACTTTTATCTTTGGGGAATGTTAAAACATGAAGTATATGTGAACAATCCTCATACATTAGTGGAACTTCAAGAAAATATTCAGGTCGTGATCTCCAGCATTTCAAACCAGGAATTGGATCGTGTATTTCAGCATCTCCTTTGCCGGTGTGAGCGTTGTATTGAAGCTGGTGGAGGTCATTTTGAACATCTTATGTCTTAAGGTAAGGAAATAAACAGCATTAAATTAATTTTACAGAAGATAAACTAACACTAAATACGGGTAGAAAGAATGCCTGCCAGGCCACTTAGCAGTTCAATTACCGCACAACGCCGCTGGGTGTTACCGCTTGAGAGTACTGCCCGCCTGCCGGTGCCTGGGTTGCGTCTTAAGTTGAAGGCACTGTATAAGTTCTGGTGAGTTTGGTAAACATGAATTGTGTGCCTTTTGAATAACTCAGGATTACGTCTGCTTTATCGTATTCTTCCAGGATTATATTGTGGCTTTTAACTTCGCCAATGAAGAAGATGCGAGAACAGTGAAGGTCATTCTTAATGAGAAGTTAGAAGCAAAGAAGCAGCGTCGTCTGGGTGAGTACTGTCCCTGTAACACAGACCATTCCAACACAGCGTTTGAGGGCTAGGGCGCCCTGGCGTGCACTGTGTCTGCCCAGGGTGGACCCCCACTCCTCTCTGTCGCTGAGGTTGTGGTGGTGTACGAATGCATGCGATCATCAACGCTTCTCGTCTGCTCGATGATATTCTGCAGACATTGCTGGAGTATGCGTTCCATCAGTCATTCATTCATTCATCCATCCATCCATCCATCCATCCATCCATCCATCCATCCATCCATATGGTGTACTATCGTTTGTGCTTAACTGTTTTTAATAAGAATGAAAAGTGGGTCGACAGTCGGTTCAGGATTTAACCCCTCTTGGTGAGGGCTTGTATCTTGTCTAATCTGACGACAACAGTGTTCAATGTTTAATATGCTATATTAATGTACGGGCAAAAACATACAACATTAAGCATCACTTTGAAGTTAAACATTCTGACACCCACGCTCATATTATCGGCGATGAGAGGAAGGTATTAATAACGAAACTAAAGGTCGAAATGCAGTCTTCTTACGACGAGGTAAATACCATTTTAACTAATTAAGTACTTTAAGGGCAGCTAGATGAGATTTATTGCCTGGTATGTCTAGCACATAGCACTGTTTGCATTAGCTGTTATATGTTATAGCTTTGGATTAAAGAATTTGAACAAATCATATCTCGAAAACTAGGCTTTCTCTGGACGTGCAAATTTATAGGGAGGTTTCTTATTTCAAATGGAATGTACGAGGGAAGAATCGTTCTGAAAATACATTATCACTTTATGATTTTGTATATTTTACGAGTTTTCAGAAAGTCTTTGACTTTCATGTTTTATAATCAATTTTTAGCACGATGTCACTTAATAACAAATCGTCGTCATTCCTGCAATAACGCCTATGAAGAATCCATGGCGTTACAGCCCGTGAAGGGCCTAGACCGACCACCTGGCTGCTGGCCTCACGCCCACATACCGAAGTAGCGGTGGACGATCATCCAACCAGAATGGCGGTATCGTGTGGTTAGCACGATGATCCCCCTGTTATAGCTGGCATTCGCAACCAGATTTTGCTACCCATCATAGCTCCCCAAGTGATCACGATGCTGGGTGGGCACCGTCCCATACACTGGCCGAAATTTCATGAGAAAATTTCTTCCCCAATGAGGATTCGAACCAGCGCGCATTCCGTAATGCGAGTCCTAGGCAGGATGCCATAGACCACGACATCACGGCATGGGACCAACAACTCCTATGTGACATATTTATCAATTTTCAGATTTTTGCTCTATTAAATAACTTAAATAGTGATACAGCAAATAATAAAATCTCCTATATGTAATTATATTTCTTTGTTTCGAAAATGTAAGAATTCACAATCCCCTATGTACGGCTGCCATAGGATGAATAAATGTGTTTTATTTTCGTACTGAAAAATTTTATATTTTGCACATAGGAGTTATTGCAGGAACAACGACGAAATATTTGATGTTAAATGATTACTTTTAAGTGATCCTATTGACATTTTCTTAGTACTATGACTACAGATATTTAAGAGTGAGACTTGGACAATATTGTCTTTGTTGCATGTTCAGAGAGACGCTCAAGATCATCATTGCAAACCTCACGCAACTCAGTATCTTCTGGTTATAACTCTGTTCCTGGAGGAAGTGTAGCACCGAGTCCCATGGGTAGCACCAGCCATTTGGCAAATGGTTCCTTGGTTCCTTCACCTCGACAGCAACACCGCACTACAACAGGTAACACTGTGGCTCCTGATGGCAGAAATACCAGTATTATTCTTGTTAATATGTGAAAGAGATATGATATAGTATTCTGTATAGTATTCTATAACATAATTGCTTAAGACTTCGAGATCCAAGTTAGAAGCATTAATTATGTAACTGAATCCTAAGAAAAATTATTTGTTGTTGTTTTCCGATCCCCTCTTTAGTTATTTGAAGACTTGAAGTAAATACGGATCTATGCACCATATTCATACTTTCGAGGAAATTGAGTCATAACATACCTTGAAGCTATTGACACATACATGTCCCACCATCTATGAACGCCTAATAAAACAATAAAGGGAGCCACCGGCGTGGCTCAGTCGGTTAAGGCACTTGCCTGCCGGTCTGAAATTCCGCTCTGGCATGGGTTCGATCCCTGCTTGGGCTGATTACCTGGTTGGGTTTTTTCCGAGGTTTTCCCCAACCGTGAGGTAAATGCCAGGTAATCTATGGCGAATCCTCGGCCTCTTCTCGCTAGATACCATCTTGCTGTCACAAATCTCATTGACGCTAAACAACCTCATAGTTGATACAGCGTCATTAAATAAAACAATAAAGGAACAAGTCTGGACTTTGATTATTATTTATGTTCTAGGGCTAGTTACATACATTGCTATTTCAGTGAAAACAAAATTTTCACGAAAATAACACTTAGACCTTATTTGCTTCAAGTCTCCATATAATCACATTATTTTTTTGTTCCATTACTGCAGTCTCTTCTCTGTTAATAACTGCATTATCTTATTTTGTTTTACAGATATATATATATATATATATATATATATATATATATATATATATATATAAATAAATAAAGATTATTTTGTATGAAATTTGACATAACCTCTTGTATTTGATCCCTTGAACTATTTGGTTTCTGGCAGTACATGACAGCCTTTGATGATGGTGAACTTTACAAATATTACTAGTAGTGTGGTTCACCACTAAATACATTAGCTCTAAAATCAACTAAAATCAAGAATATTGAAGGGTTATTGACGAATAAAAACCTACTACTACTGCCACCTCCATCACCACCACCACCACCACCACCACCACCTCCTCCACCTCCTCCTCCTCCTCCATCTACTAGTACTGCCATCACTAATACTATGACTATAATCACTTATACTGCTTACTGCCATAGCTAGTGTTGACTATCGTCACTACAGTTAACACCACCATTACCACCACCACTAATACTTTGACTACTGTCACTATTATCATGACTACCATTACTGCTATCTGCCTCTACCCACTACTACAGTGGAACCTCGTTACATCATTCCCATTATCGTCGTTTTCCCGCGTTTTTTTGTCCTGGAAATAGTCGCATATAAACAACGTTATTTTTTTTCCCTGGTTCTATCGTTCCTCAAACTTTCGTTTTATTGTATCGATCATTGAGAAATCACGATCCCAGCGCAATATTTTCCATTATGAATAGTTTTCTTTTACTTTGAAAGGGTGAACTCTTTGCTCTCCATTATTATCTTTGAAATAAGAATATGCAGAAGATTTCGATCCCGAGACTATGCCAAACTTTGCTGAGAAATGCAAAATGTATTACTCTGCCATGATACATAACATGATTCGTCATCTTAGTGCAGTGCGTGAACTCTCAACGTGCGTTTGGTATAGTCTATTAATACAGAAAATAGTTATGAGTGGTGATCTGTACTATGAAGACAGACATTGGATTCTGTAAAGAAATGTAATTTTATAGTAACTTATTCATTAGTCCGATTTTTCCACATAAAACCATATGGAGGTAAATAAACACTTGATATTATTATAGAAAATGCTATGCAGTTGTCTTACCTAGCGAGATTTGTCATCTTAATGTTGCAACTTGTTTTAGAGCCGATTGTGCTGCAACACAGATGCTGATCTCCACAGTGGCAAGTGACCCTGTTCATTGTTTATGTTCATTAAATGATTATATAATAGAAGTGATATCGTTTTAGGGTTACTAATGAGTTGGACAAGTCTCGGCATTGTTTTCATGCTATATTGTATAGGGCAGGCATTCCCAACTGCTGGCTCTGTGACGGCACACGTCTCTGCTCTCTAGCTTCTTGGGAGTGGAAGCATATGTAAAAGAGCAAAGTAAGAGGAGTCGCAGTGGAAGGGATGGAGATGTTTAAATAGAGGAGACATAACATTATCCTCTATCACGTGCTCTACCTGCTCTGCTCTGAGAGGGAAACGTTGCAGGTTGGCCTGTAGGAAATGACTGGTATAGGCTAATTTGTGACCATGCAACATTATGGGCTAATGGAAGCCCGCCTACTTTAAACAGTAGTAATAATTTTATGAGAATGGCTTTTTAGTAACACATATCTGCATTCGGGACGCAACACGAATCTTGATTCATGATTTTAGCATACATAATTTCTGTCTAATCATCAGTAACAACCAATGTCTCGTAAATTGGTCTGGATAGCATAGTCGGTATAGCGCTGGCCTTCTGTGCTCGAAGTTGCAGGTTCGATTCAGGCCAGGTCGATGGCATTTGAGTGTGCTAAAATGCGAGAGGTTCATGTCAGAAAATTTACTCGCATGTAAAAGAAATCCTGTGGGACAAAATTCTGGCACCTCAGCGATCTGATATAACCTCGGCAGTTGCGAGCATCGTTAAGTAAACCACAATTAATAAAATAATAATATCCGAAAGGAATTGCGAAGTAATTTCTAGCATGTACGTCATCACTAGCCAGTAGGAGAACATGAATGACTTGGTACAATCGTGTGGGAGGTGGTAAAACCTTTCTGTTTACCTTAGTATCATTCTTATCTGAAATTCACTATAGAACTCAGATATAAAATTTGCACGAAACGAAAGTCAGTCATATACTATTTCTGCAAGAAATAGTGTTAGTGTACATTGTGTTATAATAAAGTTGCGTTCAGTTTAATCAATAATCACTCAATTCATTTTGTACTATACTTAAGCATATAATATATTTTTTTATCGCAAGTTTGCAAATAAGAATGAAATATGAGACATGTCCATTATGATTTTATATTATTTTAAGATAATTGCTGTCGATGTGGGTAGTGTAGTCGGTATAGTGCTGGCCTTCTGTGCTCGAGGTTGCAGGTTTGATCTCGGGTCGATGACATTGAAGTGTGTTTAAATGCGACAGGCTCATGTCAATAGATTTACTGGCATATTTGCTAGTAGTTTATGCATTACATGTGAATACCAGTATAACATTTGCAAAGATCACAATGTGTTATTTGTTGCAAAATTTGACTATAATGACCCTGTTGAAAGTAACATACTTTTTTTACTTCTTAACAGTATATTTTAGTTGTGAGCCTTTGAGGTAATTCTTGACTTTCATAAGTTTCCATTGAGTAATTCAAAACACATTTTATAGTCTTAATGAAGTGCTGAAGACATTGAATTCCTTTGACAATTCTTCCCTTGTTGACATATATAGCATTATATGTCATTAGTCGAACAGCTAGAGCCTTGGCTTTCCATGCTGGTAACCCAGGTTCTAATCCCGGCAGTTCCAACTGGAATTTGTGGTGGGAAAAGAAACTGTTTAGTGGTAGGTTTACACGGGATACTTCCGTTTTCCATACTGTCATTCCACCATTGCTCCATTATCATCATCATATGATGTTAACATAGTTCGCCTCTTGTGGTTCACCAAGGGCAATGCCTTCATTGTGGCTAAAAGTACTACAAGCTTCAGCAGACGCTTGGGTGAATGATGCAAGTCAAGTGCCCACCATTACAGTTAGAAAAATGTATAGTATTATTGCAGGGTGTTCCACTCTATCACCAAGATATCAGATACAGTTCTGTGTTAAAGCGTACTTTGACAAAGGTCTTCCAATTGTTTACATATATTGTGTAGGGTACATGCATTGTAGAAAGTTGTCCAAAATATACTTCTTGGATATTGAATAGAGAACTTGAATTTGAAGGGAGGAGCCAGGCAGAATGTCATGACTAGGTCACCACAGAATATTCGAAATTTCGCCTGATTCTTCATTGTTCTAATATTGTTATTGAAACAAATTTTGCAATAAACGTAGAAGTCTTTTAATATTAAATAACATTGAATGTTTTTCTAATTTTTGTCTTCATTACTATTATAGACGCCTACTTATAAACACCTTGGCAGGACGTTTTTCAGGTGACTGTTGTCATCCAAGTATTGGCCACGTTTATACATTTCAGTGTCCGTGGCATTGCTTAAATTCTACACTTGGCTGCAGAAAATATATCATCCTTGGGTTCTCAGACTGTGTAGAATATGATGTGAAAATTGATAGGGTTACAAGCTGGGCTGATATGACACTTTGACTGGCTAGTAATCCCGAAGCTTGAGCTACAAGACAGTGGCAATTGAAAACTACTCCTTGTCATTTAATATGCCTGGAGGAATTTTTGGAAATGGAATTCTAAAACGTATGTTAGTAACGTTTATTGTAACCACCACCATGATGATTATAACTTCTACAGATAATTTCTTTTATAAACAGTGTTGTTGTTGAGGACACTATGTACTTAGGTATGTTTTATTTCTTATCAGAAAAGTCTGAATTTGTTTGAAATTTTAAGCAAGATGATGATGATTATGATGATAATAATAATAATAATAATAATAATAATAATAATAATAATAATAATAATAACACGAATACTGTGCTGCTAAAGTTGTAGAAAATGACATATTACTACTATCAGTAACAAAAAGGAAACTTGCAAATCATGCCAATAGACTAGCATAAAAAGTTATAATAAAACACAAAACAATGAAGTAACATTTCGACAGTCTGCATTACTAGCTAAATGAGAACATTTAGAGATAAAGGGCAGTATTGCAAAATAATAATTGACTAAGAACTCTATAGAAATATTACTATCAAACATATTGAGTAATGTATTCCATGACTGATAACATTTAAATGTGTCATACCGTAAGATCGTGGTCTTAAGGCTTCATGCCTGGACCCATATTACAGGATGTGTGCGGGTTCAGATCTTCATGGTGGAGAAATTTTTTCATGAAATTTCAGCCAATGTCTGGGATTGGTGCCCACCCAGCATCGTTATAAATTTGAGGAGCTATGATAGATAACAGAATCTGGTTATGCGAATCTGCTATAATCACTGGGGAATGATTGTTATCAACATGATATCTCTGTACTGGGTGGAAGATCATTCGTCTCTGCTGAGGCATGTGGATGTGGGGTCAGCAGTTGGTTGGTTGAACTTGGCCTTCTATGAGCTATTATACCCATAATTATTATTATTATTATTATTATTATTATTATTATTATTATTATTATTATATTTCAACATTTCAGACAAGAAGTAAAATAATGTTCTCTCTTTTATATAGGAAAGATAACAAAGCTGTATGGAAGTCTATAGTGAAGTATTTCAGTGAGCTTGCCATAGTTAACGAAAAATTAAGTTTTATATTTGCTGAAGTAAAGTCACAGTGAAATAAAAAATGTGAAGGAACTAATCTCATGAGACCTTGAACAAAGGAAATGCTATTGAGAGATGTATTTGAATTGTCACTTCCTATTCCAAAATGCAGCCAGTGATGAATGATTCATTGGAACATTGCATTTAAAAGAATAGAGCCCTTTCTGCATTAGAAGCACACTCTCTCTCCCTCTCCCTCCCGCCCCCTCCCCCTCCCCCTCCCCCTCCCCCCTCTCTCTTGATGTTGTGGACATGGAAAAAAATGCCTTAACTTTCCCGAATGTAACATAAGCATCAGCAAAGATTGGCAGTAGTTCATGCTCAGGTTTTTATCTTGTTTTTCACTCATCCTAATCACACAAGTTGATGCTCTGAATTGCGCAGGTGCTGAGATTGTTATCCAGTGATGCACTCGTCTTGAAATTCACATATTCCATCCTAACCAGTATTCCACTTCATAATTTTTAACTTTGCATCCATAGTCGCACTTATGAAAATGCTACAGGTTGAGTCAGGAGGAAAGGTACATGGTTTGAGGGATGATAATATTGGTGACTCTGAACAAAAAAGTTTATATGAACATATGTCCTGTTCTTAACGGTTTCGGAGAAAACTAAGGGAAACAATGAGGAAAGGGAAAAGTGCAGGTGATAGTAAGTTAAAACATTGTTACCTTATGTTCTGTTTAATTGTGTATGTTTCTTTACAGAACATGTTCAAAAAGTTCGTCAACTTCAATGCACTTTGCAGCTCTTTTAGACTGCTGTTGTGTTGCTGATCTGAGCTGATTCGGACATTCCTTTACTTGAGCACAAGCATGTAAAATGCGAGCGAGAAGTTCCTCCCTTATTTCCATAGAAATCCAATGGAGTAAGGTCAGGTGACCTTGGTGGCCAAGAAATTACTCCGTGACCAGTCCAACGCCCAGGATACATTTCATTGATCCTACTACAACCTGATGTCGGTTTGGTTGTGTCCGCATGTGAGTGCTGATGAAGGACATGAGACTGACGTCTGTGATTTTCAAACAGCTCTATGTCAGATACTGTTAAGAACAGGATGTATGTTCATATAAACTTTTTTGATCAGAATCACCAATATTAACACCCCTCACAGTATGTACCTTTCCTCCTGACTCCCCTGTATATGTAGCTGCATTCAGAACAGAGTATGACACTTCTTTCCCAGTAAGACGATTGTGCCCTTCTGTTACCGCATTGCCTTGGAAAATACTCTCTCACACAGAACCGAGGTTGCAATAACAGACTATAAATTGATATACTTTGCTGTGTAATTAAAATAAATATACTCAAACTTTGACATTTGAAGTAATAATTCCATCTAACAAGAAAATCAAACTCGAAATTTTATGTGATAAAAACAAGACTTGCGAGATGGATGGGGAAGAGGGGGGGATCTAGGAACAACTCTCTCTTGGCGAACAATTCCTCATAAAGGGCATGAATAGAAGAGCTAGCTCGCATCATTGAGAAGCTCTGAGCAATCTATAATGCACTCCTGTTTAGTCCATTGCATGAAGACAGGTGATTTGACCTGTTGGGTCAATACTGAGCAAGTCAGCGTGGTTTAAAAATGTATTTTTTGCAAAAATTCTGTCAGTTATGTACCTATAATATTAATGTATTGTTGTTTATACCACTTTTAAAATAATTGAATTTGGTTTTTATCATTTAATCATAGAATATCCCAAGTTTTTACTGTTTTATTGAATTTCAGGTTGAAAAATTATGTGCTTGGTCATTATGAATGGGAGCATTATCTAACATTAGCACAGAGTTTGTTTCTTTTTAACCATTCAGTGTAGCTTTTGGTGTCTTAATTCATTAGATAATTTGTCATCTTGTGATTAGGTCTGTATATGAGGATATTGGGAACAAGACTGCCTCTACTTTCAGTGTAAACACTGGAATTAGTAAATCTGTGGTACTGTTGTTAGTTCACCGTTTTGAAGTGGTGTGTAAGTGGAAATTTCTTAAATAAAAATAATGAGCTTCCCTTCTGTCTAACACCTTCTGATCTGTCTTATATCTCTAATTTGAAGCAGTTTCATATTTGTATTTCTTTTCATTTTCTTGGTCATCCTCGATCTTGTAGTTACCATGCTGGCTATTGGAACCAAGGTTCGTGGGTTCAAGTTCAGCTCAGGTGATGGATTTTAAGAGGTGATACAAGCTTAGCATGGTTTCCTCTGGGAGTGGAATAAAGCTGGGAAACCCATGCCATATATTTGCAGCATGTAAAATAACCTTGTCCTGAGAGAGCTCCAGGAAAGAATTTTCAGCTATTTCTCGCCCATTTTGAACTTTGGCACTGAATAACTCTCTGCAGTTGAAAGTGCCATTAAATTAAGTTTTATTACTACTTCTCGTTTCTTCCATTTAATACTGACCTGTTGAGAGATTATTTACTTGCCTTGAAATTTATGCTGTCTCTTATTCTTCATGCAATTTTTCAATAATTTTTTAGCCATTTCCCCTACATACAAAATTTGGAATTTTTCACTTAGTCAAATATTTATCAAAATCGTGAACGTTTTCTATTATTTTGCCTGATGTTGCAAATGATTTTGATTGACTCTCAAGTTGCTTGTGTTTCAGAAACTCTTTCACTATCCAGTGAGTTCAGACTCATGGTTTTGCACTTATTGTATGTTTAAGAAAATCAGGTGAAGTCACCGCTTTTTGTTCTTTCTCTTCATTTATTTTGAACAACTGCATGATCTTGAGCCAGTTTAATTCTGGTAGCACTGGTGGTATGGCTCTTATAATGATAACTCTGTCTCAGATTATCTTTACAGAAAAATAGAGCATAGTTCTTGCATGTCCGATTATTAGGAAATTCATTTGTACAAAACCTGACTTGTTATGGATAGAGACTGTACCTCAGTTCTTCCACTCTTCTCCCTTGAACAGATGTTTTTTTTTTTTCTATTTGTCACAGTCATGGCTCATTTATTAGTCTACTAAGAAAGTTCAAAGGCCAAAATCAATGAATCGAGTTGTAATGTGTTTGAAGAAATGATATTGTCCTTTAATCTAGACATAATTGAATATTTAAGGTATTCAGAAATTTCTTCTTTGTATAGTTATTTCATTCTACTCGAATGCATAACAAGCATTTGAATGTAAAAATTTTGGGTTTACATCATTCAGATACCGTACTCTTAATACTTTACTAATATTGATGGTTCTGGAAAATTATGTATGCATTGAACTTACTTGAACCACTGTTATTCTGTACAGTGAATTCACTCCCTCTAACAAATGGATAATTAAGCCCAATGGAATGACTAGCGGTGAATGGAAGGAGGCTATCAAAATGACTGCCAATGTAAGTGCTGGAAGAGCCATACCCGGTGAGTCTCAGGACAACTACTGCAGGCGATGCCTCAGTGAGATAGAAACCCTTGGACATGTCGTGGGAGCCTGCCCTTATGGTGAAACATTACGTATAGATAGGCACCATGCAATTAGAACTAAATTGGCCGATGCCCTTAGAAAACCAAAATACACCCTCTATGAAGAAGTCCACGGAACTGCCGACAATGGCAGTAACAGATGCATTGACATAATCGCCATTAGCAAATCCTTGTCTCAGGGTATGATCATCGACCCCACCATCAGGTTTGAAACATATAAAGGACAGCCTGAAAATGTACACGAGGAGAAATGAGCAATCTACATTCCAACCATCCCGTATTATAAAGATAAATACCAACTTCATGATATTAGTGTCACGGAATTGATGTTTGGAGCAAGAGGAACGATACCTAACTTCTCTTCTCAATTCTGTAAGACCCTAGGACTGCACAGATCTTTTCTAAATGAACTGGCCCTCCTCATTAGAGAGTCAGTCAAACTCTTACAGAAGCACCTATATGGACTCTAATTCAGAGTACTGAAAAAACTGATGCGCCATTATCATTTTTCTTCTTGTTAGCTTATTCTGTTAACTGCCGTTGTTTGTTTACTTGTCATTTTTCTCACTCTGTTATCTTTCATCATCTATTTGTTCTTTTTTGTTTTGTATACTTTGTCTAATGGCAGCCTCTAATTTGAGGAAGCTCTGGTAAATATATAAATAAATAAATATAATCTCTATATATCATATTTCTCCTATGTTATTGTCCAATTTTAAAAGCAACTTTACAGCAATATATCTGAATATCTGCAACATTTCGGAGCTACTTACAGGTTCCCATTATACCATACTGAACAGTTACCTACACTTTGGATTTATTATGCCTGAACTTCAAGGACTGCTACTTTGTTGGGCCCATTCTGCCTACTCTGTTTGGTTCGTTATGCCTGAACATGAAGTATCACCTACTCTGTTTAGCCTGTTATGCCTAGATCTGATAGGCCACTACACTGTTGGGTCTTTTATGTCTGGATGGATCTAGGTTCGACTAATTTCTATGGTCTGCTATGCCTGGACCTGAAGGGTTACATACTCTGTTGTGCTCATCATGCCTTCACCTATAATTTCGTCTACTTCATTGGGTCCATTATGTCTTGCCGGACATAGGATCACTACCCTGTTAGATATGTTATGTCGGGTCTGTTGTGCCTAGATCTGAAAGGTCACTTGTTCTGTTGGGTCTTATTTTTGGCTGTATCTATGTATGTCAATATGTTTGGTCCATTATATCTGGACCTGAAGGGTTACATCTCTTGTGCTCTTTATTCTTCACCTGTAGGTTCACCTACTTTTATGGGTCTGTTAATTTTTCTGGAACTAGGTTCACCTTCTCTATTGGATCTGTTATGCCTGGACCTCAAGGATGCCTACATTGTTTAGTTTGTTATGCCTGAACCTTAAGGATTACCTATTTCCTTTGGTTTGTTGTTATTATGATGTACCAAAGTACATATGATATTTCCGTGCAGAAATTCTGCATCATCATATGATGAAAGATGAGTGGAACAGAGAAAAATTCTCTCTGGCACTGGGATTTGAACCCAGGTTTTCAGCTCTATGTGCTGATGCTCTATCTACTAAGCCACACCAGATTCCCATCCCGATGCCGGATCGAATCCTCTCAGTTTAAGTTCCACCTCTTGGGTTCCCTCTAGTGGCCTACACTCATGCACTGCGTCATGTATATGTATGACAGTGGCACAATGTCCATACATGTGCAGAGGTGCATTCAATCCATCACCGGGATGGGAATCCTGTGTGGCTTAGTGGATAGAGTGTCAGCACATAGAGCTGAAAACCCGGGTTCAAATCCCGGTGCCGGAGAGAATTTTTCTCTGTTTCACTCATGTTTCATCATGTGATGACGCAGAATTTCTGCACGGAAATATTATATGTACTTCGGTACATCATAATAATATATGATATGCGAAAAATAATCACTTAGTAATTTAAGATGGCGCTTAGTCACTCATAACGAGCGCACCTCTGCACTTGTATGGGCATTGTGCCACTGTCATACATATATATGATGCAGTGCATGAGGGTAGACCACTAGAGGGAACCCAAGAGGTGGAACTTAAACTGAGAGGATTCAATCCGACATTAGGATGGAAATCTGGTGTGGCTTAGTGGATAGAGCGTCAGCACGTAGAGCTGAAAATCCGGGTTCAAATCCCAGTGCTGGAGAGAATTTTTCTCTGTTCCACTAATCTTTCATCATTTGGTCTGTTATGCCTGGACCTGAAATTTCATACTGTAGTGGGGCCATCATACACGGCTGGATGTAGGTCCACCTGTTCTGTTTGGTTCACTTTACCTGGATGGACATAGGTTCGCCTGTTGTGTTGAGTCTATTATGCCTGGAGCTGAAAAATCAGTAGCTCTGTTGAGTCCATTGTGCGTGGACCTAAAGTGTTGCCCATACTGTTTTGTCCATTATGCCTAGACCTGAAAAGACCTATTTTTTGGATTCAATATGCCTGGCTGGACTTAGATTCTCTTATTCTCTTTGGTCCATAATACCAGGATCTGAAGAATTGCACACTCTAGTTTGTCAATTGTGTCGATCTAAAGGATCGTCTACAGTTTTGAGTTTATTATACCTCAGTGGACCTAGGTTTGTCTTCTGTTGGGTCCAGTATGTCTGTATTCCATCCTGTTCATATCTTCGAGGTCTCTGTTTTTCTCTTCTAGGTGGGCATCATTCCAAAACCTTTCTGGGTAAAATTTCCCCTTGCATTCCTCTCATATGTCCATGAAAATTTAACTGCTTATTAACCTGCATTTCATCATTCAAAGTGTCTTTGTAATCTTTTGCATTTTTAAATGTCTCACTAACACCTTAAAATGACAGTAGATTTGGTTTTAGATTTTCATTTACTTTGTATATTTCAGCCAAATATGCAATACTACTTATCACTACTGTATTATATATTAGCACTTTATTTTCTCTGGTTATATTTCTGTCCCACAAAATACCATTTAATATCGCTATTATTGCTCTAGTTTTATTATTTTTGTTCGTAATATCTTATTGTCCATCTTCTTTAATATATCGAACTTCCCCAAGTACTGAAATACAGATTATGGTATTCCATTTTCTATTTAATGTGAGTTTGTGTGGAATTAAATACATCTACCTAAATATTACAATTTTATACAGAGTGGAAGTGAAACAGCTTGCAGATTTTCAGAGTGAATAGCGCATGTTGTATGTAACAAAAAATTATAATATATTGGTGGAAAGTTAATAGTTTCATTTTTTTTCAAAAGAAAAAAATCTTTCTCAAATGTTTAACAATCTCTTATTCGGTATCTTTGCAAGTAGAATCGTGATTTTTTTCCATATCGATAGGAAACCTAGTAATGAATAATTTATCCCTCTGGCATATTTCAATAGCATGAACGGTTTTTGTGTCCTCTAATTTCCAGCCACTGCACGATGTGAACAGGTTGCAACGTCGCACCAGAGAACAGCTCACCTAGTGAGACACACAGAGTTCATTGACCTGTTACATCTGTATCACGAGAAGTGTGTTTAGCAGCGATGTTGCCGGACTGCTGAAACTTCAAACTTAATTTTCGAATTAACCGTGCATTTAATCACAAAACGTAATATAAGTTTTCTAGTCATTTAAGTATACCCTATTGTCCCTTTCAATCAGGAAGATTATTTTACTTCCACTCTGTATTTTGTTTGGGCATGTGTTCGAATTCCACTTGGGCTGATTACCTGGTGTTTGGGTTTTTTTTTTTTTTTTTTTCAGAGATTTACTCCAACTATGAGGCGAATGTCAGGAAATTCATAATCATTTCCACCAATGCTAGATAATGTCGTAGTTCATATAGCGTCATTAAATAACCGATTAAAAATATTTTTTTTTTCAACCAGATACAAGTTATGTATTGGGCTAACTGCAGAAATCACGAGCAATTTCTCTGCTGTCGGAACTTAATACCAAATTGGAGAATTTCCTCTGAGCTTGAGCACTATTTCTTGGGGAGGGGGTAATATTGTCTCAAAGTGAGTAAATTTTATTGATAGTGATGTGAGAAATTGCTTCAGATTTGGAAGTGCTGTAAATGGAAATTGCTCCTATATATTATTACTCCCGTTAAGTCTAAATTCGTGTTAAGATCCAAACTTTTCTTGTAAACATTTACATATGAGCTCATAATTTATTGATTTTAAAACATGTATAGCTATGACATTTTATTTCTTACGTATAAAACTATACATACAGCTTTCTCTCACTGTTTTAGAGAAATTTATCCTACGTGTATGAATTGAAGATGACCATAATCTTGATGTCAAATATATATGTGTGATATTGAAAGTTGTGAAAATCTTTATTTTAAGATTTCAGAAGAAAAAAATGTTCCTAATGTCAAATATATTGAAGTAATGGTTTTTGGTATATCTTTCTGTCTGCACATTTTTAGACCTATAGTAGCTACATACAGTATTTCTGTTGTCTGACATTGGTGTTGGTTTGTATTTTCTTTAGGCTTGCTTATGGTATTGAACAGATTTTGTAGCTACAGTAGCGCTCAAAAGTATTTTGTAGAAAACATATGCCATAATTACATAAATATAAGTATTGAATAAAAAAAAAAATGCCAGTGGATAATTGTAAAGTATGTATTTTTAATCCATTTAGTAGGAAAATGCATTTAGTTTAAACAGAGTTATCTTGCGTAAAAAGCAATTGATAATTCTTCTGGATCTAAAGTAATTTGTAAGTCCAAGAATGTAATAATAAAGCAAAAATATTCTGGACTCTGAGAAAAAATCAGTATTTCGTTGCATAGCCCTGAGTTTTGATCACAGCAGCACATCTGTTTGGCATTGAATCCACAAGATTTTGCAATCGCTTTTGTGTAAGTTGTGACCATTCTTCCAATAAGGCAGCAAAGAACTGATCCTTATTTGAGTAACTTCTCTGATGAACATATCGATCCAATTAATCCCAGAGATGAATAATTTTGAGGGAAAAATTGTTCCAGGGCCGGGTATCGAACCCGGGAACTCTACCCGACACCGATCCAACTTTTCCCTCTATTTCCACAGACATCAAAGTGGGCTGACAACCGTCAAGCAACCAACATTGAGTGCACATTAACTCTGTGTGACTTAAATTGTGGTTTTCTGTTAACGAACAGTGACGTGTATTATGCAAATCAAGCTTTCAGGTAAAACTCCCTGTAAAGTTGATTTGAATAATTTTGAGGGGAAAAATTGTTCCGGGGCCGGGTATCTAACCCGGAACCTTTGGTTAAACATACCAATGCTCTACCAACTGAGCTACCCGGGAACTCTACCCGACACCGATCCAACTTGTCCCTCTATTTCCACACATCAAAGTGGGCTGACAACCGTCAAGAAACCAACATTGAGTGCACACTAACTCTGTGTGACTTAAATTGTGGTTTTCTGTTAACGAACAGTGACATGTAATATGCAGAGATGTTCAATAAGATTAAGATCCGGACTCTGATTTGGCCAATCCAAAAGTTTTATTTTTTTATCTGCAAAGAATTCTTTAAATGGCTGGAAGTGTGTTTTGGATCATTTACGTGGCATATTCTTCCTCTCATGTGGAACCATATTCTTTTCTAAAATGTCACTATACAAGAAACGATCCATATCTCCTTCTATTTGGACTGGAGGACCAACTCCACTTCTAGAAAAACCAGTGGCATATACTGGTTAAAGGGTTTGGGCTACCGCTGACCCTATTATTACACAAAATATATCTAACAATTACTTTAATTTTAATTACTATGGTAAAACTAATAATACAAAATTATTACATAATGTTATATTATAAACTTTTTCTTTTGTAATTTCCTTGGGCTACCGCCGGTAGCCCGCAAAATACGCCCCTGAGAAAAACATCTCCACACTGTGATGCTACCACCACCATGCTTAATAGTCGGTATCTTGTATTTTTTGTTGTGTCTTTGCTTTTTTTGGCTGACGTACATACTGTGCAGAAAATAAATTAAATTTACTCTCATCATTCCATAACACCTTATACCAGTCTGTAGTGTTCCATGTTTGATACATTTTTGCAAAGTCTTACCTAGCCTTCTTTTTTTTTTTTTTTGGATTTATGATGGTCGTCTACCATTAAATCACCAGCTACTAGGTGACATTTCACAGTAGAAACATGTAGGTTCAGTCCATGGTGCTGCTCTACATCATCTCTAATTTGTTGAGCTGATTTTCGTGGATCGGCAACCTACTGCTTACAAATCATTCTCTCATCCCTCACTGTTGTTTTTCGAGGATGACCAGATGTTGGCTTATTGTCTACTGATCCTTCTTGTTTTTGCCGTCGACTCCACATACTTACGAGTTGTGATATACAAAAATATTTAGGAACGCTAGACTACGATTTTCCCTTCTTCAAGGAGTTTAAAACAGCTTGTGTCACATCCACAGAGTATTCCTTTTGTTTTGGTATGCTTGCAATGGTTTGTACAAATATACAAGCACTGTCTAAATGCCTAAACACCAATATTTAATGTATACCATGCCATCAAATCAAACCACAAAATACCTATGAGTAGGGACCGGATTTTATATAATTACATGTTATATTCCTTTCAACCTAACCGTATATAAATAACAAATCTTTGCGAATCTTGTAATTAATATTAATATATTAAAATTTGATACTACATATTTTTACATATTTACCCCACATTACATATTATGGCTTGGTATTACATAAATATACATATTTATGGGTTTTATTCATTTTTACTTCTATGAAAAGAAAAAAAAAACTTCTGCTGGGGAAGTTTTCAATTTGAAATACACAGATTTAAAAAGCATTTTTACCTACCCAAGAAAGGATATATTTTGGGACGAAACATAAAATCCTTAGTTCCAGGAAGTAATAGAGGCACTCACCCCATACCACCCACTGTAAATATGAGTGAACAAAAGGCAACCTTTCTCATACAACTACCTTGTATTGTAAAAATCTCTCAGAAAGCAGCGTTGCCTTCATGCGGTGGAGTGGGACGAGGACGACATGATTTGTCTCGAACTATAATAAATTGTTCTCCACATGTCTTGTCAAGTCTGACGTGAGACTTTCAGGTTATTGCTTGACCTCTTTGTTTTGAATTTAGTAGACCTATACGGAAATGGGATTTTCCGAGCTATTAGAAAGTATGGTTCTCGGCTGGAATAATCCTACCCTTCTGAATGAGACAGGGATGTCACTTTTCAAACAACAGTTTGTAAATGCCTATAGTTTGAGGTTTTAGTAGGTACTTGTTTTTTTACAGGGAGCAGCTAAAATGCATGTGTCCCACATCTCCTCTTATTTTCTTCTAATCCAGTAAAGCGAAACAGTGCTTGCAGTACTGTTGTGTCATTCATTTCTCCCAGTTCTCTAGTTTTAGTACTTACAATACCTATAAAATGCAAGTGAGTCTATCTACTGCTTTTAACTAACTAAAATGGCCCCTGTATCTTCAACCCTAATGACAAAAATAAAATCATGGACTGCGATGGACGAAGCTTTCACTACAGATGGAAAAATGGTAATGTGTCAAGTGTGCGGTAAAAAAGTCGGGTGCTCTATGAAATCTCTCTATGGAGAGTCTTACCTATCCTATATCTGCCAGATATTGATATTAAATATTTTCATGATTCTACATATTTTGGTACATATTCAGCTTATTTTTCTTACATAAATATGTACATATTTCACACTTTGATATTACATAAAAATCCAGTCCCTACTTATGAGCTAATGGAATATACATTTATATTGTTATTCTATGAACTTGCCTGTTTTCTAAATACGTAACCACAGCAATGTGACGCTACTCATAGAATGACACAGCTGTGTGCTTTGCGTTGTTGTAACTGCATGCAAACAGTACTGACAACATAAAACCTTAACTACAAAATACTTTTGAGCGGTACTGTATATGCTTCTTTCATGAGTTGGTATTTCCCTTGTCTGTATTATGGTTTCATTTGCTTTTAATTTTAATTAAACGACATTCCCATTTGTCACAGATTTGGTACTCTACTATTTACTGTGGCGACCCTCAGCAATGTAGTTACGTTAAGAAATGATGTTTGTCTAGAACATTAACTGTATTAGATTCCATGACTTCAGGTGGAAAGAAGAAAGACAAAGATTCCAAGCGACGGATCACCAAGGCTGATATTGGCCCTCCAAAGGATTTTCGTCATGTATCACACGTTGGTTGGGATCCTCTGAAAGGCTTCGATCTAGACAATGTGGAAGATCCTCAACTCAAGTTATTTTTCCACAAGGTATGTAGAAAGGTCTCTTTGAACATGAGGGACTGAAAAGACAAATGTAAATATCATAGATTATTATTAGCCAAAAATGGAATAAAATCATTTAGTATTCATATATAAAAAAACAAGTAGAGTGACAGTATTGAGCAACAGTGTTTGTTATGTGTATCTGCACCTTTCTGTGGGCATGTTGCTTCTCTGAACTTTCAAACTGTAGCAAAGTAAAGTGGGTATAGCCGAAATTTTCGTTGACGTGATTGTGAAGCCAATGCATCTGGCACACAGATTGGTAGATCTATGTAGGGTATTAATTGCAACGAAAACAGTCTGTTTTGACTAATTTGTGAAAGAAAACGCATGTAGATCCCATGCCATAGCTATGTGGTCTAAGATTAGCATACAGAATGATGGCCGTGTGCACCATTCTCGATCATCTAGCCCATTTATCAGCAATCACGGAAACATGGTTAATTCTTGACAGTGATCAAGTTACAGATGCGGTGCACCGACATTTTCCCTCGATCAACTCAGTACCGTCAGCTGACAGTATGCTCGCTTGAGAAGAATCATCTGAGCGCTAGGTTACCATGTATAAAACAGCGAACGAATGCACACGGTCAATTATCTCTTCCTTTTTGTTTGTCGGACTGCTTTCAAACATCCTCACAGTTTTCAAACAAGTTTCAATAATCATGGAAGAAAAAAAGAAAAGAGCACCGAACTTCTCACAATTCGAAGTAGGAATTCCTTTAGAACTCGTCAGCAATTATGCATCCATATTACAGAATAAAAGTACTGACAGAAGTTCTCTAAGAGAAAAGCAGGCTACCTGGTTGGATTTAACCTCACAATTCACATGAGTTATATGTGTTTACGTAATTCCAGATAATTTGTAACGTAATTTATACAGTGGTTGTTTCATATTATTGATAATAATTGGGAAAATCTCAGTATATGGATACCTCACTGACAATTATCTTGAAATAGGCTACTAAAAAGACCAGATTTGTATGTGTTTGTCGAATGCTCATGATCTTGCTTACGAAAAGACACATTTCAGTACCAATAATTTATTTGGGAAAATTTCAGTATACAGATACCTCACTGACAATTATCTTGAAATAGGCTACTAAAAAGAGCAGATTTATATGTGTTTGTCGAATGCTCATCATCTTGCTTACGAAAAGACACATTTCAGTGCCAATAATAATTTCAGTATACGGATACCTCGCTAAAAATTATTTTAAAATTGAAAAAAAAAAAAAACAAAACAAAACAAAAGCAATTCATCTGTGTATGTCGAATACGCATCATCATGCATACAAAAAGAAAGTTTTTAGTGCCAATTTATTTTGTGTGCACAAGGTTGGAATTTTGGAGTAAGAGGGAAAGGAAAGTATCCTTGTTCTGAAATTTATCCATTTGTTTTGTGTTCACAAGGTTGGAATTTTGGAGTAAGAGGGAAAGGAAGGTATCCGTGTAATTTCTCTTAATTCAAGAGTAAATAGCCTAATTGTCCAAAACGTCATGTAGGTCCTAATAGTTTCAAACGGCAAATCTATAGCTAATAAGTGATAATCTCGCATTCTACAAAATGGTCATTTAGTTTTGCTATATTATTACCGGCATAGAATAACTACTTTATTATTTTGTTAACAAAATTGGACAATTAGGCCTAAATAATATTTTGTCCTCAAGTAAAGTCCCGATCTTTCAAAGCAGAAACACATATAAAACATTAGTCTATTTTGAAAAAAAAGAACATTTTTATTATTCATCTACAAACTTACTCTTTCTACAATAACACCAATTCTGTTATTTCCGCAGTGATTTGCGTGTTCAAGATACATCATTTCATCTTCAATTCCATGAAGTACGTCAAATCGTGCCGCCATTTTGGTTTTCTCGACTTGACCATGTTCAATTCAAGATAATCGGTCCCACACCCGTGATCAAATTTGATCATCAACTCGCTTGTTTAACTTTGATCGAGATTGATACTCCGCAAATTGGCATTGAAGATGGTCAAGTGCCGACTTAACCATGGTCAAATTTTAATCGAGAATGGTGCACATGGGCATGAGTGCTGGTTCGAGTCCTAATGAGAAAATATGTTTTCTCAAGAAATCTCGACCGTTGTATCGGACCAGTGTCCACCCTGCATCATGATGAATTTGGGAAGTTACAGTGAGTAGCAAAATCCGTTTTGTTAAGCCAGCTATAATGGCTGGAGGGAACAACTTGTTCAAAAAACGTTACTCCTATACTGGTTGTATGATCATTCACATCTGCTGAGACATTTTGACGTGAGGTCAGCAGTTGGCAGTTTGGTCTTGGCCCATCATAGGCTGTTATACCACAGATCAAAAAATACACATGTGCTTTTTAGGGTTCAAGAAATGAATTTGTTTGGTTCAATAGTCTAAGGAAAAGTGTCAAGTGTGGAGTCTGGATTTTCCTTGTTATTTTTCTTATTGAATTATTGAATAGCATGGTGGAAACCGTAGCTAGTCTTTACTAAAAACACAAAGTAGTATTTGATGTCACTTCTCATCTATAATTTCGCATGATAGGCCTGTCACATATCAAAAGAAGCATCAATCTGTCCTCTGTGGACACGGTAGTAAACCACTGTACTGTGGTGAAAGCTGGAATAAGGAAGAAAGTTTTTAATGTCAATAAATTGTTGCATAAAATTGTATGTAAAAAGAAAAGCAAAATACAAATCAACAACTAATGCTAAGTAGCAAAAAGGAAGAGAAAAGAGTATTCTTAGAACAGTGCGATAATTTTATATAATAACTGGACACACAAAGTGTGTAATATGTTTTTTTAATGAACCTTAATCACTCGAAGAAATTTTAGAGTCTCTAGTAATAATCCTGATTTGCCTAATTTCAAAAGAACGATACTACAAAATGGTTTTGAATTCATCAAAAAAAATATAGTAGGCATGTTTTATTACTAATACCAAATGGCATTAATATAAAAAATGGTCCACACCTGTGGAGTAACGGTCAGCGCGTCTGGCCGCAAAACCAGGTGGCCCAGGTTCGATTCCCGGTCGGGGTAAGTTACCTGGTTGAGGTTTTTTCCGGGGTTTTCCCTAAACCAAAATGAGCAAATGCTGGGTAACTTTCGGTGCTGGATCCCGGACTCATTTCACCGGCATTATCACCTTCATCTCATTCACACGCTAAATAACCTAAGCTGTTGATAAAGCATCGTAAAATAACCTACTAAAATAAAATAAAATAAAAAATATAAAAAAATGAGAAGGCACTATTTGAGATCTTTGCGCCAATATAGAGAACAAAGCAAGAAGTTGTTTACCGACGTGGGGATCTTTGGATAAACATTGGTGATGCAAGTTCTCAGAGGAAAATGACAGCATCTTTTAATGTAATTATTATTAACTGCTATAATTAAAAATTATTGGTTGTAATAATTTTTGTCTTGCAATGAATATAGTTTCATTTTCTTGTAAGACATTTTACTGATTACCTTGCCACATGGCACTTGATTGTAGTATCAGTATCTCACATTATCACTACACTCACTGCTGTTGTTTGCAGACGAATACAGTTTGATATCAGAATTAAAGCTAGAGTGAGCAGACTTGAGTACTGAGGCTTCATGACTAATGTAAAGACAGTGAAATTGTTGACTTTTTTTTTTACGAGTTAGTGAAATTTTGGCTTCCTTGAAGAAGAGGGAACAGAGAAATATCTATCAAGTTTTGTCGGAAAGAGTTCAAAGCAACATTTAAGGTGCAATTCTTGAGGTTCAGAAAAAAATTGAAGAAATCGACCCAAGTTAATGGAACTGACATATCTTGTTGTTTTACTTTTTGATACCAGATTAAAGTCAGGCTTGGGCATTTAATTTTCAACTTAGAATTTTAGATGGAATTATTTATCGTAGAATGAACCAGCAGATGTGGGTAAAGAGTTATGCGGTTAGCTGGATGTGTACAAAATAAGGTAAAAAAGAAAATATGTTACTGTAAATTTTATTGTACAAAATAAGGTCAAAAAGAAAATATGTTACTGTAAATTTTATTCAATGTTATACCTACTCTGCTAACTGGATATTGCAGTAAGACACTTCTTCAACAAAGCAAGTCAGAATTTTATCTCTAATATAGATTGCATATCACTATTTTTGTACCAATTACTATAGAGGGGATTGACATAGACATATTCACAAAGGTTCGTAACAATCAGGTAGAATTTCAAAGATCATATAAGTAAATACCATTTATGAACATTAAGACAGTCTAATTAAATGTTCTGTGACATTGTGTAAAACATTTAATGTTGAGAAGATTACTATTTTTCTTGTGTGATGCTTGTCAGGCTACCAGAAGGCAGGAATTTCTTATTCTGAATTGAGTTTGTCCATACAGTGATTTCACGTGTGTTTACATTGTTCTACCATATTCAAAAGAAAAACATTGATCCAACAAAAATTTACAATTCAAAACTGATTTTGTAACAGCTGTCACCATATTTTGTTGAAAAATTGTGTCAGTCCAGGTTACTTGATGTAGAAGAGCCTACAGCCAAAAGAAAAAATTTAGAAAGAGAGATGCATCTTGTTACTTCGAATAACATAAATTACTTAGAGGCTTGTGACAAAGTAATAAATATTGTGAAGTGAAGATTTGCCTTCAGTATGCATCTCTCTGATGCTCTACTTTTCAATACCTGAAAACTTGGGACATTTTAATAATTCATTTACAAATAAAGATTTTGAAGCAACAAACAAAGCTTTCATAAAACTTAAAAAAATACTAATTACAGTAGAATTCCTCGTATCTGGCAACTGTGGGACAAAGCCAGTGATTTTGCCGGATAATTAGAAAATACGTTTATAGGTTATGTAAAGACACACTGTATTGCACAAACATTTTTTCCATGTTGAAACTGAGTAATTTTCATATAGATAATTAAAAATAAAGTTTTGAAATACGTACAATGTTTATTTTTAGTACTTAATACGGTACTGTACATTCATCAGTTCATAATTATTGTAATACATAATAGCATAAAAAATACCAAAAGTTTTCATAACCTTATGACACTTTTAAATGGCGGCCATGTGAGTCATGTGACGTGAAGAGCAGTGTAGCCTACATTGCAACTGTAAAGACTATGAAGTAGCGCTCGATGATTTGAGTGTAAGAACATTTTGCTTGCGTTTCGCAGAATCCATTTTGCAACAGCAGCACTTAGTGGTAATAGCCATGATACTATCCATCACTCGAATGAAATTTTTATGTGCTGTAGGAACAGAGAATTTCACACTTTCGTATTTAGACTCCTCCAACACCCCTTGAAACGGGTGAGTTCAAGTGTTAAATTGAATTATATCATCTCTCGGCATTGTTTGCAAGATCCAAGTGACAGGTACCTATGCTACCCTCTACTCCAGGAACATAACATGTTTTTTTTTTGTCTATGTTTTCATGCGTGAACAGTATCAAGAGTAAACATAATATGCGACATGTGCAATCTACGAAAACCACTCACATCTTCATCAGACTCTTCTCTTTCGCATGAATGACTTTTTTGGCCTAGCCATAAGTGCAGTTGTTTTGGTATTGCTGGTTATTTGGGTGCCGGATACTAGGGATTTTACTGTATAAGTGTTGTAGTCAAGACATGATCTGCAGTGTCTCATAAAAGAATCCTGAAATTCCTTTTTCTCGGGAAGAGTAAAACCACTTAAAATCGTAATGACACATTTCATAACTGCTGTATAAACTTGTAGGTATTTCTGTACATTAACAATAGTATGACATTATTTCCCAGTACTGTAGGTAAGCAAAGACTGATTTCTTTATAAATGTTACCACTTTCTTGGTAATTAATCAATACATAAATTAAATAAGAAATATAATTTGTCTGCATAGTTTAACAAGATTAAAATGAAGTTCAATTATGTGTGAAATGTCAAATTTGCTGATGTTAGTTTATTGCACTATAACTACGCTGTGCATCAAAGTTGTAAGGTATCCTAATATTTTTCTCAGGATTGGATGCAGATAGAATCATGCAATTGAGCTTAAAAGACGCGGACACTCTTTGTGAATGCGTGACACAGATGGCAGTACTGTATGGCACACACAACTCAAGTGGCGGCAGTGAAGGTTAGAAGGTGTTTTTGATACTTCAAATGGCGAAGTTCTCATTACTAGACCAGCGTGTTATTTGCGATTTCTCCACTTGTGTGGCGTGACACCCATCAATATTCGTAAGTTGAGTGAGACATATTGTGGTGATGGTGTCATGGATGTGACGGCTGCACTTGCTCCAATCGCGCAATCCTGTTGTCAGTCCGGCTGGAGTGTGGCTGAGACTCTTTTGATTCATTGTCACGTGACATTCCCTTATTTGAACTATCTCGCCCATGAACGCACATTTTCACATCCATGACATCTCGTATATATGAACATACCTCGTATAATCAAAATATTATCCTTTTTTAAGTACCTATTAAAGTTTTATATATTAATTAAACATTGATCCACCTTTAGAAATCATTCAAACTTATCGAATCAAATAAAGATCTCATTTCTTTAGAATAACTTCTGAAAGATTAAATAATAATAATTCATGGTGTTACAGCCCTTGAAGGGCTCAGACCAACTAGCAGGCTGCTGGCCTCACGTTCACATGCCGAAGCAGAAGTGGACGATCATCCAACTAGAATGGAGGTATCGTGTGGTTAGCACAATGATCCCCCCCCCCTACTCGTTATAGCTGACTTTCACAACCAGATTTTGCTACCTATTGTAGCTCCCCAAGTGCATCACGATGCTGGGTGGTCACTGGTCCCATACACTGGCCGAAATTTCATGAGAAAATTTCTTCCTTCACGAGACTCGAACCAGCATGTATTCTGTAATGCGGATCCTAGGCAGGATGCCTTAGACCACAACACCAACTAAATTACCATCCACGAGGAAAACGATCTTTGGACTGTGTGCTAAAATGATGGAATGGAAACTGTAACAGGCCATTATGGCTAATACATGGATATGAAGAAGGCTATATTTTAATTTTCAGCTTGCATACCTTCCCTTGAATATCATTCACTAGCCACCACTGTTTCTCTGAGTATCTTTACTATGAATTTTTATTGCTACTGCAATAAAGGAATCTAATTCTGATGTTTCTAATGAAGCACATGGAAGGCACAGGGACAGAGTGTGGCATTGTATAGGTAACAGCATTCCCCTCCCTTTCCCTGGAGGCAGGCAAGCAGGGGATTTTGTGTTCATTATGATAAGCACGGAAGTGTTTGCAGTATGTGATGGCAACTGAAGTAGGGATATTTGTGGCAATGTCGTCTTCACTTACCTTATGGTGCTGGAGAGGCAAGTGAAACATCCAGTTCCTGGCCAGCCTCATAGTGGTCAGAGTTTCTGGCTACAGTTCATGAGGTCTTGGGTTCGATTCCTGGTTAGAGCACAAGAATTTTTCCATAAAGAGAATTATTCCTATGTTCGTCCATGGTCTGGAATTTAGGTTAAGTTTAGATTTAAGACCTCTCTTGGCACCACATGATCATGGTCATCCTATCATACCATACCATCATGTAACTCTGCCTCCTAGGCACCCAACTCAGAAGTGGGTTACACCTAAGCCACTGCCAGGAGAGAAAGCCAGAATTGTCGAAAGACAACCTGGTGGCATAATAAAAAGAATAAGTCTTGTTACTACTGGCTGACCCATTCAGGTATCGTGTAGAAGGGAGTTAAAAATGATGTTTTGGAGTTGTCGGAAGTTGGTTCTTTCATTGCGAGAACTTTAGGAATATGTATCCTGGGAATACTAACAAATGTTTCTTCAGTTACAGTACGATTATTTAGTCCTGACAGTCACTAACAATGTGCGCATGGGTCAGGCGAGTCCAATAAGTTATGACAAGGGATGTTCAGTTTAGTTTGTCGCCTGCATTCAGAGCGATCGGATGTAATGCATGCGGTATAGTGTTGTGTTTCCAGCTGTACTCCATTTCTTTACTGACCGCTCGCTCTTATCTCTACTCTGGAACTCTCCCCACTACTCCTATTACTTCCCCTCTTTCGCGTCGCTGAGCTGTCAGGACTAAATAATCTGTCTGTAAATTATGTTATATTTTTCTAGTTACCCTTTTGAATTTTGAGAGTTAATTAAACTTTCATCATGCTTAAAAGCAAAAATTCTCCACATAATAATGGATACTTTGAACAGAAAACGGGTGGCAGAAAATAATGTGTAGAAGAAGTAGTAGAGTAAAATTTGTAAGTTAAAGCTTTACAGAAGTTTGTTCTCTTCAGGCCGGAGTCTCTGACAGTCAACTTCAAGACCGTGAGACTCGAGAGTTCATATATGACTTCATAAATCGACATGGTGGCATCGATGCTGTGAAAGATGAGGTGGTGTGTCCTCAGACACCACAGCCACCACCAGTGCCAGCACGAACTGCACCAGCTAACAGTCTGCACTACCAGACCAGATCTGCTCCGCCACCCCCTCCATCCCGCACTAATGTCCATCCTCCACCTCCTCCCCCATCACAGCCACCGGTAGTGCCTGGACCACCACCTCCTCCCCCACCTCCAACAAGAACACCTCCACAGAGACATGAGGCACCACCTTCTCAAGGTTAGTGATGTTCACAATGAGGAAAAGTTTTAGATTTTGGCTCTTATGGTAAAGAGAACTGTTTTTCATTTTATTTTTATCTTTCTAAAGCACTATTACTTCGACTATTTTTTATGCATTATATTACATGGGAAATAGATACACATTGTTATACAAATTTGTTGTAGAGTGGTGTACTATTATATTTAGTAAATATTACTGGATCCTTGTTAAAAATAGAGTAGTGAAGTGAATAATTTCGAGAGAAAAATTGTTCCGTGGCTGGGTATCGAACTCGGGTCCTTTGGTTAAACGTCTCAATGCTCTACCAACTGAGCTACCCGGGAACTCTGCCAGACACCGATCCAATTTTTCCCTCTATATCCACAGACCTCAACGTGGGCTGACAGTCGTCAAGCAACCAACATTGAGTGCACACTAAATCTGTGTGACTTAAATTGTGGTTTTCTGTTAACGCACAGTGACGTGTATTGTGCAAATCAAGCTTTCAGGTATAACTCCCTGTAAAGTTGATTTGAAATTATTCAACTTTACATGGAGTTATAGCTACCTGAAAGCTTGATTTGCAGATTAGTGAAGTACTCAAAACTGGTTATGATTTTTTCTATAACTTTTTTCTTTTAAATGTAAATTCAACCTTTCTCCAAAAAAAAAATATTTCAGAAAAATTGTAACTGCAGAGTTATGTTCTCAAGCAAAAACTACCTCAGATGATGAAAGTGTGTGGGTGTCATTCTTGCAAAATTGACGTAACCTTAACTCTTAGGGGCTAGAATAAGAGAATTATTTAAAGTAGTCATAATTTACATTATTCTTGTTGTGTGTGTACTGTCTTCAGCGTATTGGTTAGTGTCTATTTTATAATGTTGTTTCACACCTTTTCCTCACACAATTCAATTGATATTTTATTTGTACAAAATTAATTACTTAAGTAATAAGTTTATAAATGGGATCAGCTATCTTAATTTTTTTCGAAATTACAAAAAATTATTTCAGTGTGCATTGTGGGAAAGGAAAAGTTGTTCTGTTCTATGCATAGTAAATGATTTCAATTTTGTGTTACGGATTGTACAGATGGGGAGGCGAGACCTGACATTTGAGCTGCGCAAGAGGCAAAAGAAAGTTTGTTTCATGATGGTTAATATACGAATCTACCAACATGGAAGTTTATCTCAGACTGAAACCTATATAGCCACGGCACATGATAAGATCACTGGACAGGTCTTGCCTCTTCTATTGTAGTTAAAGCAATGGTGTAATTGGTTAGATGGAATAGAAAAAAAAATTGCTACTAAATTCACGAAACATGCAATGAGAAAGTGCTTTTCATCATTTATTTGTGTTTTACACTTTTGAAGTGAACGACAAATACAAAAGCAGAGACACAAAAGTAGAGAATTTTTGGATGAACTGCAGAAGGAAACAAAGGGAATTCGTTTTGTAATTTCCAAGAATGCTTCACTCCTATAAACGCCGTTTTTGCCCTAAAAAGACAATTTAAATGAGAGCCAATAAATTAACTACTTAATGTCATTAGTTTATATTTATTCTTATATTTCCGTACTTAATTCCACTCTCTATCTCACCCCTTATTTGTCTCCCCTATCATCTAATTCTGGTAGTCTGTCTTGTCTAATTTATTTACTACATATTATACAAACTTATCATTTTTTAAGCTGACACTGGGGCTCGATCTATGATTGCAGTATATTCTACTCCTTAAGCCAATATCTTATCCACTATGCTACAATAGCAGATTGGGATTTATAATTTGAGATGCTCTCCATATAGTTATGGTGGTATATATAGGATGCAGCAGAAGCATTGACCCATTTTAAACATTAAATTTCAGCATTAGTTATTGTAACTATATTTTATTATTATACACTCTTGAGAAGAACACTTGATAACATTTCTTACAATAGTCACTTTTTGTAAATTGCGTCCTGCAGACGACCTCCATTGCCAATGCAATCTTCTGCACCAACTCTCAGATTCTCCATAACCTTCTGCAGAGTTTCTTGTGTCATTGTCTGAATTTCGGTTTGAATGTTCTTCAGTTACTGGATGTTTTCTGGTTTATTTGAATAAACTTTGGCTTTAAGAAAGTCCCACAGAAAAATACCAAATAAACCAGGAACCAGGAAAAAAATGTTGTGTGGAAACATTTTTCTTAAAATTGTCGTGGACGTTCTTGCAGTGTGAGATATTAGGCCATTCTGTTGAGACCGTATTGACTCTATATTGATATCCTTTCAGCTTAGTTCTGTTCATACGAATTGTCATAACATAGTCTTATATCTATCTTACCACATCATCTCAATAAATAATCACTTTCACATTAAGCACCATATTTGAAGTACATATAACATATCAGTCCAGGACAATTTTTTTGAATGCATTGAGGATAAGTTATTTTTTAATGTCTATCACAACTATATTATAAATTCCCATTAATTCTCACCAAAGAATGCGTGCATCCTGGACAAAATAATCGAGAACAATCTTCCACTACTTGCCAAGTACAGGAAATGTAGCAACTTCAGAAGCTGATATGAACATGAAAACATAGTTGAATATTTTAATTTTTGCAGAGAGGCCTGCTATGTAATTGTAAGCAATAACTCTTCACATATTAGTGGAAATCCTAAAATTCTCTTATTTCTGAAGGTGTAGTGAATCATAGTATAGAATAAATATGGCAATATTAGGACATAATAGTTTAAATGCATATGGTTGCCATATTGTTAACAAGTTTTATTTCAGTTGTCTTGTTATAGCAAAAATGGTGCATAAGAGTGATGCATTCTGGGAAATTACCTTCGTTTTTGTGTAATTTTCACATTAACTCAGCTTACTGAACTTTTGTTCCATCATCTCCTCTCATCTAGCTTTCATAACATACACAGGGCTGCCCAAACTATGGCCTGTGAGCCACATCCAGCTCACCATATCTTGTTATGAGACCCACCTTTGTTCTTGTACAAACTGAACATTGTATATTTAATTACTGACGATTTTAGAGTTTTACTTCTTAAACATAGCTTGAACATGAATTCTGGAATTTGTTTTCTTCTCTCTTTGACTGTGATGTGGAGACAGTGCATTTAGAACAGCTAGATTTGCATTGTAATGATCCACTGAAAGACGTCGTTGGTCCTAAAGGTCTGATAAAATTCTGTTAATTTATACCAGATGAAAAGTATCCAACTTTGAATAACAAAGCCCAGTGTACAAGGGTAATTTGAAAATTTCTTGTAATAAAATAAAAAATAACAATATACCTCATTTTTTTAATTTTTATTTTTCAATGTAGTCTCCCTGTACACTAATGCACTTGGTTTCATCGATGTTCCAATGGCTTTATTCCATCTCGAAAGTTAAGATTCCTCCAGGCCAGCAAAATACTCAAGTCTGGCTATCAGTTCATTTGAAGAAAATCTTCGTCCACCAAGGAAAATTTTGAGCTTAGGAAAGAGATGGAAGTCTGATGAAGCCATGTGAGACGAATAAGGTGGGTATGGCAACAATTCGTACCTCAGTTCATGTGCGGACACACATCTTGATGGAACAGGACTTCCTTCCTTGCTAAACCTAGTCTTTTTTCGCGTATCTTTTGCTATAGTTGGTCCAGGAGGTTCGTAGTATTGTCCCATAATTGTTTGACCAGTGGGAAGATAATATATCAGCAGAATCCCTTTTGCATCTCAGAAAAATGATGCCATGACCTTTCCAGCCAACCATATAGCCTTTGCTTTTTTTGGTGGTGGAGAATCAACATGTTTCCACTGCTTTGACTGTTGTTTTGTCTCTGGGGTATAGTAGTGGACCCATGTCTCGTCTGTGTTCACAAACCGGCGCAAAAAATCTTGTTGGTTTTTCTGAAAATGGGCCAAACATTGTTTAGACTTGCACTATGATGTGTTTTCGATCCTATGTTAACAGTCGCGGCACCCATCTAGCAGATAATTTTTTCATACCCAATTCCTCAGTTAAAACGCAATATGCCCATTCAGATGACATCCCTACAGCTTCAGCAATTTCTTGCACTTTCAGTGTGTGATCCTCCAACACCATTTCGTGCACTTTTGTAACAATTTCTGAGGAAATTTAAACTCATTCGTCCATTTGGAAACAGTGGAATTTGAAGAAGAGGAGTCTCCCAGTGTGTTCTGAAAATTGGCATGAATTTCATTTGCTTTCATACCTTTCTTTACGAAGTACTTTATCACTGCAAATCTGTGTGTCAGTGGCTAACCATGACAATATCTTTGAAAAATATTGGGTGGAGTGCAAGAGGTCAAATGACTTTATTGTCAAATGCCTGGCATTAAAAAACAACAACAACTTTATCACTGCTCGAATCTCGGTTTTTTCCATCTTCACAAATCACTACATGGGAACATCAATAGAGAAGTGTCCACACCACAACTCTCTATCCAGAGCACTGATGCACCACGTGTTTACTCATGAAGGATGACTAATCATTACGCGAGAACCGAGTTACGCTAGCGATGACCTCTGTTGGTGATTCCGAGAAATTCTCAAACAACCCTCGTATGTTATCCATGTTTTCATGACTATACATGTGAACAAATATTTTTAAAAATTAAAATTAAAAAATCAGAATCAAGTTCGACCTTGAGTTGCAAACAACTTCAAAATGTCTTGCTCCTCAGCACAATGGAACAGAAACCAAACATCAACAATTCATTATCTTCAAAAACCTTGTTTCAAACTTCTCATTAGATAATTATGCATGCACTGTTCTACCGCTGTTCAAATTTATTTAGTCATTCATTCATAGTGTTCTGCCCATGGGCAGGTCTTTCATTGCAAACCCAACATTCTCCAGTCTTTCCTGTTTTCTGCCTTCCTCTTTGTCTCCTCATATGATCCATATATCTTAATGTCGTCTGTCGTCTGATATTTTCTTCTGCCCCTAACTCTTCTCCCATTCACCATTCCATTCAGTGCATCCTTCAGAAGGCAGTTTCTTCTCAACCAGTGACCCAACCAATTCCTTTTCCTCTTTCTGACCAGTTTCAGCATCATTCATTCTTCATTCACTCTTTCCAACACAACTTCGTTTCTTATTCTGTCTGTCCACTTCACATGCTGCATCCTTCTCCATATCCACATTTCAGTTGCTTCTAGTTGCTTCTCTTCACTTCATTGTATTATCCATGTTTCTGATGCATACAATGCTACACTCAACACAGAGCACTTCATTAGTCTCTTCCTGAGTTCTTTTTCCCTAGGTCCGCAGAAGATGCTTCTTTTTCTATTGAAAGCTTCCTTTGCCATTGCTATTCATCTAGTATCAGAAATAAAATTAAATGCATGTTAATAGTTTTTCCTTGTGAAATATTTACGGAAAATTATGTATGTATAATTCATTTATATTTCCAGAAATTACCTTTATTATAACATGTTGCCAGTGACCAATCATCCTTGTAGTTAATGGCCCTCGAAATAAAAATATTTGGGTACCCCCTGGCATAGACAATATATCTATATGATACTGTGCAAGCCATGTAGTTTCAATGTATTTCTTCCCTTCCACCGAAATATGCCTCAAAATAACATTTTTGTGCCAAATTTGTGTCATGACTAAAATAGGTGTTCTGTTGATGTTTTCAGGAACTCACACTCCTCCTCCACCACCCCCACCTACTGCCGTGAGTGCACCGCCACCTCCACCACCACCCATGTCTGCTCCACCAACAGATTTCAATGGACATTCAGCATCTGGAGCAAATGATCCTCGATCTGCTCTTCTGGAGTCCATTAGAAGTGGAAAGACATTGAAGGTAAAATGAAGAGACATGAGAAGTGGGAAATATGTACAGTCTTACGTTATTTTAATTTACATGGCTTGTGTTTTATTGTCATAAATATGACTCTATAAATACTGTGTTACTGAGAAATATCCCAGAGTTAGCCATAACAAAACTAAAGAAATATATTCCAGAGCTAGGACTAGTACAGCTAGGAACCCAAGAAATATTAGAGAGCCAATCTTAGCACAACTTAAGAACTAAAAGAAATATTTGAGAGCTAGTCCGATACAACTGAGCAACCCAAGAAATATTTGAGAGCGAGTCCTGGTACAACTGAGGAACCCAAGAAATATTCGACAGGTAGTCCTGGCATAACTGAGGAATCCAAGAAATATACGAGAGGTATTCCTGGTAAAACTGTGGAAGTCAAGAAATATTTGACAGCTAGTCCTGGTACAACTAAGAAACTCAAGAATTATTCGACAGCTAGTCCTGCCACAACTGAGGAACCCAAGAAATATTCGAGAGTTAGTTTGGAACAACAGAGGAACCCAAGAAATATTCGACAGTTAGTACTGGGACAGCTGAGGAATCCAAGAAATATTCGAGAGCTGTTCCTGGTACAACTGAGGAACCCAAGAAATATTCGAGAGCTAGTCCTAGTACAACTAAGGAACTCAAGAATTAATCGACAGCTAATCCTGGCACAACCCAAAAAATATTCGAGAGCTATAGTGAAGATATAAGAACAGTTCCTAAACAGCAAATATTGCCGTCTTGTCAATGTTGTCGACTGTTACCAGATATCATACGATTCTATGTGCTAAATGACTTACTCACTTACCGTACTTTATGTTGGAAGGTTATTCTAAATAATCCAATAATTTGTAACATATTTTCTTAGGCAAACTATACGGGAAATGGATCAACATGTCAAGTATTTTGTCTGGCAATACTAAATTCATTGGTTTAACTAAACAATTCACTCACGAGACCTAACCTAGAAATGTATTTTGTTTGACCACGTGAAATTATTAGTACTAACTCCGAAAACTTACCACAACGCAACACATAAAATAACTATTATGTATTAATATTAATACTGATATTAATTAATTATTAGTATGTTCAGATTTCACTAGCTACCAATAACTGGCTCAGAAATCTAGTACAATTTTAATTTCATGGAACTCCAGTACCTACAAATATTGTCGATATTTGTCTCAGCTGCCAACATACCAGTTACAAAATCACTACCATTTGTAGTATTTGTCAGTATCGAAATTCGAAACAAAGTTGGCAAAAGAAAATTCAACCTGCAAACTATAAAATCACCACAATCCACTAGCATATGTAATAATGGGGGGGGGGGGATGGTTAGGTTTCACCCTTAGGGTATGAAGTAAGCTGACCCGGACTATAGTTCGGTACAACAGAGGAACCCAAGAAATATTCGACAGCTAGTCCTGGTACAACTGAGGAACTCAAGAAATATTCTACAGCTAGTCCTGGCACAGCTGAGGAATCCAAGAAATATTGGAGAGCTGTTTCTGGTACAGCTGAGGAATCCAAGAAATATTTGACAGCTAGTCCTGGTGCAACTGAGAAACCCAAGAAATATTCGAGAGCTATTCCTGGCACAACTGAGGAACCCAAGAAATATTCGAGAGCTAGTCCTGGCACAACTGAGGATTCCAAGAAATATTCGAGAGCTGTTTCTGGTACAGCTGAGGAATCCAAGAAATATTTGACAGCTAGTCCTGGCACAACTGAGAAACCCAAGAAATATTCGAGAGCTATTCCTGGCACAAGTGAGGAACCCAAGAAATATTCGAGAGCTGTTCCTGGTACAACTGAGGAACCCAAGAAATATTTGAGAGCTAGTCCTGGTACAACTGAGGACCTCAAGAATTATTCGAGAACTAGTCCTAGTACAAATTTACTGAGTTTTCTGAGTGACATGTGAGAGCTGGTTCCGGTAAAAATGAAGATCCCATGAAATATTCGACAACTTATTATAGTACAACTGAGGTGAAAGCAAAGCTATCCTCTTTACATGCTAAGAAGGCGCTTGGGGGACATGGAAGTAGAGATCTGTGCTTTCATGACCTCGACAATAGAATGAGGTGGTGTAGTCAGCACCACATTCTGACTGCCTTTTATGCCTGGGAAACGCACAGTACACAATTTTATAGGAGGCTGAATTAACCTTGAGGTCATCATGGAAGTTTTGTCAATGGGAAAATTCCTACCAGCACCTGGAATTGAACTGGGAAACTTCCAGTCCATAGTCAGTTGCACTACCAACTGAGCTGTCCAGTCACCATAATACAACTAAGGAACCACAGAAATTTTCCAGGGCTACTGTTAGTACTGAAACTGAGGAGTCAAATACAACTGACGAATCCAAGAAACATTTCACATGCAGTCCTAGTCCAAATAAGCTACCCAAGATACAATCTGAAACTAGTCTTAGTACAGCAGAAAACTCAGAGAAATTTCCCAGCTCTAATCTGAGCACAAATGAGGAACTCTAGCACAACTCTAAAACAAGAGAAATATTCCAGAACTAGTGTTTGTACGACTGAGAAATAAAAAAAAAAATTATGGCTTATTTAACAACGCTCTCAACTGCTGAGGTTATATCAGCATCACCAGTGTGCCAGAATTTTGTCCCGCAGGAGTTCTTTTATATGCCACTAAATCTAGCCACATGACCCTGTCGCATTTAAGCACACTTAAATGCCATCGACCTGGGTCAGGATCGAACCCACAACCTCAGGCACAGAAGGCCAGTGCTATACCAACTGCGCCACTCAGGCGACTACGACTGAGAATTCAGTGAAATGTTTGAGATTTACTCTTGGTACAAATGAGGAAGCCGAGAAATATTACAGACTGACCTTGATCAATTAAGAAATCTGGGAAAATTTGATAGGCCATGTATGTATATTCGAGGAATTGTGTAATTATCTATGGCTAGTACAGTAAAAATTTCTTTCATACTTTTCACACTTACGCATTTTTCTGTGTTGATTTATTTCTATTCTGCATTTTCCGCTTATACGTTTTTTATACTTATATGATAGTATTTTAAACCCCAGCAGTTATAAAACGTCATTTATACGTTCTGAATCAATTTTGCTCGAAATTAGGTTTGTCGTGAAAATGTAAGAATGCGGAAATACATGCCGTGTGCATTGTTAAAATGCAGCCCACTTCGAAATTTGTGGAAATTCGAAGCTGCCTCTGCTGTGCTATGGGATTCCTTACTGCGTATCTTTCTAAACCTAGTTGAGGAGAGAGAGAGGATTGTAAAAGATGGACGGATTGGTGGAGAGAGAATAATTTTTATGCTTAAGATGTGGTCTATTCATCATCACTGAAGTGGAACACTGTATAATGCATATGGCCCATTTGGAGTTTCCTTTAGATTAAGAAACATTTTTTTGAAATTTTATATATTTCTAATGCACCATTGAAGATAAAGTGATTTTGTGTTGGAGAGGTTAAAATCTAAAGTCACATTCGAAAATGTATTCCAGCAAGATGAACGAATATTGAGTGGTATTTTCTTCATTTGCAGCACGTTGAGGTGGAGAGCAAGCGACCTTCCTCTGCCTCTGATTCTCGAGGTGAGCTGCTGGATCAGATTCGTCAAGGAGTCGAACTCAAGTCTGTAAGTTGATCCATGAGTGCAAAGAAATAAGTGATGTAAAATACAGTGAAATCCTCTTGAGACATTAAAAAAAGGTATCTTGTAAATTCAGCTTATTAAGCAGGAAAACTTCTTAAAAGGTGGATCCAGAAAAATTGGTTGTACCATATAATATTTAATCGTTTTTTGTATTGGAAATTATAGTTTATTTATTATTATTATTATTATTATTATTATTATTATTATTATTATTACATTTGTCGTAAATACAAATTTAAATTACCTTATATGCGTGAATACTCCGCGCCATTGAATAATCTGCTCACCCTAATTTTAGGAGAGAAAATTAAAGAAAAAAAAAAAGAGAATAGTGTATGTAGTGAGGGATAAAGGAAGGATTATAGTTCTGACTCCTTTAAAAGAGGTTATTAGAAGAATAGGAAGAAAAAATGTTTTATTTTGTAAAAGAGAGTAGAGTGAAGACCAATAGTTAAATACAAGAAGGATTAGAGTATAATGGTCCTCAACCCTTCCTTCCGCATCTTTGTAAATGTGAACCGGGGAAATTCCAAGGCCGAGTACACAGTAGCATACCTCTAGTGGGAAGAGGTGTGAAATCGGTCAGTGCCTACTACCTACATGGCTAGATTAGATTCAGGTTTCGAACTGAGAACATCAGGATGTCGAAGTGTAAAGTGTTTAAGTTGGAAATAGTACTGATATTAGTACTGTATGTGTAGCAATGTCAGTAGTATAAAAACAGACACTTCGGTTTTAGTGAACCTCTGATATAGTGAACGAAATATGCTGGTCCGTAGAGGTTCACTATAACTGTGTGTATGTGTGTGTGTATATATATATGTATATATATATATATATATATAGAGAGAGAGAGAGAGAGTTTATAACCAATTAACAGAAAAGTTTGTAATGACTATTAACAGTATTGATAGTTTTAATTATAATAACTGGGGCTGGGATTTTGATGACCTATAAATTATAAAAAAAGTCTTAAAACAATGCATTTATGACCTAAAAGTCTTTCAAAAATGCCCTTAAAAATGCTCTAAAAATTGATCTTACATTCTAAAATTGGCTTAGTAGGAAAAAGAGTTATGTGCTACTTAATATTTAGACTAGTAATTAAATTAAATTCTAGTACCAACATTTAAATTTATTTAATTTTACATAATTTTTTCTAAGTGGTACACTTTAATTAATAATTTTATTTGATGTAGTTTCCATGTAGCCCATCACAAGGCCACTCTTATACGGAATTAGGAAGTATAGAGGAGTCTATATTGAAGGGATGGTTGGACTGATCCATTACATAGGATGTACTACGTTAAAAGGGCAATATTTCTGTAGAAAAACGAAGAAAATATTATACAAAATGATGGGTATTAGCCACCGGCGTAGCTCGGTCGGTTAAGGTGCTTTCCTGCCGATCGGAGTTGCACTCGGGTGTGTTCGATTCCTGTTTGGGCTGATAATCTGGTTGGTTTTTCCGAGGTTTTTTCCATCCGTAAGGAAAATGTCAGGTAATCTATGGCGAATCCTCGGCCTCATCTCGCCAAATATATCACTATCACCAACTCCATTGACGCTAAATAACCTCATAGTTGGTACAGCGTCGTTAAATAACCAAGTAAAAAATAAAGGGTATTAATGAACAAAATATGTAGACAAAATGTCAAAGGAAATAAACATTATTTTATATTAATAATGGAGATTTGTGGCCAAAATTAAATGAAAATGCCTCAGAAATGTCCGAATAACACAAAAGATGCTCTTATGAGTTGAAACAGGCAAAAAATGCAAAAAAAAATGCCCTAACAAATATGTCTTAAAACACTCAGTTTATCACATATCATATAAATACTAAAGCGGCTATGTTTCTGGCTTACTAGAAAAAAAGATGCAATTTGATCAAAATCCTAGTCCTAATAATAACTATCGATATTACGAACAACAGTCGAGAGTATTATTGATACTATCGTAAGTGACTCTCGCCCGTCTCTACTTAAAAACCAAACTGATCTGGGGAGAAATTGCTTGCATATATAGGAGAGAAAATCAGGGCGTGATATTTCTTTAGATTCCATAAGCGAAAATTTTGTGAGATAATGCATTCTCATCATTGTGTGAATGAGTTGGTGTCCGATTTACGATTTCTAATTGAGACTTAACTTACTAACAGGTGCAGCCCACACCAAGGCCACCAGCCAACGCAGCACCACAAGACAGTTTGGCCGGGGCACTTGCGAGAGCTCTTGCTGAGCGCTCCCGTGCCATACATTCTGATACTAGTGGCAGCAGCGATGAGGATGAGGAAGAAGATGATGAGTGGGAGGACTAGTAAGTAGCACTGGGTTATCTCTGCCTTGTTCATTTATGAAATCGAAAGTGTGGTAATCTGAGGTGGCCAGGTTCGGAATGTAGGGAATTAGAGAAACGCTTCCATCCAAATATCCTTCAGACATAAGTGGACAATGTTGGCTGTACATTGTCATGTTGCAGAGAGGGTTGCCAGATGTCCCAGATTTTAAAGGACAACAGCATATTGTGAATGCCCAGGACATCAATTGTCCCGTACTTCCAAAGTTTTTGAGCACATATCGTTTGGACCAATGTCCACTAAATACCGCCTGTTTGAAACAGTAAAAGCAGACTGTTTGGACCTTCCATTTTATACATTCTTAGGACTGTCCAAGTCTTTAAAATGTGTCACAAATAAAATAAATAGCTGATCTCTGGACTCTTCCATATTACATGGTAGGCTAAGAAAATGATGTCTTTGAACGACATACATAGGCTTCCTCAGAAGTTGAATATCTTCATGTCCAATGTCTCCCGCAACTCCATTTTCAGGATTTGTTCGGTCTTCTTCTGCTTCACGTTTTACTGTTGTTCACACAGTTTATAGTTTCACTTCATTAAAAAATTCCTTTACACAAACATTTGTATTACACTTACGATTTGTGCATCTGAAATGAATAGTACCACTGTTTAATCGATACACTTCACTCACTTATAGTGTTCTATTAGTCAGCACTGTTTTTCCCCATTTGGTTTTGATGATACATGTTACAGTGCTCAAAAAAAGCATTGCATATTGATGTAATTGCTAACAAAATTGTTACATTTGTTTTTCTTTTAAAAAATTAGCAGTGTAAACAGTACAGAACTGCTTTTTGGTGATGAAAAAAGAAAGCAAACATTAATTTGAAACAAAAATAAAGAAAATTTCTTTGATGGTTTTAATTTAATTTAATTTATTTATTTATTTATTTAATACTTTACACTTGAGCTACACTAGGCATTGCAGCCCGAAAGAGCAGAAGCTCGTGCTCGGGCACAGTTCAGATCAGTTATACAAAATATATAACAAAATTAAGAGAGTTCATTGAGCACAATAACATTAATAAATGGTAAAATACATAAAGCATGTAATAAGAGGGTCTATATACAAATAGAAAATACAAAAGTACATAAATATAAGATATCAATTTTTAACTCAATTAGCTTAAACACTTCAATAATTAATCTGATTTGTTTCTTAAATCTATGTGTGTTAAGTGTACTTAGCTCAGGGTAAGCTCTAATTAATGCATTATATAATTTGGGTCCAAAATTTCTGCTGTGTTTTAATCCAGCAGTTGTGTGGCATTTGGGGTTGAAACACTAGTTCCTGTTAAACATACTTTAGGAACTTATTGGTTCTCCTCGCATTTGCAGGCACCTCTGTACACGGTATGGCATGTTTTCAATTAACCTGTCCAGCACTTCTTGTGGGATATTGTCCCATTCCTCAACAGCGGTCTAGGAGACATCTTGTAGAGTCTGTGGTGAGTTTGGATGGTTGTAGATGGCTCTCTTCAAGCTGGCCGAAGCATTTTCAATGCAGTTCAAGTCTGGAGAATATGGAGGTCATTCCATTCGAGTGATTCTGTGTTGCTCCAGGAATGTGTTCACAGTGTGATGTCGATGAGGTCGTGCATTATTGTCCATCAGTGTGAATTCCTCTCCATAATCAGCAAATGGAGTTATGATGGGTTCTAGGATGTCATCTCTATACTTCTGACTAGTCAGTGTCCCTCAAACTGGCACAAGGGGTGTCCTGCATTTGCACATTATTCCTTCCCCAAAACATGACACATCCTTCTTGTTGATAGTGGTGTTCTCTGATGAAGTTGGAGTGAAGACATTGTTCTTGTCCCCTCCACACACAAATGATATTGTTGTCAGGGTGGAGACTGACACAAAACTCGTCACAAAAGAGCGTTCTGCCTCATTGTTGCCTCGTCCATAAAGAGTGGTTCCTTGCCCAGACAACACAAGCCCCCTTCCAGAAGAGTTGCCTTAAAAGGTCTTCTCGCTCGTAATCTAATTTTATGAAGTCTATTTAGGACCATTTGGGTTGAAACTTGTACCCCCATAGTTGCCCATAGTCCTTGGCACAAACAGGTGGCATTGTGAATAGAGTCCCTTCGTGTTGTAATGTGCAGATATCTGTCTTGTGTAACAGTTGTTTTCCTTCTGCGGCCTATGCCATATTCTTGAGAAATCACTTTGACCCACATGCAGAAGTGCAGCTGTGTCGACCTTTTGCTTTCCCTGCTTCATTATAGTGACTATTCTTCTGTTATCATGCGAAATTTTTGTTCGGGCCATTCTGAAACAAAACAAACCATAAATCAAAACAGACTGAACGTATTATTTACTGACATTTTATGTTCAACTTGAATTGGTAGCATACTGCACTCTATTGGGAGAAATGTGAACTGTCATTACATTCACAACACAACAATATATTTACCAAACAACATACATCTTGGTCACTTTATCCTATGTCTATGTTTCAACAATATGCACAAATTTTTTTGGGCTCTATATGTTCACATTGATATTTATGTGCACATTCTGAGCTGTACTGAGGATCAGCTCGTACTGAGCTCCTATAATCCTATGACTCGACACTAATGTTAGATCTACATTATATGAACTCAGTCATATGGATTAGCCTGGTGTAATGAGCCCAACAGTTCAGGCGACCTCTCTGGTCTTACCCTGATGATGGAATCTGATTGTAGTTCCGAAATGTTCAAAATGTCAAGTTCCAGCACACGGTGGCTTACTCAAAAGCCTAATTCTAATTAGCTCTATGTTATTCCCACGCATTCAGTGTTGCCTACTGGTCCAAACGAGCACCAGTTTTAGTCCAAATATACTGTTCATTGATATTAAAGATTATGGAACCTGGTCCAAACTTCCTGCACCGAAGTATTTCAAATTGTGCTGTGAATGTGATTTCTTTTTCTGCCGCGTGATTTCACTCACAATGCAATTTCTTTACATTTTTGAGTTGGCCAACCTGACATGTGGCACACAGAGCAGTGTTGTCAGGTCGTATGATAATTTTATTATCATTTTGCATGATGATTTCATCTAACAAACAATATGCCATTCTAGTATTAAATATCCGCCCTAAAATACTGTAACTTTTATTTAACAACAATGATGTGTCTTTTATTTCAACAACAACCACACACCTGTCAACAATGGGTATTCCACTCAACACAGCAGTCGTTATTACACTCCACAGAACGACAATGACTATTCATGTGGATTATTGAGAAGAACAACAATGTACTCCTAATCTCAACTAATGTTCACAAAGCACTATTAACAAAACAAAACTGTCAGTCCACAGTTCACAGTTCGTTCGCCTTGGCTACTTCTTCTAGCTCACTCACTCAAGTTCACTGTACGTCGAACCCCAAGCCTTCCAGACACAGTTCACTGTACTTCGAACTCAAGACTTCCAGAGATAGTCCACTGCACTTCTAACCCGAAACTTTCGGACGCGTTGCCTTCGCCTGGATACTATCACAGTTACTCAAGTTCACTGCACCTCGAACTCAGATCCACTGGATACGTCTCCGCTAACTGGCTCGCTCGCAGCTGATTGACTGAACTAAACTGACACCTTGAAGGCTGCTTGCAGTTTATTTATTTAATCACACATTTTCGAATGTACCGTGTCGCGTAGCTTCTGGAACCCGCAACAATCAGTCTCCAGACATTTCCTTACTTCCATCCCCTTCACTCCGCGACGTGACCACCATCTTCTTTCCCCTCTCCGCGCCGCGCCCAACACCCACCGGAGCTCGAGCCTTGCCTCCTGCTCTTCCTTCTCCGCTGGACGCGTGTGTAGACTCCCGAGGCAACGAGAATCTTCCAGCACGGTTGCCAATTGCTCCCTCCTTAGGACTGTTCGTCCTGGACAGTCCCTTGGTAGGCCGCTAGATGGTCCAACATTTGGGTCCTCCAGCTGCTCCCTCCTTATGGTGGTGTCATCCCATCCTGGGCTTGGCTGGGCGGCGATTGCTCGTACTGCGTGGGCGCTCTTGCTCTTCTACTTGACCCTCCAAGGAGAGCCCGCTGACCATGGTTTGGTCTTCGGCATCCATCAGGAACACTTCATCCTGACCAAAACGGAGTATACGGCGCCGAATGTCCACCGTTGCATCAAGTAACCACATGGTGTCGAGTCCCAGGACGACGTCCTCAGTGATGTTGGCGACGAACACCCACATCTCCAGTCTCCTCTTCCCCAATGTCAGATCCAGGAAGACCTCCCTCTGGATGGGCAAGCTCTTGCCTGAAGTGGTACAGAGCTCATATCGACGCAGCGGCGTCCTCCCAGGCAGGCCATGCACGATTTCTGGCCTGGCGATAGTGAGAGTCGCCCCGGTGTCCACCAGTACTTTGCATGGACGGCCTCTTATCCGTCCTTCAGCATTCAGCCCATCGTCGCATCTTCTGTTGACTGGCTTCAGAATTAGCCGAGGGAACGGTGATGACAGCGCTGACGTGCCCCTTCTCGCATCGGCCCCCTCTCTCTCCTGACTGTAGCCAGATCGGTCGCAGTCCCTCCGTAAGTGCCCAGGTTCACCACAGGATCAGCAGGTGGGCGCCCGTCATCTTCACTGCTCCGGTAACTGTTGGCTCTCCTCGACATCGGCCACGTCTCTCTCCTGCCTGTGGTCAGATCGGTCGCAGTCCCTCCTTAAGTGTCCGATCTGCCACAGGACCAGCAGGTGGGCGCTCCTCGTCTCCGTCGGTTGCATCCCTCAACATCGACCGCCATGATGCTCCTAATCCAGTGCGGTGTTGAGACTTCTGCCATCAATTTGGCTGCCTCCATCATGAGGCCGCTGTCAGAGCTTTGTTGATGGTGTGATGCTCAGCCAAAGGAGTTTTTGCCTGATTTCGGGGTTGCGGACTCTGCAGACGAAGGTATATGCCACCTCTCCAGCGACGAAGTTAGGAGGTAGGCCCCTGAGAGCCTTATGGGCCAGTTGTTCCACCACCATCACAAATTCTTGTAGGGACTCCTGTTACTGTTGGACCCTCGTTTTCAGTTGGGTCCTAAATGCTGCCGCAAGTTGGTCACCATAACGTCCCTCCAAGGCCTCCATTATCTCAGCGGCTGTCCCCTTTTCTGGGACGCTGTGAAGAATCTCCAATGCCTGTCCCTGAAGCACGGCCAGCAGCTGAGTAGTTTTCTCTGCTGGCATCCACCCATTGTGCTCAGCGATAGCCTCGAATTGGCACCAGAATATTTCCCAGGGCGTCGTTCCATCGAACTTCGGCATCTTGACGTTCGAATGTCTGGCTGGAGGCGTCGATTCCACAGAGCCACTGTATGGGGTCCTTAATTCTGTGGCCGATTTTTCCACGGTACATCGAACCTCTTCGGCAATTATCTGTTTTTGTTCTCTAGCCTGGCTATCCACTAACGCGAGTATGTGCTTGTTTTCTTCAACATTTTTATCCAGCAACTCACTCGTCTGCTCTTGACGATGCTCGAGAGCGCGAATTTTGCCGTCGAAATGGTCTATGTCCTGTCTCAGTTCGGCCACTGCTATATTTACAGTTGCGAAATTCTCGTTTAGTTTGTCGAAATCGGCTTTAAGTTCATCCTTCACAATGGTAACAATTCCATCCACATGGGCCGAAACGCTACCAATTTGCATAGCAACATCATTTTTAATCTTCGTTTTTACTTCACTTATGTCGTTTTTCACCTCACTAATATCGTTCTTCATGTCTATTTTTACTTCACTTATGTCGCCTTTCACTCCATATATGTCGCTTTTCACTCCACTTATGTCGCTTTTCACTTCACTGATGTGTTTGTTCATGTCTGTGATGGCTTGCAGGATCTGCTGTAGCGTAGGGTTATCCATTATGTTATTACGTCCGTCCACTTCTGACACCACTTGTAACATTTAAACAACAACAATGATGTGAATTTTATTTCAACAACCACCACACACCCGTCAACAATGGGTATTCCACTCAACACAGCAGTCGTTATTGCACTCCACAGGGCGACAATGACTATTCAGTGGATTATTGAGAAGAACAACAATGTACTCCTAATCTCAACTAATGTTCACAAAGCATTATTTACAAAACAGAACTGTCAGTTCTCAGTTCACAGTTCGTTCGCCTTGGCTAGTTCATCTAGCTCACTCAAGTTCACTGTACGTCGAACCCCAAGCCTTCCAGACACAGTTCACTGTACTTCGAACCCAAGACTTCCAGAGACAGTCCACTGCACTTCTAACGCAAGATTTCCGGACGCTGCCACAGTTACTCAAGTTCACTGCATCTCGAACTCAGATCCACTGGATACGTCTCCGCTAACTAGCTTGCTCGCAGGTGACTGGCTGAACTAAACTGACACCTTGAAGGCTGCTCGCGGTTTATTTATTTAATCACATGTTCTCGAATGTAGTGTGTCGCGTAGCTTCTGGAACCCGCAACAGTTGGTCTCCAGACATTTCCTTACTTCCGTCCCCTTCGCTCTGCGACTGGACTGCCATCTTCTTTTCCCTCTCTGCGCCTCGCCCAGTGCCCACCGGAGCTTGAGTCTCGCCTCCCTCTTCACCGGACACGTGTGTAGACTCTTGATGCAACGAGAATCTTCCAGCAGAGTTGCCACAATATGATAATTTCGGGTCAACTTTTCACATTGTAATAAATAAATTTTTAAAATTATTTTGTGTTATCTCACACTGCTTGGTGACACCAGGTTCATAAGGTTACTCAAAATTTAATTTCAACAAATTGATAGGGGCTTTAACTGCCAGTGTTTAAATTTAAAATGACGGGCAGTTGTAAGGGGAAAGATTTGAAAGTGGGCAAGTGGTTCACTTTGCAGTAGTGTGGCGAAGGTGTGAATTCTAGACCTCCGCAAACATTAATTTGTTGTAATCTGTAACTCAAGTCGAACTTATTATTTCTTGTGTGCAGTGAAAAGGAATAATTAATGCATAATATAGGCCTGTAATAAATTATGCTGCTGTAGATGGTGATGGTGGTGATATTTAAAATTTTATTTTTGTAGTTTTATATTTCTGAGTTACTGAGTTTGGTAGAATTTTCTCTCTGAAGTTAAAATAATGTAAGTTGATCAGCAAAAGATTCTGTAATATTGACTGTAAAAATTAGTTTCAGAGTAGAATAACTCTTCTCGGGTTCTCAGCCAGGTGAGTTGGAGATCAGCTTCCAAGCTTTCGACGGCTAGCTCTGCCATCTTCTTCAGGGAATGAAGAAGATCTCAGCTAGCCGTCGAAAGCTTGGAAGCTGATCTCCAACTCACCTGACTGAGAACCCGAGAACAGTTATTCTACATCAAATGCCGGGAAAACCTCAAGTCATACATAGTTTCATAGTTCATAGTGTTGTTGAAAAACAAAAGTGTAGAATGCTGTTATCTGTAATGAAAGTTAAGATTAATGAGATATGAATGCAAAAATTAAAATGTACATTTCTATATTGTGTTAATGAATATTTAAAAAGAAGGCTTTTATTTGAATGAATTGCTGGTGAAATTATTAATTGCGATGAATTTGTTACCGACATCATATTTGTAGGATGCAAGCTCTTTCAAACGCATCTGTCCCTTATTTTGACTAAAGATATCTGGCAACCCTGATTGTAGAACAGTGAACTTTCAATTTACGGTTTCCCAAAGTTCATTCCAAGACTGAGGGCACTGTTCTGGGAAGCATTGTAGGAATGATTCTGCACATATTGTTGTGACAAGCCCTGCTGCAACCAAATTGTAAGTCATATTGATGGCATTGCTAAATGAAATGAAGGTACTGATCACCTGCCAGGGTGTCGTCATAGAAGTGCTGCCCAATGATGTGATCTACCTGTATCTTAGCCCACTGGGCTTAACACGGATGTCTCATCCACTGAGAGTTGAACTCCAGTAGTGAGTGAGTAGTTTTTTATTTAATGACACTTTGAACTACAGAGGTTATTAATTAGTGTCACAATTTGAAATTGGCTAGAAATGGCCGACAAAATTTTCCTGGGCCCCTCTATCAGCTCATTTGGCTGAGCAACCAGTTATGGACTGGAAAAATCATGTAATAACACCAATATTACTGAACACTGGTAACTTTGGGTCCAATTCCTGTAGGTTCAGGTCCGAATTTAGCTCCAAATGCTCTCCACATATACTAAATTCTGATAAAAGCCTCAAGCTCCTCCACAGCCATGGACCAACAGTCATCCTTCATCTGTCCACGAACTTTGGTTTCAGTACATTTCTTGATATATTTTAGAGTTTGGCAATCTATTATTAGTTTCCATGCACTCAAAACTCAGTCATCAGTTATATGACTCTTGGCATGGAGTGTTGGCCCAGTTCTTTTTAGAATATTTTAGAAGGCTTGTTTTTCAGAGTTTGTATTGCCAGTTTTCACAACTTTCCATTCAGTGCCACCCTGAACTATGATTATCGACCTTAGAACCAAAAACTGAGCATAGGTCCTACCTCTACCTTGACGATGATGTCTGCCTCCACGTGCTGAAGCTGAAATAATAATTGGAACTCTTGAATTATTTGCATAATTACTACTAAAACCATCACAAACTGCAGCAGATGTGTTATGAAATGTGGACGGCCATTGAGTCTAGGAGTTTGGTATCTTGCTTATCAACAGTGTCTTGCAGTCCTGAACAACTTTATCATTATATGAAACATAAAATATTAAAAATTAGATCACTATATTGTAACTTTTATAAAACAATAATGCGACTTTCATTTACCCATCAACAATGGGTATTCCACTCAACACAGCAACATAGTAATCGTTATTGCACTCCACCAAACGACAATGACAATTCACGTGTATTATTGAGAAGAACAACAATGTACTCCTAATTTCAACTAATGTTCCCAAAGCACTACGTACAAAACAAAACTGTCAGTTCACAGTTCGTTTGCCTTGGCTAGTTCTTCTAGCTCACTCACTCAAGTTCATGGTACAGCGAACCCCAAGCCTTCCAGATATAGTTCACTGCACTTCGAACCCAAGACTTCCAGTAAAGTTCACTGCACTTCGAACCCAAGACTGGATGCTGCTGGGCCTACTCAAGTTCACTGCACATCGAACTCAGGTTCACCTCCAAGGCTTGAAGACTAGCTAGCTCTCTCACAGCTGACAAACTAACTGACTGACTTTGAAGGCTGCTCGTGCTTTTATTTATTTATTTAATCACACGTTCCCAAATCTTCTGAGTCGCGAAGCCTCTGGAACCTGCAACAATCGGTCTCCAGACATTTCCTTACTTCGTCGCGAACTCTGTGCCGGGACCGCAGTCTTCTTTCCCCGCGCCATGCTGAAGTGTCCACCGAAGCTCGAGTTCTGCTTCCCCGCGCCTTCCTTCTCCCCAGACGTGCGCGAAACTCCTCGACGGCGCCAGGCACGACTAGAATGTTCGGCCTGCCACCACAATATTATCAATGCATGAATAATGTTTAAAGGTATAATTTTGTATACAACAGATAGGCTAATAAAATATTGTTACTTGCTGGTATTTGTTGATGACACATCATTTTCAGTGTCTCATGATGAACTAACAGTGCTGCGGCTTGGACAATAAACTAAATTTGTCATTGTCATTCTTATCCTCGAATTCATTTTTGGAGGTTTCCTGGATAGGAGTCACTATTGATTTTCGTGTACTTTGCCAATGAGCCATTTATACGTGGTACAGTCATTAAGTTCTGACACTGATGCCTGAAGGGTAGGCACCCACAAGAATCTGGATGTCTCAGAAGATGCCGTGTGATATGGCGTACACTTAAACAGATCGACATCCTCCCTCAATATAGTCGCCGTTGGCCGCTATGCACGTCTGCCAACGTTGGTGTAGCTGCTGGAAGCACTGCTGAAAGATGTTGGCAGGAAGATGCTGTACGGCTTCTCTTGTGGCAGTCATGACCTTTTCGGCTGCATAAAAATTACGCCCACGTAGGATTGATTTCTTGAGGGGAAAGAGAAAAAAAAATCGCATGGTGCGAGATCAGGTGAGTACGGAGGGTGTGGCAAAACAGCGACCTGTTGCCTTGCAAGTTCCTCTTGGACAAGGATGGAGCGATGTGCAGGGGCGTTGATGTGTAGCAACAGCCAATTCTTCCTATGCCAAAGCTCAGGACGCTTACGACGAATTGAATTGCGTAAACGGCCAAGAATCTCTTTGTAGAGGATCTTATCTACAGTTGCACCTTGTGGGATGAATTCTATGTGAACAATTCCATTTGAATAAAAAAAAAACTGTTAAAGCATCACCTTGCCTTTTGACCTGTCTTGTTGCGGATTTTTCTGTCGTGGAAATAATGGCGTTTTACAGGTGGTGGATTGTCACTTCATTTGCGGATCGTAAAGGAAACACCATATTTCGTCTCCAGTTATGATCGGTTATAGCAGTTTCGCCTAATTTCTGACAGAACGTGACGTTTGCCAGTTGCTCAAACTGCAACATACTCGAGTTCTGACGCGCGCATTCAAATCACCGTCACAACAATGACTGTAGTTCTGCTTACACTATATGCACGTAACTGTATGATGCTGGGACGAGAGACTAACTGACAAGGTACCATATCACGGCGCCACCTATCCGTTCTAGTGCACCGCCACTATGCCCTCAGTCTCAGAACTTAATGAATGTACCACGTATTATTTTATGCAAATTATATAATCCAATGAACAATACATTCAATTATAATTGTAATGTTTAGAACGGCAAGAAATTTATTTATATGTGACATTTTTTATATCCACACAATTCACCACAAAGAGCTCCTCTGACCAAGTTAGAGATGGATTGCTTTACTTAGCAATGGTCTCAGACCCTCTAGCTATATGAAATATTTAGGAAAATAAACTGGAAAAACAAAGAGAGATGCTTTGCAATACACATCATTAGTCCACAAGAAAGTTTAAAGTCGAACGGCATGTATGCAATAAGTTCATAATGAACTATAAGAATGGGACAGATATGTCCCATCCATCGTTCTGTAGTAGTGAATATATAATGACTCAATTACTTAAGGCAGGATGTTCAAATTTACATAGGTGGAAGATGTCTTTAAATAATGAAAACTCTTAGAGCCAGACAGAATACAACAGACACGAATTCATTCCATCTGCATGTAGTTGATTTTCGAAATGGGGCATAGGTAATACTTGTCCCATTCGACGTTCTAGTGTTAATGCTGAGGTATGATAAAATATGTACTTACATGATCAACAAAAACCATGTTATCATATTCAGGAAAATAGAAAGGGGTTTAATTTAACTCAAGTTTGTGACATATATGACATATCTTAGAAAACCCCGTGGCGTCATGGTCTAAGGCATCCTGCCTAGGACTCATGTTATGGAATGCGTGCTGGTTCGAATCCGTATGGGGGAATAAATTTTCTCATGAAATGTTGGCCAGTGTATGGGACTGGTGCCCACCCAGCATCGTGATGCATTTGGGGAGCTACGTTAGATGAAATCCAGTTGCGAAAACCTACTATAATGGCAGGGAGGATCATCGTGCTAACCACACGATGATCGTTCACCTCTGCTTTGGCATGTGAATGTGAGGCCAGCCACCGGCTGTTCATTCTGGGCCCTTCATGGGCTGTGTTGCCACGGATTATTATTGTTATTATCATCATCTTCATCATCATCATCATCATCATCTTAGAAATCCGAGCCCTAATCATCACTAAGGTGCTATATTGATTGCTTCACATGGTGCACCAAGGGAAATGCTATGGCGGCAATTATGACGTTACTTTTAGAGGACAACATTAGGTAAATAATGATAAATCAGTACCCACCTTCTTCTTCTGGCATTACAGCTCTGGGTGAGCTTTAGCCTGCTTCACGACGCTCCTCCATTTCCCTTGGTCTAATGCAGTGTTCCTCCATCCTCTAACATTCAGAATTCTCAAGTCTGTTTCGACTCCGTCCTTCCAACGGTTACGTGGTCTACCTTTTAGTCGCCTTCCCTTCATGCTCGACTTATAAATGCGCTTAGGCATTCGATCTTCTGCCATTCTCTCCACATGCCCAATCCATGTCCTCATTCTCAAGGATTTCGTTGATTTCATGATTTGTTCTTATTCGCCAAAAACCTTGTTCGTAGACTGGTCCATAGATCCTTCTTACTATTTTCCTTTCAAAAATTCTAAATCTATTTGTATCACTAGTTGATATATTCCATGTCTCGGCACCATAAGTTACCACAGGTCTAATAAGAGTTTTGTATATTTTCAGCTTAGTGTTTCTTGACAGAAAGCGTGACTTCATGAGCTTGATTTTGGCATAGTAAGCCCTATTGCCAGCCATTATTCGATGTTGTATCTCGCTGTTACCTTTGTTACAATTGTTAACATCTGTACCAAGGTACACAAATCTTTCAACCATTTCAAAATTATCAGTACCCACCAGTGGAAGAAAAAATACCATATATATGTGAATACTCTGCGCCATTGAATAATCCACGCACCCAAATTTTATGAGAGAAAATTAAAAAAGAAAAAGAGAAGAAAAATTGCTTGTAATTTGTGTTTCAAATAATGCGCTTACTCCAGTTTTTCTTTGCTAAATTCCAGAAAAGAATATGCGCAGAGTATTTGCATATATATGGTATTTTTTTATTTTATTGGGTTATTTTACGATGTTGTATCAACATCTCAGGTTATTTAGTGTCTGAATGATATGAAGGTGATAATGCTGGTGAAATGAGTCCAGGGTCCAACACCGATAGTTACCCAGCATTTTCTCGTATTGGGTTGAGGGAAAACCCTGGAAAAAACCTCAACCAAGTAACTTGCCCTGACCGGGATTCGAATATACGTTATTACTGAACAATAAAAAGTTAATGCCAAGTAAAAATGTGGACACATGGAAACTAGCACACTAATCTGTGGTATTATTCATTTTAATAGATGTTTCTGTTGCAGAGTAATCAAGCAGCACAGTGACGTCACATTTGCAAAAAGATAATTTTATGTAGGTTACTGTCTTTTGCAATGTTCATTAACATGTGTGAAGTGTTAATAAATGTTCACTTGTTCATATAAGATTAGTTCGTTGAATTGTGTATGTTAGTGTAGTATGTTAGCTGTTGTTCTTTCTTTCCATAACATGTGTTAATAGAGAAGTTTTCGTGTAGTTGATAAAGTCATAAGGATCCTAGTTCATTAACATAGGAATCATCACAGCTAGGTAACATAAACTCGTTCAAATAGAATTAAACTACCTTTGTGGAACTATGTCAGTGCAAGTAAACAATATAACTAGAACAGTCTTACAAAATATGGGGAAATTATTACTTTCAAACTTCAGGCCATAAATTTTCGTTTTTCTCTCGATCATGAAAGAAAAACTTTTTATTATTTGAATCATGAACTTGACTCATGTTATTGAACAATGTAAAGGTCAGGAGAAAAGTGGAACTTGAGGAGCTATTTTGTTAAATCTATATATTTGTTTTACTCTACTTTTACAGGAAGTGCAAAGAAGAATGCTGCCACAATGCACGGGTTGGTTGGAGCATATGACAGGCCCTTGTTGACAATTCACGACTTGCATTTTTTTTAAATTAAGAGAAACTATGTTTATATTCGGAATTTCAAATATTTAGTTAGTGATAATAACAAAGACGTATTCGTCAATCTATCGATATTTAGATACTTCTCCTTCCTAGAATAACAAATTAACAGGGTTGATGAAATCGATTGGACAGAAATACAGTATAAAAATTAAAATTTACCAATTTAATCTGGAGATGGAAAATGAAAACTGCTGAAATACAAAGATAAATTCGAACAGCTATAAAGAACTTTACAAAATTTATATCAGTACTAGACTACTGACTTAACAGCCCCTAAAATCAGTAGCTCTTAACATATAACTGAAAATTCAATAAATGTCATATAAATAATAATAATAATAATAATAATAATAATAATAATAATAATAATAATAATAATAATAATAATAATAATAATTTATTTAACCTGGCAGAGTTAAGGCCATACGGCCTTCTCTAACACTCAACCACAAAATAAGAAAATAAATTTTCAAGGAAATTAAACACATCTGAATAGGATGGTTAAATGTATGAGTGTAAAAAAGCTATGAGAACTATCTAAAAAATGGCCTAATAACTAGTCATCTTGCGAATTCTAAATGAGGCAATAGAGCTAGTGAACAGCTTCGTATAATTGGGATGTATTATAACCAGTAACATGAGCTGCAGGCAGGAAATCAAGAGGAAAATAGCAATGGCAAAGGAAGAGACTAGTGCTTTGTGTGGAGTGTGGCATTGTATGGGACAGAAACATGGACATTACAACAAAATGAAGAGAAATGAATAGAAGCATTTCAAATGTGGATATGGAGAAGAATGGAGGTGTGAAGTGGACAGACAGCGTAAGAAGTGAAGTTTTGTTGGAAAGAGTGGATGGAGAAAGAATGATGCTGAAAATGATCAGAAAGAGAAAAAGGAATTGGTTGGGTCACTGGCTGAGAAGAAACTGTCTATTGAAGGATGCACTGGAAAAATTGGTGAATGTGAGAAGAGTTCGGGGCAGAAGAAGATATCAGATGATAGACATTGAGATATGTGGATCATATGCGGAGACTAAAAGGAAGGCAGAAAATAGGAAAGATTGGAGAATGCTGAGTTTGCAGTGAGAGACCTGCCCATGGGCAGAACATTTATGTATATATGTATGTATGTAATGAGGTTTCAGCAAGAATTTCTCAACAGCCCATTGGGTACTACTATATTTAATATGAAATACGAGTATCAAAGAATCTTTGCTGAAGAAAGAAACAGTAACATTCTTTGTGGATTTTAAAAACGCCGTTGATGAGGTTTGGAGATGACAACTTATCCATAAAATGTTATCAATTGGCATCCATGGGCATTATGATAAATTGGTTTGTTGACGTCTCTCTTCAAGCAAATTTGCCACAATTGGAGCAATGCACACTCCTCATGGAAGTTATCAACGAGCAATATTAAAATTCTGTACTCCTCAATATATACATTAATAGCTTATCACTTAATATAACTTCTACATTGGATGAAGAACTAAGATTCTTTGCTGATGATGTGATCATCTAGTTCTCAAAGAAAAACTCTCCAAAAGAAAGTAATTGCAAATTAATGAAGACTATAAACTCAGAAACAGTTGAAAGAAGATATCCTTAGGTAAAATAGGGAACTTATCGCAAATATAATTGCCCAGCTTAATATTTTATACAGACCACATACCAGTGAGAAAATAGTAATTCTATAAGATTCCAAGGCAACACTACAGAGTATATTAAATAACAGAATATCAGATAATTTGCAAAAAAAAAAAAAAAAAAAAAAAAACTTACAAAATCATTGAAACAAATAAAGAAATCATTTTTCAGTGGGTGCCATCCAACATGGGTTTAGGAAATAAAATAGCTGATGAATTAGCTAAAAGAGGTACTCAGGTTAAAACAAAGCCTGTTTTCAATATAAAAATCTCAGCAAAATATGAATTAATAAGGGTTCATTTCAGAGAACTGAAACTAGATATCATCTTTATATAGAAAAATGTATGAAGAGAACGATGTTTTAACAAAACCCTGAAGACAACATTGCACATTTCGGACTGTTTACTGGAGATGATTGTCTTGGCAAGTACCTAAACAAATTAAAATTAACAGCAACAATTATTTTATAGTTGGCTATTTAGCAACACTGTATCAGCTACTGTCCATCTGAGTGGTTATGTCGCAGGGTTGTCGAAATGGTTGAAATCACATTGACAGTTACTTAACAAGCCCTTTTCTTTAAATTATTTTAAACACGTGTATAATATTACATAGGCTTTCAATTCCGTATAGCAAATATTTTCAAGAAAAGAGCCTTACAGTCCCTCCACTAACCTTTACAGAGGAGCCAGGAGAAATTGGTGGGGGAACTGAGATGCGACATAACCACTCGAATTGACAGAACTGTGTTATTTGATGTCAGATGATATTTTGGCGAGATTAGACCAACATTATGGGTTACCTGACATTTGTCTTACAGTTGGGGAAGACCTCGGAAAAACCAAACTAGGTAATAGCCCGAGTGGGAATAGAACCCATGTCTGTGTGCAGCTCGGAGTTAACAGAAAAACACACCTACCACGTGAGCTACGCTGGTAGTTAGCAACTGATTGCATCATATGCACCAAAAATGAAATTTAAAACAACATCTTCTTTTCTGTGATGAACTAAATCCTGACAATAGGAAGACTAAAGACGTTGAATCACTGTATTAGGAAGCAAGATAAGAGATAATGAATAATCAACTAATCACCATTGGCTAACAACAATGGCAACAGCAACAGACTTTTGTTGCAGCATGTTCTTAATGCTTCCATCTTTCATCACTCTAATTGCCATAGATTGATATGTCTTTTAAGTGGGTGAAATTGCGATTGAAAGAATACAATACTTGGCCTTATTCAAGGAATTGAGCTTTGTGAGAGGAGGAAACTGTGTATACATCCATTATGCGTGAAGCTAAAGATCTACAACTGGCAAAACTCCGTTGTAGGAGATTACTAAATCTTACCACTGTGCTGGAGGCAGTGTCTGAAGTTTCCCTCCATTAATCTGAACTATTGTCGCTACTGATTGACAAGTCATCTGATGCATCACTGCTATCAGTATGCGCTGTTGGCTGACAATTAGGAAGGAGGAGGTGAAAAGTATATTGTGTCATTCTTTAAGATTGACGTATGTGCAGACCAACAAAGTTTTGTAAGTTGTTCCCCTATAACTGTACATTTAACACTGAGTTTTAAATTAAGCATAGGAGATATACAGAGCGTTCGCCTAAGGGTGGGGCCAGGAAAGCGGCCTGCCTGTGGTGTTGCTTGCGGGAATCTTCTATCCGTAAGCTTCCGCTTTCTATACTATACTCTGTAGGGTTTTAATTTTAAAAGTTTAGCAGCAGTAAAGACTGATGTTTTTGAAACAATAACTTCCTGTGAAACAGTCTTAGAGATTTATTAGGAGAGCGTGTAAATGATGCACTGATTTCATCAATTTTTTTCTTCCGTCAATACTCTTTGTTTTCGCTTAGGACTTGTAGCATTTATCGACGCTGTTGTCCTTCATTTGTTAACAAGACGTCTAACAGTATCTCTACCCGCACCCGGATATTTCACTTCAAATTGCCTACGCATCTCTCTGCATAACTCTGTTTTCACATATGCATCATACATAAAAACTCTCTGTTCAAGCGTGAATTTTGTGTTTTGCATTGTTAACAAATTTTACACACACGCTGAATATTTAAGCAACTGTGTCAAGGAACTGCACTGTATGTGTTAAATACTGCAACATCTGGCTCACAACTGATAACTTGACGACCTTGATTGTCAAGCGTGTCTCAACAACTGCACGCACAAAGAGGCGTAGCAGTACATGCCGCTTTCCTGGCCTCACCCGTAGGTGAATGCTATATATATATATATATATATATATATATATATATATATATATATATATATATATATATTTTAAATAACGCTGCACATATTGATGTGTAGCCATTTGCATCTCTGCCTACTTTTTGGCAATTATGTTGAAGAATCCTGTTCTGAAGTTAGAACACACATTAAGTCAGATCCTGTTAGTCGTGAATAAGTATGAAAGTAGGCAGGATGGATTAAGTTGATAATGACAGCAAAATGAACCCAGGTCCTGAAAGTAACCCAGCATTTTGGGGCAAAATCCCAGGAAAAACCTCATCTAGGTACTTGTCCCAACATTGATCCTGGGCCCACTAGTTTCACTGTCAGACATGCTGACCATCCAAGGCAGTGAACTCATAGAGAATATTTGAACTGGAATTTTCATGAGAACATTTCCTTAAATGAGGAGCATCGTTTCAAAACGTGTTATGTGCCACTTACAATTTTTTTACACAAGCGACAAAAAACTGGATTACTCGTAAACCGGAGAAGTTTTCAAATCACTACACAAAACCATTTTTAAGTACTGGTTTCACAGTTTACGAATATGACGACTTGGAACCATCAGACTTCACAGCATGAAAGATAAATAAATAGAAAGTAACCAATTTAATTTCGTCCACTGGGGGACTTAATACATTTTGAAACGATGCTCCTCAAATGCCCAATAGTAAATTAGCATCATCCATCTTGTAATATCATCCATTCAAGTACTTCTGGGAAGACCTCTCTTTCCTCCTCCAGGTGGTGTCTAGTCTAGAATGTTTCTTTTTAGCTACTGATCTGACATTTATCGAACATGCCCATACCATTCTAACTGCTTATATTTCACAAAATCTAAAATTAAATTTTGAACATTCATTTCTCTTCTTATTACCTCATTTCTATTTATTTCTTTTTCAATTTAGAATTTCTTGTGGAGCTTTTGAAATAGTACGTTTCTGTACCAAGCAGTTTCAAAATCATATTTTTATTGAACTGCCAGTAAATAATAATATATAAATTAAATATGTCAATTATTTCTATAAGAAAATAAAGTTATTTTTCATTTCTGTTTCAGTTCATACAATTTTAGAAGGCACATCAGAAGGAAACAGGCAGAGCTTGTACAAGGTTACTGGCATATGACAGTCAACATGGATAATGCATTAATTGTATATTCGACATGTAGCGAATTCTTTTTGTTATTCTCTGTTTCCCAGTAGCAGTTTGGCAACAGTGCAGTAATGTTGGATGAGTCTTGGCTGAACTCGTGTGCCTTCTAAAAATATATGCCACATAGTGTCTTATATAATTACTCCTTGGATGTTTATTACTTTTTTATCTGTTTTTATTTCTTGTTCATTTGTTACAGTATTGTCCCTGTTCACAGTTTCATAAAATAATTCTCCTTCATCCAGAATGTGTATTCTTTGAGGTGCCATTGAGTATACAATATGGAATGAATGATTTGATATTTTCCATCAATGACTTAACATCTTGTATATAGGTGTGAACCTTTATATTACATATTTATTCTAGGTAGAGGAAGCGCAAAGAAAGCTTGCCCATTTGACTGATGCGCAGAGAACGATATTTGGTCCTCGTGCCGTCATGCTCGTTACAGGGCTGCTATGAATCACCTAATGCTGATTACAGGGCGCATTCGAAAGCGCGGTCTTGAACTGTTCGTATCGTGAAATGTATTGTGCAAAGCAGGTAGAAGCCAGCATGTGCGTTACATATTCAGCGTTTTATCCCTCATATCAGGATTTTTATAGAGTTCAAAGTGTGTTTGTAAAATAACAGAGTTCTGTATAACATTCTATGTACTTAACAATGTCCCCCGTTGGCTCTAAATTAGGAAGTGTTATGAAACGTTACACAGTCAAACTAGGAAATTATTTATAACGTTTATAAATGTATGAAAAACGAAATAGGCTCTGCTCATAACGTAAGGAGTATATACAGATTAAAATAAATCGACCATAGTACCACGCTAGTTATTGTAACATTTTAATAAAATCACATAGTTATTAGTATTGTATTACAATGTCAAATATCAATTATTACACGATCACATATTTCTTATAACATCTTTGTAATTTCATTCTGTAATTTTATATGTAAAAGAATTCGTGCTTCTGTATTTTCAACAATGTTATGTTATTAGTTACTCCGCAACAAGGTTTAGGTTACGTTACATACGCTGTGATAAATCTCACTCGAAACATCAAGCCAGCAGACGACTGAGAACTGACGACAGTTTGCCAAGCGAATCGAAGCGAGGTCGAGTGAACCCGAACATTTCCGAAAGTTCGCGCAGCTTTCCGTGGCAAGCTCTTCTTGCGTTTACTCTATTAACGTTACCAAATGACATCATCAGATACATGATTGAAATACAATATAATAATCAATCATGTATCTGATGATGTCATTTGGTATGACGAAAACGTTAATACCTAGAATAAATAAAATATGTAATATAAAGGTTCACACCTATATGCAAGATGTTAAGTCATTGACGGAAAATATCAAATAATTCATTGTATATCAAAGACTTGTCTGATAAAATTTCTTCAAAATGAATTGCAAAAAAAAAAAAAAAAAACAATATGGAGTTCAATTACTGCTGTAACCACACATGATCCATGATTCCTTTCTCTTGCAGCTGAGGTATTAACTACATTTGCAACATGGGCAAATAAGAATGTCCATTCACATACTCTTAAAAAAAAAGGTCCGAACAGGTCTTGTGATGTCATCCTGGCCTGTATCATGACATGAGGTGGTTCTTTTCCAACTCTTGCACCTAATGAGGATTTTTCTTTGGCCAGAAAACCACATTCCTCCTATGTGAACTGCAATATAGCACACATTCATTGGAAACTAACACTCTCGTGCGAGACAAAGCATTTGGAAATTGTGCCAGCAAAGCACTGCAGATTGCAACTCACTGCTCCATGTCGTCAGATAATTCATTCACGAAAGCCTGTCTAAATGCTATCATAAGCAAATCTTTTTTAATGTGGTCATGCATTGTTGAATACTGTACATGAAGTTCAGCTGCTCTTTATCAAATCGATTGACTGAGCGACTGCGGCATAGGTCCACTTCGTATGTCCACTATGCAGCCTGTCTTTGATGCTGCCTGAGGCAAACGCACATTTCTTCTAATCAAGCAGGGTTGCTTTATGAGGTGGGGCCTTGCCAAAGCGATCTCTAACTGCATTTATTACATTGGTCTGCGTCATTTTTGAGGTCAACATTTTTCCAGCTGTTCTTTTGTATTTAGTGCATGTTGAATCCAAAAATATAACTCATTTTGCTGAATCAGGTCAGGTTTTCTTGCTATCACATTTTTTTAAAAAGATGGTATTTCAGGAATAAATTTCAACTTACAGTTATGAAACTATGGTAATTATGTTTTAAAATCAGGCTTACATTTGCATGAATAGTAAACTGTATGTTTAATGAAGCATCAACTCAATTATTGTGGAAGGAAGGACCTTTTCAAGGACTTTCGTGTATGTTTTGCTTCTGGAACATCCCTCTTGAGGCACCAGCAATAGTCTGCAAGCATGTTCACATTCCAACGACCTTGGTACCTTTCTTCCATCACTCGAATGTCTCTATGAAAGTGCTCACCTTGCTCCTCCTTGTAATCCCCACAGTTTTCAGGAAGGTAATCTAAATGCGAGCTTAGGAAGTGCATCTTTATGGACATAAGTGCACCAAGAGCCTGGTAGCTCTGCAGGAGTTCCTCAACAGCTTTTCGTACTCTGGGCTTCTGTGGTTGCCTAGAAAGTTTTTAATAATAGACTTCAATGCCAGCCAGGCATTCTTCTCTTTATCCTCCATAGTATCATCGAATTTAACATCACTCATAAGCTCCCTGATTTGAGGGCCATCAAAAATACCTGCTCTTAATTTGGCTTCACTGATGCGTGGAAACTTCTGATTTAGGAAAGCAAGAGCTCTACTTTCTTTGTTGAGTGCCTTACAAAATTTTTCATTAGGCCAAGTTTGATGTGCAGTGGCGGAAGTATAATTTTTAGTGAATCAACGAGAGCTTCTGAAAGAACGTTGTGTGAACCTGGTTTGAGACTAGCTCTTGCTTTCCAGATGCGTTGGATATAGTGCTTCTTGTCTGCTCAGCTGTCCCATAGACACTGAAAGCAGGGGTATTTGGTGTACCTGCCTTGTAGACTCAGTACTATGGACAGAACCTGTAATTGTCAACAGTGTTAATATGTATTTGTATATAGTATCACATAAAATCAAAGTAATAAAGAAGTACAGTATTATAATGATGCTGAACTAACATACCTTTAGGTCTCCGCATATCTTCCAATTGTGATGTTTACAGTCCACAGCAGTTAGCAGATGTTCCATGATACTATAACTTTCAGTCATCTGAACCGAATGGCCTACTGCAACAGAAGAAATCATGTTTCCATTGTAGAGCAGTACAGCTTTCAAGCTTCTGCTTGAAGAATCTATGAAGTCGCCACTGTGTAGGGTCATATGTTACACCCAAAGCTTCAATAAGATCACTGATGTCGTGACAATAACCCAGAGAATCTTCGTCATCCTTTCTGAAATATTGTTGGAACTCTACTTCATGACTGCGATACCAATAGAATGTCGTTCCAGGAGCTAACTATCTATTTTCACAAGGACGTGACCCTAGCAGCTGAGCAGATTCCTTAGATAAGCACAAATCTCTAGTCAAGTCATTCAACCCAGCTTGGGTCAAGGGTTTTGTCTCTGAAGAGGTCTGAAATGTTTCACCTTTGTTGCTCTCACATATTTCTTCCTCTGAGTTAGATTTGTCACTGCTGTTGTTAGGTGGTATTGGAACTGGAATACCTGGTCTGTGAGGCACTGGCTTGATAGCAGATAGTATTTCTGGATATTTCACATGCTGTCTGTTTTTTAGACTTATGCCTAAAAGATGAAAGTGAATATTTAATATTAATATTTTAAAGGTTCAAAAGAGATTTTAAAAAATAAAGGAAATGAGAATCGCAGTTTAAATCATATTTTTGTCACTAACTTACCCTGTAAATTTGTCATGCAGAAATAGCAGTCAGTGGTATGATCTTTTCCTTCCCTCCAAACCGTAGGTACACCAAAACCTAGACACTGGAGGCACTATGAGATTCACAAATAGATGTAGCACACTTGGAGTCAACGAAATCTACCACAGATTATTATAGGATCTAGATGTTCACTGTAAAAGTTAACAGCTTCAGTCCATGTTCCCCATAATTTTAGTATTGATTTTGGGGACAATGGCACATCTTATAACTACTGTCTGTCAGATATATATATATATATATATATATATATATATATATACACACACACACACACACACACACACACACACACACACACACAGTGTGTCTCAAAAGTCGCGTGCCAAGTCAGTATATAAGTTTATGAATATTGGCTTTACGTTCACACGGTTATCGTTCATGTTCAAAATGTGCACCGTGCACTCGAAGACAATGTCTTACACGATTCAAATTTCCATCTGTCATGTGTAAAAGTGTAGCTGGTGGAATGCTGTGTAGGTTATTGGTGATTCTTTCCTTTAAGTTAATCAGATTTGCGGACTATGTTTGAAACACGTGCTGTTTCACATAGCCCCAGAGAAAAAATCAAGTGGTGTAAGGTCTGGCGAACGTGGAGGCCAACTGATAGGGCCACCTCTTCCAATCCAATGGTCCCGAAACATGTTTCTTAATTTTTGGCGAATCGTCGGTGCATAATGTGATGTTACTCTATCAAGCTGAAACCATTTTCTTTGGGGATATTAAGTGGTAGGTCATCCAAAAAGTTCATTACAACAGTATCAAGCAATTCACCAAAGATGTGTTGGTTTACATGATCATCAAAGAAGTACAGGCCCACAGTGGTGTCGGATAGGATGCCACTATACAATAACCCGTGGAGCACCTGGATCATTGGAAGGACGCATGCAGTGTGGGTTCACTGGGAACAAGTATCTGGCATTCTGTGTATTGGCATGGCCATCTAAGAAGAACAAACATTCATCGCTGAACATGACATGTCGAAGAAAATCTGGATTCCTCTGTGTTTCTTGACTGGTCCAGTTACAGTGCTTAAGTCTCCTTATTGGATCAGTATCGATCATTGTGTGTCTGTGCTGCAATTTGTAGGGATGTAAATGTGTCGACTTCAATATTCGGTGTACAGAATCTTTACTGATTCTGCTTTCCCTGGCCACGTAGTGGAGTGATCTGTTAGGGCTTAGTGTAAGTTTGGTAATCACATCTTCTTCATTGGTGGTTGTTTTTGGTTGACCACTATGTTTGGCGTAGATTACCGTGTATGCTTTAAATGTATTCAATAATCTGTCCACAGTTTGATGGGAGGGCTTGGGAATATCAGGGTACCGACGATGAAATTTGTCTGCAGCTTCTCGAGATTTTCTATGGTGATTTCCACGAAGAAGTATCAACTCTACATGTTGTTCCGATGTCAGCATTATTCTTCTATTTTACTATTTCACCTTGAAAATAAAAGCAACTAATTAACCCTTTTGGCACGCGACTTTTGAGACACATGGTATATATATATATATAAAATAATAATAATAATAATAATAATAATAATGGTTTATTTTAGCTGGCAGAGTTAATGCCATTTGGCCTTCTCTTCCACTCAACCAGTATGATAGAAAATTACTACAATGCTATGAATATAACATAATTAATACAATACAATTCAAAGCAATACAATACTACAATACAAGACAATCTAATACATAATTAATATAATACAATGACAATTCTTTTCATCTTCACAACACCAATAAAATAATTATGTAATAATAATAATAATAATAATAATAATAATAATAATAACAGTAATAGTAATGATAGTCATACCTAAATTAAATTAAATTATTAAACTCGAACACAATTATAACTTCAATTTGACTGCGCCCATAAGAAATCGTTTAGCCTTTTCTTGAAAGTGGTTATTGTCTGGCAGCCCCTAATCTTCTGAGATAGAAAATTCCATTCACGGGGGACTGAGACAGTAAAAGAGGATGAATATTGGGATGTTCTATGGGCAGGAATTGCTAGGATTTGGCTCTCCTGTTTAATTCTAATATCTTTGGCAATACGTCTACAATGTGAGCCAAACATGTTACATGGAACACATTGGGATAAAACACTTTCAAAGCAGTTGCTTCTTTCAGCATATATACGCTGTAGCATCACAATGCAGCACTAGTATTGTCTTCTATAGGCCACACCACCTTTAGCCCATCATTCACGAATCTTGCAATACTTGAATGATTTGTCTGGTCCAATTCTTTGCAGTAGATCAAACATGGCTTAGAAAAGCAATCTGATCTAGCTTTCCTACAACAAGAGATTTGCACAGAACCGACCCATAGTATCCATATTTCATCAACAGCAACCCATATGGCAGCATTTCTTATGTACTATCTTATGTTGCGCATTGCCTAATCGTAGCAGACTTCGAGATAATTCTTATGTAGTGTTGAATGATAAGAAATTTGTTACTTGGAATATTTTTCCATATGCACTTGAAGCTTGAACTGTGGAATATTGGCATCAATCAAAACACGGCATAAATCCTTTCAAAACGAGCATCTTGAAGGTGAAGTATCATGCATTTGTGTTAAAAGTACCTTTTTCGATAAATTTAACAGCATGTTCTTTACATGCAGTGCAGTTCATACATACTGTTCAAACTGAAATTTCATAGAACATCGGATATGTTTGTTATATGCTTGATGATCACTATTTTGATGTCAAAGCAAAAAAACTCGAGATCAACCCATGATTTTAGTTTTGATGCCAGTGAAGATGGGACTGGTGCCATAAACTAATAGAAAACTTATGTCCTCTAGTCACTTATTCAACTCTGCTGCTGAAATGAAACTATAAAATCAGTTTGAGACATTTCAGAAAGACAATGTAGTTTTTCCTAAAGCGTGTTTAAGAGTGAAGATGGAAATTCCACAGCAATACAAAAAGGAACAGCATTCCATTGTTTGGAATGGTATTACTGGAAACTTAGCCCTAAAAATGCAGGTTCCTAGGTTCATTAAGCTGTAAACTATTGTAATACAATACAGAAAAAGTGTATTTTCTTGAAACGATTTAGTACTCGGGTAAAATCATTCTAATGGTTTCATTACCTGAATTTGTAATTTCTTTCGTATTTTTCGATCGACTGTGGCAAGTGAGAAGTGATATTTTAAGTTTCAACACAATTTTCAATTTACACACACACAAAGAAGAAAGTGCTGAAATAAGTATTGTCATGTAAATTTACTATAAATATGTACAGACCAGAAACAAAATTCAGGTGGCCCAAATTTTGTTCCTGATTCTGTACAATACCTTCAGTGTTTCCCAGCATAACTATTGTTTAAAAAATCCTATTATATAATGTGAAATTTTACAGAATGGCATATGTACAGGAAACAAAGTAGGCCTATAATGTAACTCGTTAATTATTATACAATGATATTAAGTAATATCTGAGATAATGTATTATTGAACTGAAGAAAATAACACTTGTCTTTAAGAAACAAAAGACATATTCCGCATGTCGTACTATTGAACGAAATTTAAGCACCAGAATGCACATTATTTATTTAATTAGGCATCATTATTATTTGTTAGAATGAACAATTTGTCTTTTTATGTGTTGTTTTTACTTTTCATTTTCTTCTGGCACTCCTGTCATGTCATTTTCTTCTATTTCTTCTTCTCTCATGGTGCTTGTTTGGACCCTGTGATAAAATGCCAGTTCAGATATTTTTACCGATTACATTTGTAGGAGGGTCTTTGTATGGCTGTTACAATTCATGAACTGTTGAACATATTCTCATTTTGTATCTAACATTACTGAGGAATTATTCTTCCTCGTAGGAATATTTATAGAAAACTGTGTTTGAAAATTCCTGGCCAATCTTTATCATTTTTACTTCTGTCCAATTCGACTTTTCTCCCATTTCGTTTATGGTGAAAATTTTTTTCTTCTGTGTGCAAGACCATTCAAATAAAAAAAAAAGTCAGTATAGAGCATTTCCTTCACCAAATAAGGATGACCTGATTTTTTTTGCTAACCTCATAATGGCAGCCCAAACAGAGGGAACAGTTGTATCACTTTCAGCATTCTTTCTTCTTCAGTATTAGCATGCATACTGCCGGCCTCATTTTGTGTATCCATTTATTACATATTACATAATATTTACAATTTTTAAATCAGGTATACAATTTACGTAAAGGAAATATACGTAATAAATTTATTTTTATTTTGCACAGCACAGCTGTCTGTGTAAAATATGACACTGGTGTTTTGCAGTGTTCTCAAAGATACTAGTAAACATGGCTACCAATTTCACTGCTACCCCGATTTCCAGATCCTTGTATAACAGTATCATTTTCTGTCTATGGGATGGGACACAGTAAGATTGTACACGATAAGCGGTGTTTGTAATAAAACCTAAGAAATAATTCTACAAGATATAGGTAGCATTTCTTGCAGACCAAAAGAGCACACTGTCAAACTGTTGTTCTTTGTTATATTTATATCTTCCTTTTTTCATCCCTAGAAAGAGTTTTCTCTTCGTTAATTGTCTCTGGACTAAGCTCAGCCATTTTTGCCGTTTCACAAAGAAGACATTGGTCTTTCTGTGGAGAGAAGAACAGTAATTTTATTTCAAAGCACCACAGCAGTAAAGTCAGAAGCAGTTTCACTATTGTCACAGTCAGTCACTCAGCATGCTGTTTTGTGTTTTATATATTCATCAGTTTATTTGTTCAGTGTTAATTTAATTCATTTATTTTATAATGCAAGGTTTTAGTTTTCCTATTTATCGGTTGAAGTATTATTAATATTAAAACTATTGCTATGAAAAGGTCCATCACTAATTCCAAGATTACACATTTTTTTAAAAGAAAAAGACATATGTATGATAATGATAAGGATATAATATTATATACTTACTCTTCACTTCCTTGCTAAGAGAATTTGGCATTTTATGATTGCAATTGCAGTCACAAATACTGAAGCTATTATCACAAGTGTGGAAGAGGTAAAAATAAGAGCTTTAACATAATGTTTAAAATTATATTTTTCTAATTGTGTTCAATCAACTTTATAAAAATAATATTTAACATGATGTTTCGAAAAATATTTATTCAATTCAGTTTCATAATATGTAATTAGTGTTTATTCATAATTTAAATTTGCTCCATGCAATTATCATTGTTGCGAATGGAAACAGATTTAAGCTAGTTGATAGTCTAGCATACTTAATCCCTCCATCACAATTATGGTAAGACTTGTCATGAAAATTGTCCCTCCCCCAAATAAATTGCGTTTTTGCGCAACTGCTCCTTCATTCGTTTTCGTAATCATTTTCTCCACGACTGTATTATATCTAAAATCGATAAAATGGACTTCTTACTTGATCCTACTGCCCTCCTGTATTTTCATTCGATCTGAGTAATGTAAGAAACTTTGAAATTTCGTCTATCATCTACCATTGCCCAAAAGTTCTTAAGGATGTTTTCCCTTTGCTTTGGAGTTAGGTGCTCATTACATTTTGGTCCATAATTTTTCCCACAAGCTGATTTTACTCATTTGGTGGAAACTTCTTTTCCTTTAGCATTTGTTTATGGTTTCCCAAAGTTCCTGGTTTCTTTTAACACATTTTCACATCAACCCTCTTCATTACGTTTTGTTTACTTAGACTGAATTCTTTCATTGGTGTGTCACCGCTGGTCTAAGTTGTATCTGCTACATGTTGTCGCTATCTAGAGATGAGTAGGGCTGAGCTCAGACTGAGATAATTCTTAACCTTGCTCTATGCGGGTAGGGTAAGTTGCGTCATCATATAAAGCAGTCTTGCAATATTCATGGTTACTGCTCCACGGGCTAGGAGTAAAGCACATCATATACCTAAAAGGGGTAGCTTATCAATGCAGAGCTGAATTTCTTTTGTCAGTTCAATAGTACCGAAAGTAACATTAAAATGATGGCGAGTAGAAGGAATACAAAATATCTGCTTTTTCTTGACAGTAACTTGAAGTGAACGAATATTAAATATGTTACATTATTATTATTAACACAAATGCTGCATTGACAAATATAAAAAAAAAATCTGTATAAAAATTCAGTTTTATGTTGTGTTACTTATTAATGTTATGTACTTCATTATAAGCACTTAAAAAAATAATGCAGTTGGAAGTTAAAAAGCAACATTATTATTGCATGTAAAAGTCTTTATTGTAAATTTGTAAGCAGGTGAAAGAAAGAACTAGAGTGAACTGATGTGGAGGATTATAAGAATGAAAGATGACTATAATGATGAAGAGAAATATTCACTACCACTACATAAATAAAATTTGCAATGTTGTTACCCAATTAATAATGCGATTTAGACATTCCATCGTATGAATGTTAGTAGCGTGAGAAAATTGTCATTTTGTTTATGCATGAACTTAATATTCATTTAATGTGGTATAAAAGAAGTGTTTTTTTTTCTTTATTTTAATTTTATTATTTGAATGTGAACACCTTTAATGTGATAATACTGTCATTTTCAAAATAATCAGAGAAATTGGATAAGATTATTTATAGAAATGTATTGTATTATGCATAAGGAATTTTTATTGGGTTATTTTACGATGTTGTATCAACAACTCAGTTTATTTAGTGTCTGATTGAAATTAAGGTGATAATGCTTTTGAAATGAGTCCAGGGTCCAGCACCGATAGTTACCCAGCATTTGCTTATATTGGGTTGAAGGAAGACCCCAGAAAAAAACCTCAACCAGGTAACTTGCCCTGACTGGGATTCGAACCCAGACCACTTGGTTTCGCAGTTAGACGCTCTAACCGTTGCTCCACAGATGAGGGCCATAAGGAATTTATTGTGTTATAAATTATTTGGAGAAATATTGTTTTATTTGATGTTCAGTCTAATTGACATATCACAATTAAAAAAATTAATGACATTTACATATGTAATTGATCATTGGCATTATGAAACTTAAGCAAACGTTTTCGCCCTTCGGGCATTATCAGGCATTTTTTATACAATATCTTAACATTTTATGTCTTGTTGTGGAATCTGTACAAACTAATTAAAACACAACCTATAATATAATTTTGAACTAACTATTTGAGATAAACTTGTGATGATTAACGATCTAAAATATAAAATACAAGTATAAAATTTAATATATAAATAAAATTGTAGCTGACCTGTCTTATATTTAAATTTACTTACTTACTTACAAATGGCTTTTAAGGAACCCGAAGGTTCATTGCCGCCCTCACATAAGCCCGCCATCGGTCCCTATCCTGTGCAAGATTAAGCCAGTCTCTATCATCATATCCCACCTCCCTCAAATCCATTTTAATATTATCCTCCCATCTACGTCTCGGCCTCCCTAAAGGTCTTTTTCCCTCCGGTCTCCCAACTAACACTCTATATGCATTTCTGGATTCGCCCATACGTGCTACATGCCCTGCCCATCTCAAACGTCTGGATTTCAAGTTCCTAATTATGTCAGGTGAAGAATACAATGTGTGCAGTTCTGTGTTGTGTAACTTTCTCCATTCTCCTGTAACTTCATCCCGCTTAGCCCCAAATATTTTCCTAAGCACCTTATTCTCAACCACCCTTAACCTATGTTCCTCTCTCAGAGTGAGAGTCCAAGTTTCACAGCCATATAGAAGAACCGGTAATATAACTGTTTTATAAATTCTAACTTTCAGATTTTTGGAGAGCAGACTGGATGATAAGAGCTTCTCAACCGAATAATAACACGCATTTCCCATATTTATTCTGCGTTTAATTTCCTCCCGAGTGTCATTTATATTTGTTACTGTTGCTCCAAGATATTTGAATTTTTCCACCTCTTCGAAGGATAAATCTCCAATATTTATATTTCCATTTCGTACAATATTCCCGTCACGAGACATAATCATATACTTTGTCTTTTCGGGATTTACTTCCAAACCGATCGCTTTACTTGCTTCAAGTAAAATTTCCGTGTTTTCCCTAACCGTTTGTGTATTTTCTCCTAACATATTCACGTCATCCGCATAGACAAGAAGCTGATGTAGCCTGTTCAATTCCAAACCCTGCCTGTTATCCTGAACTTTCCTAATGGCATATTCTATAGCGAAGTTAAAAAGTAAAGGTGATAGTGCATCTCCCTGCTTTAGCCCGCAGTGAATTGGAAAAGGATCAGATAGAAACTGACCTATACGGACTCTGCTGTATGTTTCACTGAGACACATTTTAATTAATCGAACTAGTTTCTTGGGAATACCAAATTCAATAAGAATATCATATAATACTTCCCTCTTAACCGAGTCATATGCCTTTTTGAAATCTAAGAATAACTGATGTACTGTACCCTTATACTCCCATTTTTTCTCCATTATCTGCCGAATACAAAAAATCTGATCAATAGTCGATCTATTACGCCGAAAACCGCACTGATGATCCCCAATAATTTCATCTACGTACGGAGTTAATCTCCTCAAAAGAATATTGGACAAAATTTTGTACGACGTCAACAGAAGTGATATTCCTCGAAAGTTACTGAAATTGCAAACATGATAAAACTACTTGGTTCCTCTTTAAACTTCATAATAGCTTCCATTAGTTGAATATTTGTTGCGAGTCTTGGTCTCTGGTACATCACTCGTTTTTAGTGAAGTATTATTTAAGAACGCGTGCTGTACCAGAGACCAAGACTCTCAACAAATATTGGTGAATGTAGAGTATCCAACTCCCACTGAACGAATATTTCACTTTTATCACTGCCAATATTGCGCTATAATCGTATATGCAAGGTAGGCTATAACAAAAACCTAAACTAACCAGACCTAACCTGTCAAAGAAGCAACAAGTTATACTAAATATGTGTAAAATTGGCCTGTGTCTCTATAGTGGGTGGGACATAAGTAACATTGACCCAAATATTCAACTAATGGAAGCTATTATGAAGTTTAAAGAGGAACCAAATAGATTTATCATATTTGCAATTTCATATGTCATAATTTAAATATAAGACAGACAGGTCAGCTACAATTTTATTTATATATTAAATTTTATACCTGTATTTTATATTTTAGATCATTAATCATCACAAGTTTATCTCAAATAGTTGGTTCAACATTATATTATAGGTTGTGTTTTAATTAGTTTGTACAGATTCCACAACAGGACATAAAATGTCAAGATATTGTATAAAAAAATGCCTGATGATGCCCGAAGGGCGAAAACGTTTGCTTAAGTTTCATAATACCAATGATCAATTACATATGTAAATGTCATTAATTTTTTTAATTGTGTTATGTCAATGAGACTGAACATCAAATAAAACAGTATTATATTATATCATATTGTATTTACTATCTGAATATCTTTCATCGTGCTTTCTAAGATATTTGGAGAAAGAATGATTAATGTTGTGCAAGGGATTCCTCCGACATAGTTATAAATCTATTCATGAAAGAGGGACAAAAAGAGGAAAGCTATGTCGTATTTCGAGACTGGCTCTGAGTTCACTGCCTTGAGTTTGGACTATGAGTGAAGGAATCATTGAGAACCGCAGGCTTTAACTCCGCAAGTTGCCCGTCTCGGGCTCAAGTTCGTTGCCTCAAGCTCGAACTATGAAGAGACCTTAAGGGCCACAGTCAGGCTTAGTGGGCATACTGGTTTACAGGTTACTTGACTCCAACCCTGTGGTCTGCCCATGCACATCTCTATCACTATTTCAACTTGGGTTATTTTCTATAGATGGATTCTGGACAACAATATCTTCTTCTGAAACACACAATTTATAAATATCAACTAAATACATACCGTAATTTTATTTTTTTCAGTTATAAATATTTCTATTTTTTACAACTTTTATTGTTTATTATAATATTTATCATAAAATTGTTATTACATATGACTGTATTATGCTAACTACATAATGATACGTATTTTTTCATTATATTATATTATTTATGTTGTAACATCATTTCCCATTGTAATGGATGCCTGGATGTGTTATCCCTCACATCCTCGTCATTATCAACTGAAATAATGCGTAAAATATTTTGTGTTTTAAGTTTTGTTATTTATTATATTGGTTATAAAACCGTTATTGTATCTACTGCGTGTTCAGTTCAAAGTGTGTCATGGCTCGCTGTATGTCGTAATGTGGCTAGCCGATGAGCCTAGAGAATTCAATCTTCCTACATTTCCGCAGAGGCCTATTACCTACGTGCCAGAGAAGTTGCCTAGCAAGTACGGCGTTCATTCTGAAGAGTACTTACCGATACATACTGTAATGCCAGTAGTGGCAGGAATGTGAACTGTTTGGAAACACGTACTGAGGTGAGTTTTTTCTTACTGTCGGGATATGGGGAGTGGTTAAGATGATTACTTACGTACAGTATTTGTCGACGTTAACTTGGACGGTCAACATGGACACGGATCATTTGATTTGTGTTGTGGAATGGCGTACGCAACCGATGATAACAAATACGCTGGGTACGACTTGCCCGCGCAAAACACAGTTCGAAAGAGGTTATGGTAGCACACAGACTGTACAGACCGCCATCTGTTGCTATGACGTTCAAGTTATACCGTACACGTTCTCAAGTTCAGATTGAACATCTTGATTAATAGGCAACTTCTCTGACATAAAAGCTGAAACTCGCTTCAAATCGCTGACTCACCAATAGTGACGTCATGACACACTTTAAAATGAACACCCAGTATAGGCTATTACACGAACCTGAATGAATAACATAATTTTCCATGTAATGGGTGTCTGGGCCATGTTATCCCTCGCATCCTCGTCATCTGAAATAATTTGTAAAATTTGTAAATGAAACTATAGGACGATCATCACATCCTACATGAAGGAATCACTGCTGGAAATGAGTGTTTTTTGGGCCAAGTAACTAGAGTTTTCATACCAGTAACATAAAAATTCAGAACATTTTGATGCAACAAGTCTACGTAAGTCTTTTCATACCACCCATTGCATATATTGATATAATTATTAACCACAATGTTTGGGGCTATCATATTAAGAGTACGTACATCAATATAACATTAAACTGAATTTATTTTGTACAGTTTACTCATTGTTTACATTTATATTAATGTTTTATGTAGAAATCATGGTTATTACTGAAACTGGCTCGGTTTTATTTTTGTTTACCTGAACATAATGCCAGTGTAGAAAGGGTTTTTCTTTAATGAATAGCTAAAGGACTGTTGAAAGAATAGATTTAAACTGACCTCTGTAAAATAAACTTTAATGTTAAAATATAATTTTAAAGACATTAAATGTATTTCATTTCATAATTACCTCATGAGTAAAGATGTTTTATTAAAATAAATTACCAATCTGATATAGTGTGGACATTGTTCAAAGATGAATAACCAGGACTCCATAGGTATAGATCTATGCCATTAAATAGACTAGCAAAAAGGTTCCAGCTTGAAATGACACAGAAGTAGGAGTGAAGTATTGCTGGAAAGGAGACGTAAAGTTGATGACTTTCTGGCATTCATGCAATCACTCATTAAGCAAATGTCTCCCTAGTGCTGAAGCAAGTTTACAGCTTCAGCTCTTCTTCAGTCTCTGATAGGTGGTTTAAATTTTTTAAAGTTTGTAAAAATTCTGACAAGCAAACATTCTGATGGGGGCAGATAAAAAAGTTAAATTTTTTTCTTCCACCATGTTAATAATGTCAAAAGAAGTGCTTATACAAATTTTGGCCACTCGACCGCAATTACGAGGGTCGTAAAAAAATAAATTCGCCAGGGGCCGCTAACAGAAAAAAAAACAATGTCATTGGACAAATTTATTGGAACGGACACAGCAATTGTTGAGCTATTTCTCAACATATTTTCCATCGGAATTGGGACATTTTTCATATCATGGGATCGACAGAGAGAGGTACAGATGCAGTCAAACGCTGGTTCCGATCTGAGGCAGCTGACTTCTATGACACAGAAATTGATCCCATGATATGACAAATGTCTCAAATCCAGTGGGGGATATGTTGACAAATAGCGCAACAATTGCTGTGTCTGTTTCAATAAATATTTCCATGCAATTGTGCTTTTTTCTATAAACGGCCCCAGGGAAAATCACTTTCTGGACGGCCTCGTAATTGCGGTCGAGTGGCCAAAATTTGTATAAGCACTTCTTTTGACATTATTAACGTGGCGGAAGAAAAAAAATTTAACTTTTTTATCTGCCCCCATCAGAGCGTTTGCTTGTGAGCAATATTAAATGATTTAGGACACTCTCAAGAAATTGAAAGTTCAGGTGGCAAAATGCAGGATGTGTGGCAACCCTACACATAACCAAGCAGCAAGTTCAAGATATCAAATTTTCGGAAGGAAGGGTGTCCATTTTTTCAAGTGCATACTTTAACAGTGGCACTACCGAATGAGAACAATAAACCTTTATTACGGTATTATGTATCCCCAGGAAAACTTGCCGATCGATATTCATGAACTTATCTTTATACCCAAAACAAATCGTGCATATTTCAATAGAGTATTTACGGCCAAGAAGATAAACAAGCAGTTATTGCTGAAGAAAAGGAACTTGGCTTGACTTTCTCGAGGGCCAGATCCATGCACATACTCTTACTGTGGCCCGTTGTGCACCCTCTATATGTGATGTTTGTTCCAGTTGTGACAGATTGCCTGGGTGGCATTCGTGAATTCGTTCCTGACAAGTAGGCTATCCTGCCTCACTTCGTGTCAGGTCCCATTCCCAGATGAGTACCTGATAAGTAGAGCTCAGTCATGGATCACCCATAGACCGGGTTGTAGTTGCATAAAGTGTACCGTCAAGACGTTGTGAGGGAGGGGCAAGTAGTACTGTCGGATCTATTACCTAGTACAGCGTTTCTCAAACTTTTTTGAAGTGAAGACCACTTTTTTAAGTCAGAATAGTTCCGTGGACCACCTTATCAGGAGACTTATATTTTAAAATAGAATTAATTAATTATAATACTTTTCTAATTATATTTTTTGTACCAATCACAAGTAACTTACAACAAATTCTGTGAATTGTTGATTCATTGCTTGTCTGTTAGCAGTTAGTTGTTTGAAATCCTTCTTATGTGATACATGCAGTAGTTGTCCATGTCTCTGTTAAATAGTGCCCATTATAAATAATGGAAAACTGATTTCGATCCGGATCTTTGAAAAGAAAGGAACATGATAACGCTTCATTTAGGCAGTGCTGATAGTTCAGAAGCTGTGTGTGAAGAAATATATTAATTATAGTGTCATTAAAGAAATATGTAGTCCTAGTGGTAGCTATTCAAAGAGAAAATACTTTCGTAAATATGACAAGAGTTATTTGGAACTTGGATTTACTTGGTGTGGCAATGAGAGTGAACCAAAACCTCGGTGCGTTGTTTGTTACGAAGTGCTTTCAAACGAGTGTATGAAACCCGCGAAATTGAAATGGCACTTAGAGACGAAACACGCAAGTGTAAAAAGTAAACCTGTCGGATTTTAAAATAGGCGGAGTCTAAAATTTCTTATATCGTCATCTGGAAAAACAAATAAAAAAACTAATGCAGAAACATGTCCGATTTTCGACAAGTAAAGATGCAATTTGGCATGCTCTATTATTGGTGTATGATGTACTGTACATGCCCATTTCAATGTGCAGACTGGGTGTCGGCAAAAGGCAAAACTATCAAGAAAGTCATCAATACATGAAAAGATTCGGTACTTTGGTCCTCTGTTATGAATTCGGGTGTTCCCTGGCTGGGTTACAGGCGCGGCACCATATATGCAGGGAAAAGTTGGCGAGAAATGCCACGTTCATAGTGCTTTAAATCCCTCTTTTGTTGCTGAGAGTAGAGTGGGTAAACGGATAGGGTAAGAAATTTCATAAAATATTGGTACTGGGAGAAAAAGTGAAAGGCAATAATTGTCATGTGTCATTTCCAAACTCTGAGATTAACTATAGTGTGATACGCAATTCATTTGAATTTTATTTCTTCTTCTGTCTTTTTTTGAAGGACTACAAGGGCAGAACTCGAGGACCACAGGTGGTCCGCGGACCATAGTTTGAGAAACGCTGACCTAGTAGTATTGCTGACTTGCATGTTCCGTTCCTTCCAACGATGATACATTATTAAAACTGGATACTTGATTAACAAGGACAATTAGCTGTCTGCATTAAACAACTAAGCAAACCTTTCTTTTAAATATGTTTTGTATACTTTAATTAGGTGATTGGGATTCCTACTTATCACACTTACATACCGAAAACAGAGTGTGCGAGGAGTTTTACGCTCCAAAGATTTTAGAGAATTTCGGTAAGGAATATTTACTTTGCAGTGTTCCATGGAGATTTCAGAGGAGAGGAAGGACATTACATTCAGAAATGTTCTAACAGTGCCAGACACAATGACAAAATTAAACCAAATAGCAGTGCCTATGAAGATATTCCAACTTCCTGATCACACTCAAATAGTCTAACAGAATTTGAGGAGCAAACTTTTAAAACCTGACATGTCCATTTTCGGAAAATGCACTGCAGATGACAAAAACTTATATCTCTGCAGTGAAGAAAATATTTTCTGTTGTGAAATATTAAAGACTTATTTATTTATTTTTTTGCTTTAGATTCATATAAAATTTCACTATAGAAAATTCTCCATTTAGATATATATTTGTAGCATTTACTGAAAATGGACATGTTAGGTTTCGAAAGTTTGCTCCTCATTTTCTCACTATTTCTCTTTAATATTGGTACAGTTCCAGAAAAAAAGAAATGGGCCACCTTATTTTATTAATAGTTCCAGACACAATGCATTGCTCATGTGTAGTAAACGAGCACCTATACATCGTATATACACAAATAATAATAATTCGTGGTGCCACAGCCCTTGAAGGGCTCAGACTGACCAGCCGGCTGCTTGTCTCAATTTCAAATGCCAAAGGAGAAGTGGACGATCATCCAACCAAAATGGAGGTATCGTGTGGTTAGCACGATGATCCCCCCAGCCATTATAGCTGGCTTTTGCAACCAGATTTTGCTGCCTATCATAGCTCCCCAGGTGCAGCACGGTGCTGGGTGGGTACTGGTCCCTTACACTGGCCGAAATTTCATGAGAAAATTTCTTCCCCCATGAGGACTCGAACCAGCGCACAATCCATAATGCGAGTCCTAGGCAAGGTGCCTTAGACCACGATACCATGGCGTGGGACATTACATGAATACTCTGCTCACATTTTTTTCCGGAATTTAGCGAAGAAAAACTGGGGAGCGCGCATTATTTGAAATAAGGTTGATACTGCTTCACCTCAAACACTGACTCGCATTATACTGTAGCGTTGTCCAGCCTTGCACCTCGGTCTGTGTGACATAGAGTTGGAAAACAAGATTCTTCTTCAAAAGTCGATTCCAACGATTTAATCATATATTACGAATCAATTCTAACAATTTCTTCACAGTCTGCGATTCCAACTATTCTTCTGAATTGTCAGCGAATGATTCACAAGACTCTTCCCTTTGCAAACTAAGGGTAGAACAAAACATTCTACATCTCTTGCATAGATGACATGAGAGGTGAGATATTGGATGGTCTCTTTCTGACTGGCTGGAACCATTCATCATGATCTCCATTAGTTTACAAAATTATCCAAGATAGTGTTTCCTAATTATAATTTACCAACTCAACGTTACTATGAAGTACATTTTTTGCATTACATCTCTACTGATATTTTATTTTATTTTGGGTTACATCATTATGTAGGATGAATTTCTTGTAAATAAAACACAAATTACAGTCAATTTTTTTTCTCCTATAATTAGGGTGTGTGGATTATTTGATAGTGTGGAGTATTCGCATTTATACGTTAAGATACTTGTGGACAGTCTTGCGAAACTTGTTGCCTACGTAAGGAAAGACTTTGTCCATTACTTTTTTCTGGTAATGTAATGCCAATATAAATCTTTCAAGAAAGTTGAAAATATGTATTAGAACTTGTCTACATACAAAGTTTGAATGATAATATGAAAAGTTTTACCTTTGATATATTTAAGACGTATTTTGCAATTAAATGTAATAAATTGTAAAGGATTTGTGACTATAAAAATTGACATACTTAACTTTATAACTTTTATATTTAAGCTTTTTAACGTACTGATAACCTACAGTATATGCAAACTTGTGTATTTATAGAATGTAAATATATGCAACTAATATTTTTGTGCAAAGTTGTATCTTATGTGAACCTACTGCTAGAAATAGGTTATTATATTTGTAAATTAAAACATTGCATTTTTCACTCGATTGTTCAGATCCAGAAACAAAATTTGGGTCACCTGAATTTTCCAAGTTACAGTTATAAGATACTGTGCATGCTCAGTGGTGACCCAAATTTTGTTTCTGTGTCCATACTTGAAATCAACGAGTTTATAGGAAGAGTGCAGGTATTACCTCTCACCTCACCCTTCTTACAACAGAGCAAAATGGTACATGTTTACAGAACATAGTGAAGTGGAGTTACATTTAGCCGAGCTTTACTGATAAACCCCAGGGACCAGAGCTACAAGTCCTTTCTAATCGGCATTGGAAACCCTTACTTCCCCCAGGATTTCACCCAGTATATTTGTAATTATTGCAGATACAGTAGAACCTCTATTATCCATGGTAATGAAGGGGGTGAACTGAACAGTTAATCGAAAAAATCAGATAATCCGTACCATAAAATATTTTCGTAAATTAAGTAGATAATACTTGCACTTTTTAAATTTCCTTCGTGATCTTGTGTTTAACATGCTAGGTAGTGAATCAGTATTGCTGTTATTTAAGTCTGGTTGTCAATGACTTGTTTTTAAGGGGCAAGGAAATTCCTTGTAATGGATGTCAGCAGAAAGGTAGGAATAGTAGAGGTCTCTTGTTGTAGATTTACGTACTTTACACACTTTAGTGTTGATTTTTATTAATTCTCGCACAATTGTAACATCAATCTCGTATTCTGATGCGAGATGAGCCACAGTTTCTCTTTCCCCAAACAACTAAATTATTTGCACTTTTTTTTATACTTAGCACAACATGTTTTCTTTTGTCACTCATGGAATATATTTTATATGAAGTACAGCAACTCGAACAATAGACCATTTTGTTTAAATGTCAAGGGTTGTAATAACACACTCTAGAAAAAAAGGGGGGAGAGAGACAGTCAGATAATCCGGCAATCGGTTAATAGGGTGATGAATAATCGGGGTTTTACTGTAGATGATATGGAATGAAAGAGGGAAATGGGAGTACCACGAGAAAAACTCTGCAACGTCAGCTTTGTTCACCACAAATTCAATCACTGCTGATTCGAAAATCAAAACTATGCTGTCTGAATGGAAGATCAACATGGTAGCACTGAGTCATAGACGTGGCAAAGAAGAGGAACAAGTCTTGCTGGAAGTAACAGCATGTCTGACTGTGAAACGAAATTCAAATCCTGGTTGAGGTTTTTTCTGAGGTGTTCCCTCAACCAATTAAAGCAGAATTGCTAGGTAATTTTCGGCATTGGACCTTGGATTTACTTCGCCATCATTTCTTCAAATGTCATCGTCATTACCATAGCATAAGTTGATGGTGCAGCATGCTGTATTTGTACAAGAGTGCAGTCGTTCAATGACAAATATCATTCACAGAACAGGAGTGGTAAGCACAAGAAGCCTCAGGTTGCTGTGCAAGCCTTTGGGCCCCTCCTCCATTGAGAAAAAAAAAACAACAAAACCTATCTGTCTAACTCTGACATTGCATTAAGTTTCACCACTAGATGGTTATGTACATAAGCCCGTGTTTTTTATATTATTATCATTATCCTCCTATCATCATTATTCATTATCTCCTGCAGTAATTCATAATACAACATTATATAAGATATCATGTACCATAAACTGGGGTTACTTTGAACACAGAGGAAACTTTGACTATTTTTCAGAAAATCATATTTAGGTTTCTACATGCTGCACTTGTTATAGATGAGGTAAATTATCATAAAATCATTCTCATACCAAATTTACCTCAATCTATAACAAGTGCAGCATGTAGAAACCTAAATATGATTTTCTGAAAAAATAGTCAAAAGTTTCCTCTGTGTTCAAAGTAACCCCAGTACGGTAACAGGTAAAAGATAGAGGTCATGCATTAGTATCAGTAGTGTATACTTAAGAGACGCTATATTTTTGTATTTGTTGCTACAGTATATTATGTAATTTTAAACATACTGAAATTTATAATATTTTGGATTGAAATATAAAGAATAAAAATGTGAAAAGCAATATCTAAAATATTACGAAACTTCAAAGGGATTTCAAATTGCCATTTCACACACACGTCTTTGTTATTGTAAGGCCTCATTGATGGTTAAGAAATAAGTAAATTTTACGTCTTGTAACATACGACAGTTTTGATTAATTTGGATATCTATGCCTGATGAAGAGGAAGATATTACTTGGCGAAAATAAAGCATAACCTATAAGCTTTTGGTGCTTGGTGTGTTTCCTCATGCAGCCACTACATAGCACTGAATTTTAGTTAATGATTTTCATATACTAATCTGAGTTTTCTGATCGAGGACATAAAAGTGTTAAACAACGTAAGACATGTGAATGAAGGAAGCATCAATGTGTGACAAGAATTGCTGTTTTTCTGAAGCAAAATGATAGTTTCTGCATTGTTAAGATATGAAATATGAAGGTTAGGAGGAAGACATGAGTGTGGCAAGATTGCAAGTTCAGAACAGGAGATGTTGAGCCATTCAACTCTCTTGTTGCTATTCTGCTCTGATGCCTGTGTCTTAACATATGGGAAATACAGGAGTGTAAATGAAATGGTACATAAATATAGAAAGCAATTGGAAAGAAATTAAAGTAAACGCACACATATATATAAAAGAGGGAGGAAACTGGTGAAAGGGGTAGATTATACATATATATATATATACGCATTTCCATTTGTAGTTGTAGGCCTATTAAACCTTGTATTAAATATTTTTTTCTGGTTGACATTGTGTTTCATTTCTGCCATGTGCGCCAGATCTTATCATTTTTAAAACCTGTAATCGAGGACCATTGTATAAATCTGTAAGATTGTGAAGTTCTGAAAACGAAACGGAATTTGCATTTAACTTCTTATCAAATTGAAAATTTTAGAATCATTTCTCATCAGCATTGTGATTGAAATACTGTGGATAGATTACTTGACATCTTGCCCTTTTAATTTTTGTGTATGTATCTCTTCTTCCCCCACATTATATTCACAACGAAATTGAAGAAAATAAAGTTTTTAGTCTATTTCCTTTGTTTCATTAACTTTACACATAAACAATTTATTCTCTCCAATTTATAAATATCTGCCAACAATTATTGTTGCTGACATAATGTAGGCCTTCATAGTCTTCTTTTTTTAAATATGCCTGTTTTCCAAACAGAATTGATACTTCATCTATAACACAAGTCTGTATTTTTTATATTGCACTGCATTGATATTCTTGTGCTTGCCTTCAGTGGGTTCAGGTGAGAACTGGCACCATCTATGGCTGTGCTAGTGTAAGAATTGAACTGGACCATAATGACTCAAACTAAAAGAATTTAAGCAGAAGAGAAGATTTTGAGTCTGCTTGTTGGATGCACACAAAAGCAGTGTCGGAATGCAGCATGATCTGAATGTAACTAATATTAGTTATAACCAGACATAGCACATGTGTGTAGTGAGGAGATTCGACCGCTGTCTTATATGAGAGGAAAACGAATCTGTGTTCAATGGCGGTGATTTAGATCTCGTATAAATAATCCACTGGTTTTATCTTTTATCAAAGCATATGTTGAAAATTGAGGGGTATTTAGCAAAAACGTCAGTTGTCCAAAATCATATTTTTGGGAATCTTGAAAAAACTTCACGGCATCAAAAATTATTGGCATTTCATGTTGGTAATTTGTATAAACACACTTCTTAGTTATTGGATTATCTGCAGTATGTTTACACATAACGTATAATATTTGGATAATTGGAGCAAAAAATCCTTTGGATAAATGACATTTTTACTTGAAAACTTCCACATTCACAATGCAGAATGCAACATGCAACAAAACACACTTAGTGGCTGCAGCTGCTACTTTGGTGCGATGGTGCTGCCAACACTGTCTAGATCAATGAAACCTGGACAACTGACATTCTTACAATAAATATTGTGGACTACTGACGTTTTAACAAAAACAGAATTTTTTAGAAAACATTCGACATTGAACTATTGACATTTTCAAAGAAATGAATACATTTGTTCATGCATGTCCCAGAGGAGGATCAAATGGCTGCTCTAACTAAAATTACCAGATTTTGGACAACTGACGTTTTTGCTAAACACCCCTCAATTATGTCCATATTTTTTGACACAAGAATCACATTAGTGTAGAAAATTCTGAAATACCTGCAACTCTTTATGACTTGTACTTTCACTCAGCATTGAACTCGAAAGATGACATGTTCTTCCAAAGACTTTGCTTGAGATGTGGCTTTTGCATTGTTCAGTTCTTGAATTGAAGCTAGTACATCATATATTTCTGTTAGCTGGCAAGGAACTGATTTCACATCACCATGCGTCACATTATTTCATAACTTTCCTTAATGGTTAGGTGTATTTCACATTCCTTAAGGATTTTATTCTTTTTGTGAAGAGGAGAAGAGAGCAAATAGATATTTCAGTACTTCATACAGATACTCTTCAATGTAGATGAGGTTGCAGTGCTAATAACTAATTAAGTGAATGGCACTCAAAACAATTGAAAACTCTAGGGAACTTCTCTAAATGTTGCCGCCATTATCATATTCTTGCCCACTACATTTGTTAATATTAAATTCAAGGTCTATTTTATCTCATAAGTGAATTAGCTAGACCTTTCCATGTTTTATTAAACGTTACAAAAAGAAATGAACTGTTCTTCGACTTGAATGTTTTATCAATATGTTGTTGTTTTCTAATGCCAGGCGTTTGACAATAAATTCATTTGACCTCTTGCACTCCAATATTTTTCAAAGATATTATTATGGTCAGCCACTGAAGCACAGATTTTGAAGTGTTCCGAATCCATTTCTTGGTTTGAGTTGCACAATGGGCACTTAGGGGACTGATATATTCCAATTCTATGCAGGTGTTTGGCCAAACAATCATGGCATGTTGCCAATCTAAATGCAGCTACAGACGATTTTCGTGGTAAATCGGGAATTAACTGTGGATTATGATGCAGAGAGTTCCATTTTTTGCCTTGAGATTGTGTTATCAAATTTTGTTTGTTGAAGTCTAAGTATGTAGATTTAATAAATCTTTTCACAGAGTAATACGTATATTTAGTAACAGGTCTGTAAGTAGCAGTACTGCCCTTCTTTACTAAAGCATCCACATTCTCGTTTCCCAGGATTCCACAATGGGATGGTATCCATTGGAATACAATTCTTTTATTGAGTGATATTAATTGAGAGAGCATTTTAGTTATTTCTGCTGTTTGAGATGAAGGTGTGTGTTTAGAGACTATTGATAGAATAGCTGCTTTGGAGTCTGACAATATAACTGCATTCTTAAATTTATTGATGTGGCATAGACGATTCCTGAGACTTTCACTTATTGCAATAATTTCTCCATCAAAACTTGTTGCTCCATATCCAAGAGATCTGTAAAGTGAGAAGAGACAGCATGTAACACCTGCACTGGCACCTTGTTCTCTGGAGATCAAGGATCCATCGGTGTATAAATGAAGCCAGTTTTGTGGAGGGTACCTAATATTAATTGTCTCTAAAGACAATTGTTTCATTATTTCAGTGTTTATTCCTGATTTCAGTATTTCTTCTGTTAAATTTAATTATATTCTATATTTAATAGAGTTAAAGGGTTTGGTTTAATTTGTAAGTTTTCTTTTAAATTCGGGATATTGATTTTCTGTTTTAATTCTTGAACCATGGTTATGAAACTTTTTTGAGTTTTCAATCTACAGAGAGGACTGTATGAATGCCAAGTGTTTCCTAGTAATCTGATAAGTTTTTCGTATTGAATCAGTGCTTTTTCTTCTATTATCATTTTGATGCTGTTAATATTAGTGAGGAATCTCATAGAATCTATTGGAGTTGTTTTGATTCCACCAGTAATGAGCCTGAGAGCTTGGTTTTGAACATATTCTATTTCGCTTATGAAAGGTGAAGTAATTAAAATTTCTCCGCAGTATGTCAGCACTGGTTGTATAAACATTTTGTATGTAGTGTTCAAAGTATTCCTAGAGCATATCTGTATAATCAATGAATCTTATTGTAAATACCACCTGTTCTTGATAGCATACATGAAGTGAGCAATGAAGGTTCGTTGAAAAGTAATTTAATATACAATTTAACTTTCTACAAGAAAAAATGATGGGTCACACAAAATCCAGCTGGATGTGGCCCTTGGGCTGTAGTTTGGATACCCTGATATAATACATGTTACGGAGTTTCCTTCCTGTCTCAGATCAAGTCAAGTCCATTCTGTATCTAATGTCCATCTCATCTTAATACTCACTTTCAGGAACTTCCCCCTTTTAGACCATGTGATCTGTGATGGTAATGTAAGAAATCCTTGATCCCGCCAATGATATCTTGGTCTTGTCTAGTCAATTCTCTTGATCTGTATGTTCAAGTTGCTCGTAATTTTCGAAATCTGTCTTTTCCCATTTTTTGTCCAAGGTTCTTCCATTGTTTTTGATAATTTTGGATTTCTTCTGTTAAACAAGGGATTTGTAATTTTTCTCAGATAGCTGTACTTTGATGGTCCAGTCACGTTATGCCTAAAAATGATCTCAAAAAGCGCATCTCAGCTGCTTCCAGTTTCTGTGAATTTCGTTTGTTTAAAATCCAGACCTCAGTGTCGTAACTTAGTGCTGTCTTAAGTCCTGATCTTGAGAAATGTTGGGATGAGCCCTGACAGAAATGGGCCACAAACCTACATCTCCCCCCACACAAATTTCGATATTTTCCAAATTAAAACCTTCTGAAATCTGAGCATTGCTTTCTCTTGTTGCCTTTGGTATTCCAGGGCAAGATTAAGCATACTCGAGTGTCATTCACGGTATTTAGAATACATTGTAAGTACTGTAAGTGTCACTCACACAGCACAAGAACTTGGATATTTTCTCTTGCGAAGGCTCACACTGACTTATGCAAATCTTAAACATTTAGAAATCAAACTGTAAAAAATGTGGCACATAACAACAATTTAATGTATGCTACTATATAAAGCTGACATCTGCGAAGTAGGAAAATAATGAAAGTTTATTTTCAGCTCGATTGTTTCTTTTCTCAAAATTTTGTCACTCTGTACGAATTTGCTGTCGCTGTAGTGCAATCTTAATTTTTAAGCACTGTCATCTATTTGCTAAAATGTCTTCTAATAGCTCCATTCATTTTATTATGCTTCTGTAGTCTGCCACCTAGATCAGTTTTATGTTATGCAAGTGCAGTTCATGGATAAATTAATTCAGAATTTTGTTCTCATATTTTGCCATATATTTCAGTTTTCACGTGTTTTTTTTATTCCACTCCTCCCATACATTACCATTTCTTTTGATTTTCAAGTGAAAATTTTCATGTCGTATTTGATAGCTTTTTATGCAATATGTTGAAATCTGTAGTCTGACTTCAGAATTTGATAAGAATAGGCTATTATAATTGATCATTGGCATATAATATTGTTTGTAACAGTCTGATTTCTTTCTTGTCAATTGTATGCCATAATTTAGAATTTAATTCCATTCCTGGATTAATCTGTTTATAGGCCTATTGAATAAAATTGGAGACACACTACATCTTGTTGGCCTCCCTTATTGGTGCTTATGTGCATAGGCGGAGTTATGGGGGGGGGGAGGCATAGGGAGGCACTGCCGCCCCAAACTTGGCCGAACCCTTTTTTTTTCTATTAACGTTAGGAAATGTTGAATTCAAAATATTTTTCTTGCTTTTGTTTATGATTAAGTTTCTGTGCTTAAATTGACGAATTAATGTCTTCAGATCATGTGTCTGGACTGTAATATTTATTTTAAATTTCTGAATGTAAAGGAATTTCTATACCTCATTTGAGGAATGAAAGCACTGTAATCTTTCTTTTGTAACAGACAGTACTGATGTGTTAAAACTCTACAAGTGTTCAAGCAGCCATTTGGAGAAATATGAATGACATACGGTACTACAGAACAATGCAGAAAAAAGAAAAGTGATTCCGATATAATGTGTAAACTTAAAGACGAGATTAAATAAAATAATTAGAATTTATATTTCATATGACATCTTGCTTTTTTAAATAAACAGATAAATTAAATGTAAAATTGGTCCACCGCTGTGGAGTAATGGTTAGCACATCTGACCATGAAACAAGTGGGCCCAGGTTCAAATCTTCGCGACAAGATACTTGGTTCGGGTTTTTCCGGGTTTTTCTTCAATCAATTGAAGCAGAATTGCTGGGTAATTTTCGGTGTTGCACCTCAGACTTATTTCGCCATCATTAACTCACATATCATCATCCATACAATAGCCCGGATTAAGTTCCCTGTGTGGCATGCTGTATTTGTACAAGAGCGCGGCTGTTCGGCTACCCAATCATTCACAAAATAGGAGTGGTAAGTACAATAAGCCTCAGACTGCAGTGCAAGTCTTCGGGTCCCTCCTCTGTACAAGAGGAAAAAAAAAAGTAAAATAGTCTTATATTTTGTTACAATTTTACTTTATTTTACAATACCTTTATTAAATGATCATATTCCTATATACTGTAACAAGGTCAAGCTATAATGGGGGAGAGGATATAAATTATGTCCCCCATAATCTCGTTTTATCGGGATTTTATGATTTTGTTTCCCCCCCCCCCCCCAAGGAAACGGTTCTCTCTCCGTCTGTGCTTATGTTTTGATTGCTAATTAATTTGAACCATTGAATTATGTTATAATATTTGTATTATCTTTATTAAATGTGAATTTATGCGCTCTTTTCTTAATATTTCCTAAGTTTGTCTCAATCAATTTTTCACATGAAAAACTGAGGCTAAAAATATCTATCCAAATTGCTTTGCATAATTAACCTAAGTCCTAAGCATATGTATTTAATTTCCTCTATAATATAATTAATAGCTGCAGAATTGAAGAGCGTTTAGTCCATTTTTGTGAAAGAACTGGATTAGTTTTTTTTTTTTTTTTTTTTGTACACTGTTTTATGGACTGAGCGAGTTTTGAAGTGACATGAACAATAACACAAATTTTAGACAAGGGTTGGCGTTGTTTTGGAAGAAGATAAGTTTGTAATATAATGGTAGAGTCTCAAACATATTCGTATATACGTATAAATCTTAAATATGGCAAAATGGACTGAGCAAGTTTTGACGGCCAAGTTCATTTTTTTCGAAAGTGGGGTTAAGTGTTATTCTTATGGAAAATTGTACGTGGAATCCGAATTCGTTATTATTTTCTGTTAAAAGCAGGTAGAAATGTGTTAAATCACGCTTTAAAAACAAGCCTTCATTACAAAGACGGCCACCTTCTAAGTGTAAGCATGACAATAGCAGCCAACTCCACGCAAATCCAATCAGAGGCTTGAATTAGGTCATGTGGCTGAGCAGGTGGTAATGGGAGAGTATGTTATAGTCGCGTCGCTCTTATTTCCTGCAGCCAATCACGTTGCAGGTTGGCTACATTTAAAGTGTGAGTCTTGTCATTCACTGTCGATGATATTATGCACTACCTAAGGCTCGGTAAATAATATAATCGCCCGCCATTTTGGTTCTTTCGTTGGCGTTAAAAGAAAGCACACAAGGATGCTATTTGCTGCACCGTTAAACATCATGTGAGAGTCGATTTATTTTTCATAAGACCTATGGCATGATAATGTTTAATGGTGCGGCAAATAGATTCCTCGTCTGGTAGCTCGGCAACGAAAGAACAAGAAGAACAAGAACGGTCTAGTATATACAGTCACGAAGCTCAATACTTACTTACAAATGGCGTTTAAGGAACCCGCAGGTTCATTGCCGTCCTCACATAAGCCCGCCATCGGTCCCTATCCTGTGCGATTAATCCAGTCTCTATCATCATATCATGCCTCCCTCAAATCCATTTTAATATTATACTCCCATCTACGTCTCGGCCATCCCAAAGGTCTTTTTCCCTCCGGTCTCCCAACTAACACTCTATATGCATTTCTAGATTCACCCATACGTGCTACATGCCCTGCCCATCTCAAACGTCTGAATTTAATGTTCCTAATTATGTCAGGTGAAGAATACAATGCGTGCAGTTCAGCGTTGTGTAACTTTCTCCGTTCTCCTATAACTTCATCCCTCTTAGCCCCAAATATTTTCCTAAGATTCATATTCTCAAACACCCTTAATCTTTGTTCCTCTCTCAAAGTGAGAGTCCACGTTTCATAACCATACAGAACAACCGGTAATATAACTGTTTTATAAATTCTAACTTTGATTTTTTGACAGCAGACTAGATGACAAAATCTTCTCTTGAATTCTGAACGTGCCTACTTTAAAAGAAGTGCAATGAAATGTAACCTATGTTGTAAGGGTAATATACGACGAAGTGAACTGCAGCGAGAAAAATTTACATCTCATATTTACGCATCAGAACAATAAGCGATACGTGGTGTGAAAAATAAACTCAAAAGGATTTTTTTACTGCCATGTCGTGATAAGTCATTGCGCATGTGCATAACTGCGTTGTTGCCGAGAAAGCATATGCTGCATTTGTGGCAAAATGGATTCAGCAGCAAATGTATTTTTGTATGATTTAGTTGGGGATCTGTTTAGTCTAAAGGGAACATCTGTTTCATTCAGACTGTAATTATATATAAATAATGACACATTTTAAGTTTTGTTACCGTGTGTACAGTACAGAGCACAACGAAATGCCTTCCCCGGTTTGAATTGGCCTCCGCACAGGTTTCTTGATAGTTGCGCTTAAGTGGTATATGTCTTTGAGCAGCACAAGCCATGCCATTTCAGTTACCATCATGACGTGGACAGGTGAACATCGTGCATTTGTTGTTGAAGCATATTGCAACGCAGTGACAAATTCGTACTCATGGGTAAAGTAGGTCGTCACTAAAGAATTCCTGATAAGAAAACCATATTGTTATTGATGAGAAATTTCAGACAAAAGTCCAACTTTCAAACAGAAGTCATCCGGTAGATGTCGCAAAGCTCGGACTCCCGAGAATATCGCAGCAGAGAGGTACGCTGTTACCACTTCTCCACGATGTTCAGCCATTAAACATGCTTGGACATTGGAAATATCTGGTCGGATTGTTAAACGAATCTTACACCTCATCCCTACAAAGCTATGGTGGCTGAGGAATTTCGGCAACGTGACTGGCTCAGCCGCCAAGAATGATGCTTGCGAGACCATATTGGTAAATGTTCCAGGTGACACTGTTGTGCTCAGTAGTGACTAACCTCATTTTCATTTGTCGGGCTGCGTCAACAAACAAAACCTTCGGTATTGGGCCCTTGAAAATCTTCGAGAAATGCATCAGCGATCTCTCCATAGCGAGAGTGTTACTGTTTGGCGTGCTGTTGCACAATTTGGAATAATACAGCCATTCGTTTTTGAGGAAGAAGGACGCACAGTGACTGTTTCAAAGATGTAGGCCTGTAGCTTGTGAGGACAAGCATTTGGACGATATTATCTTTAAAATAAAGTGATGTCAAAATGGGAAGCATTCTTCTGTAAGATGGTAAAGTAAAATTTTGAATTGGATGTATGTTGCTTGTATGTTGCTCTTTTTATTTATGTTTCAAATCGGGGAGATCATTTTGCCGGAACCTGTATTATAGTTTTTTTTTTTTTTTTAATTTCAAACTTTTCCTCAGAACCAAATTCTGGCTGCGCCACTGTTATTATTACTTACTTACTTTCAAATGGCTTTTTAAGGAACTCGAAGGTTCATTGCCGCCCTCACATAAACCCGCCATCGAACCCCATCCTTTCCAAGATTAATCCAGTCTTTATCATCATATCCCACCTCCCTCAAATCCATTTTAAAATTATTCTACCATCTACGTCTCGGTGTCTCGCGCCGTGATGTCATGGCCTAAGGCATCCTGCCTAGAACTCGCGTTACGGAATGCGCGCTGGTTCGAGTCCTCATGGGGGAAGAAATTTTCTCATGAAAATTCGGCTCGTGTATGGGACCGGTGCCCACCCAGCATCGTGATGCACTTTGGGAGCTACGATAGGTAGCGAAATCCGGTTGCGAAAGCCAGCTATAACGACTTGGAGGATCATCGTGCTAACCATACACTTGAGCTACATTAGGCATTGCAGCCCGAAAGAGCAGAAGCTCGTGCTCGGGCGCAGTTCAGATCAGTCATACAAAATATATCACAAAATTAAGAGAGTTCATTGAGCACAATAACATTAATAAATGGTAAAATAATACAGCATGTAATAATAGGGTCTATATACAAATAGAAAATACAAAAGTACATAAATATTAGAGTATCAATTTTTAACTCAATTAACTTAAACAATTAAATAATTAATCTGATTTGTTTCTTAAATCTGTGTGTGTTAAGTGTACTTAGCTCAGGGTAAGCTCTAATTAATTCATTATATATTTTGGGTCCAAAACTTCTGCTGTGTTTTAATCCAGCAGTTGCGTGGCATTTGGGAGTATTTAGAAAGAAACTCTAATTTTGTCTCGTATGGTATTCGTGAGGATCAAATTTAAATTTATTGTGGTTTTTATGGAAGTAAATCAGCAATGTTTGTTTATAAATTTGTTCTAGATTTGATACACCAAATTCCTGAAAAATTAATTTTGTTGGGTAATCAAAAGGTTTATATAGACATATTTTGATAATTCTTTTTTGGAGCAAATTTAAAGGATGGAGAGTCGATTTTGCCATTCCTCCCCAACCTAAAATACCATACTGAATTATTGATTGAAACAGAGCTAAGTACACAGTACGCAGAACATAAACAGGTAAATAAGAGCGTAGAATGGAAAATTTGTGGATTGTTTTACGCAATCTGTTACACAGGAAGGAGATATGCTTGTGCCTTTTAAATGTTGGTCAATAATAATGCCTAAATATTTGACTTGTGAGGATATACTCAAAGCGTTACATGAGCAAGTAGTACGATGCCTCCATTCTGGTTGGATGATCGTCCACCTCTGCTTCGGGGTGTGAACGTGAGGCCAGCAGGCGGCTGATCGGTCTGGGCTCTGCAAGGGCTGTGGCGCCATGGATTATCTAGGTCTCAGTCCCCCAAAGGTCGTTTTCCCTCCGGCCTCCCAACTAACACTCTGTCGGATGCTCGGTCTTGGGCCTTCATGGACTGTCGCGGCACGGATTATTATTATTATTATTATTATTATTATTATTATTATTATTATATTCTAAATGGCTCTTTCCTTACACGTTACCCCCGCACTGTTTCGATGATCGTCCAAATCTACTCTTTGTCAGTATTTTAAGATGATAAGACAGGTGGGAGTAGGCCTAAACTATCTCGTCACACGATTATACGCAGTACATAGACCTCATGATCTCGTATCTTAACCGATTCTGAGAAACAAGAAGTAACTTACCTCACAGAAACAAGGACACAAGAGAGCTGCCTCTACATTATTGAAACATACCTACTGTAGCTCTCCAAATTCGTCACTAGGGTCGGCCTGGGTAGCGTAGTCGTTATAGAGCTGACCTTCTGTGCTCGAGGTTGTGGGTTCGATCCCGGCCCAGGTCGATGACATTTAAATGTGTAAATGCGACAGGCTCGTGTCGGTAGATTTACTGGCATGTAAAATAATTCCTGAGGGACAAAATTACGGCACACCGGCTACGCTGACGTAACGTCGGCAGTTGCAAGCGTCGTTAAATAAACCACAATTTAATTTTTCGTCACTAGGGCTAGGATTTTCATGATTTAGCATATTTTTTATGTCACTGAGTTGCCAAAATATATAGAAATCCATTTTATGAAAATGTTATTAAATTATGTTACTTTATTAAGCCATATTTGTGCATATTCGACAATTTTATCCTGATGTGAGTGCATTATATTTGATGATATATTGGTCATATTCAGCATATTTTGATCTTTTGAAGCTTTTTATACACTTGCCTATATCGGAAGTTGGTTTGCTTCGTTCTTTGAACTTCATAGAAGTACAGTCAACTCCGGTTATAGTGAATCTCTGCGGACTAGCATATTTCGTTCACTATATCCATTGCTATACATACAGTATTAATGTCCTCTTGGGATAGACCACTTTCAATAGAAGTAATAATTTTCACTTTTTATAGTCATTTAGGCAGTATGTGCTGACCAACTTCGCACCCTCTTCCATTAATTAGAGAGGTATGCTTACTGTGTAGACTACTCGGCCTTGGAATTTCCTTGGGTTCATTTTTACAAAGATACGGGAGGAAGGGTTGACAACAGCTGTAATCCTTCTTGTACTTACCCTTTGGTCATCACTCTACTCCCTTTTACAAAAGAAAACACTGTCTTCATCTTCCTATTCTTTTAATAACCTCTTTTAAAGGAGTCAAAACTGACCCTTCCTTTGTACACTATTCTCTTTAACATGTTTCACACTGTCCAGGAAGCTGAACGAACAAATCTTTTCTTTGTTTTTCAATGCTCTTAAGGAGTAGCAGATTTCAAATTTTGTTCTAAACATTTTCTTGGAAATGTGTATGAAAAAGGGTTTTCGCAAATTACCATTTTGGTCATTTTAAAAGTACGACATTTTCTTGGAAGTTCTAGTTTTTAGGTTCACTATAACCGAAGTGAGGGTTCACTGTAAACGGAAATATTGATGTACTTTTTAATGTATGTGGGTCGGGACCAACGATTTAGGTTCACTATAGCCGAATGTTCACTACAATCGAGTTCAGTATATCCAGAGTTGACTGTATATTTTTTTTTATTTCCCTGTGGTAAAGTTTTAATATTTCCTTCCTCCCCTGTTTTACGGAATTTTCCAAATGAACTTGACCCTAAATGGTCTTGAGTCACGACAAATATTTGTGCATTGTTTTCACGGAGGTAGAGAAAGGCCATCTACGCATCTCAATTGAAGTAACTGAATGTGGAAGTAGAGAAAAATATTTTGTCTCTTTTAAAAAGAGAAGAGAGTAGGTGAAAGACAGCGAGAGAGGGGCAAGAATGGTTCTCTTCTGTTACGTACCACAGCTATATTTATACTGCATATTTAGGCAATTTTAGGGCATAAAATCCTAGCCTTATTTATCACGATGCCTGATGGGCACCGGTGCCATACGCTGGCCAAAATTACATGAAAAAATTTCTTCCCTGTGAAGATTCGAACCAGTGCCCATATCGTAACGCTAGTCTAAAGCCTTACGACTTAGACCACTAAGTAACGGCGCGGGACTTTAATAATTCCTCTAGTTTACTTAAATAATTATAAATCTTTCATTTCGCTTCGGAAAGAACATCGAAGACGACAACCTCCATTTTGAAACTCTCGCTGTAAGCTGCGTCATGCTAAAAGTGCTTTATTACAGCCCTTCTGCGTCATTTTTCCAGTGACATGATGTCGAGTGCTGACAAATCTTTACGAGTCACAGTGAGCAAGGCAACAACCCAATAAGCCAGGCACCGGCGGGGTTTGTTTTAGACAGAGCATAACGGTATCTCACGCGAATTAATTTTCAAAACTAACCTAAATCAAACCATTACGAAATAGAGCAACGAAAAGGGGTTTGAATGACATAAAATAGCTTGGTAAGTTTCTGCGCGAGATAGTTTATCCCAAGTTTCAAAGTGGTTAGAATTCGTTCCTTGCCTTAACCTTCAAGGCATTGGCAGAGTATCGGTAATACCGATTCGGTATCTCATTGTAATTGACGTCAGTTTTGAACATCTGCATAGTGTTGCAAACAGATTTTTCATGAATTAATTTTACTTCTGTGGTTGTCTTTCTTAAGGAAAATAATGCTATAATACTAGTGAATACAATAAACGAAGGAAAACGTCATAGACATTTATGTAAAATTAATTAAATAGGCCTACAATTACTTAAATGGTACAATTAATTACACAGGGTTATGAAATTAAATTTTTGTTCAAGGCTTTTAGTATGGAAGGTTGATTTTGTTTAATTGTTGGCTTCTGTTGAAGGATCCGAAGTAAGATTTTGCCTATCACGTACCTATGAAAAAAATTTTACAATGTTTTGAAGGAATTCCATATTTATAGCTCCATTCATACAATATTAACACATTTAAGTACATAAATCAAGTAATCTTTGAAAATGTCCATACAGTAAGCTTAAACAAACTCAAACAGCACTATCTTGTTTATATTCACAACTTAGGTTCAACTCATTCCAAGTCTCATGTAGACACTTCATTTTTCAATACTGCTTCCTCTTCATCTGGAAGTTTTGTCATGAGATGTTTCTGTCTTATATGTTGCAGCTCCACATTGCCTCTTTTCATAGACCAACAGTAGTCAGCCATAATTACTTCATCCCACCTACTTTGATAAAGCTTTTCTATTTCTTTCATGTCTTGGTGAACTCTTTCTCCGTTTTCTTCGCTGTAATCTACAAGAAAATAAGGGATGAAGTCAAGATGGCTGTGAAGGAAATGGATTTTAATGTTTATATTGCATTCTAAATTTTTCATAGTACCAACATATTTTCTACAATGTTTTTGAAATCTGGGTGTTTCCTAATCCCCAAGATATTATCAACCACATTCTTAAATCCTGTCCAAGCCAGTCGTTCTTCATGGGTCATTAAATTTTCGAAGTATTCATCTTTCACCAAACTTCTTACGTTGGGTCCCACAAATATTCTTCCTCAGAGAGAAAGGAAAATTTAGAACTTACGTATTTAAAACAATCACAATCTTTATGCAATGCTTTCACAAACTGTTTCATTATTTTAATTTTAATTTAGTGTAAAGAGGTGGCAAGATGAACTTCTCTCGTTCCACCAGACATTCTCCAATGGTATTTTTCTCCCCAGGATTCATTGTTGTTCTAGCAGGTCATTCTCTTCTAACCCGATCGTGTTCAATCACTTTACGATAGATTATATCGATTGCAGTATAAGATTACGAGCGAAATTTAAATAGCCTATGGCACACTTCACGAATTACATAAAAACTGAGGGTGTTTGACGAAAACGGATTTCATTTTTGCAGAGAGCATGAAAAAGTCATTCAAAATGACACTTCGTCGTGTTATTTATGTAAAATAAAGTTGATAATTTTGGAGTAGGCCTAACTATGTTATAATCATGTTCGTTACTTCCAGTCTTTATGTGGGAAAATTGTTTCTCATGAATATTTTGGCCAATGCACGGCCACCAGAATTGTGAAGAATTTGAGTGGGTGCAGTAAGAACCGAAGTCCGGTTGTGCTATGCGCTAACCGGTCTATAACGGCTGGGAATCATCGTGCTAACCACATGTTACCCCATACAGGTTGGATGATCGTCCACCTCTACTGAAGCATATGTGCGCGAGGGGGGGGCAGCAGTCGGCTGATCGGCTTTGGTCCTCTATGAATTGTCGCACAGTCTTTATTATTATTATTATTATTATTATTATTATTATTATTATTATTATTATTATTATTATTATTATTATTATTATTTTAAATTATGAGCAGCTAGTTCTTTAAATAGGAGGGTTGTTTGAGACGTCCGTGACCTCACATAGAAATTAAACTAGGATTATTCTGAAACAATATTTCTCAACATAATCCCCTTTGAGATTCACACAGATGATTCACCGGTGCTGCAATGCTGCTATACTTTCCTTGTACACAGATTCCTTGAGGTCTCCAAACATTTCTGCTGCTGCAATAACCTCTTCATTTGACGAACATTTCCTCCCTGTCAAGTGATTTCTGAGCTTTGAGAAAAGAAAGAAGTCTGAGGGTGCGAGATCTGATGATCAGGGGATGTGGCAACAATTCGAACCGTAGTTCGTAGTTTAGCAACGCGATTGCAGACGTATAAGCAGGTGCATTGTCGTGATGAAACAACACTTTCTTCTTGGCAATGCCCGGTCTCTTCTCGCGAACTTTCCCTTCCAGCTGCAGAATATTTGAGTAGTGTTTCCCGGTTATTGTTCTCCCCTTTTCTATGTAGTCAATCATGATTGTCCTCTTAGAATTCCAGAACACGGACGCCACGAATTTTCCAGCCGATAGATTAGCTTTTTCTTATTTTGGAGGCGGAGAATCACTGTGCTTCCATTGATTCGACTGCTGTTTTGTCTCTGGTATGTAGCTGTGGATTCAGGTTTCATCAGTGGTCACAAACCGCCTAAAAAAATCGGGCGTATTTGTCTAATGATTCTCAGTGCATCATAACCAAACGTACAGGGACATCATTTTATTTTTACTAATATTTTTAATATTAACCTGGCTCTACCTTTGGATCAACGCCGTTTGCTATCCCCTTCCAAGACTGGAGTTCAATGATACTGGCGTAATGTACAAACAAATCGCTTTACTAGGTATAGGAGGGAAGAAAAGTAGTTCATCCATTTACGTAAACTAGGAAATATCACGATTTTGAGTTTGATAATATTCATTAGGTTTTTGTTTAATCAAAATACAGTACAGTATTAACAATGAGTGTTTTTACTCACGAACTGAGCTGTCCATGTGGGCGTATTCATTATGCAGTGTATATTATACTGCCTATTAGCGTACAATATAGAGAATGAAGTTAAATTGAAAAATAATCGTAATACGGATATTTAAACACATTTTTTAAAATGGTGGCCGTTCATTTCGATACAGGCTTCAGTTCTAATGTGCATATTATCGCACTATAGATTATTGTACCTAGTCCCAATTACCCGTTTCGTCCTTCGTACTAGTAACTCATGTTCAAATATTTCTGTACCTACTCTATAAAAGAGTACCTTACGCACTGTAAATTCAATCTTCACTTCCGCCCGATCCGAAAAGATAAAATTACTCAGACATACTATCTACTGTCCGTCAAAGTGGTTATGTCGTAGGGTCGTAGAAAGGGGGGAAATCACGTGACAGTTAATTACTTAACGAGGCACTTTTATTTAAGTTATTTTAAACAGTTGTATAATATTACGTAGACATCTAGTTCCTAACAGAAATTAATGTTCTCAGAAAAGAGCTAAGACAACCCAACCACTAGCTGGCGAATAAAAGCTGGTGGGGGAAACCTGGATACGACGTAGGCAAATGGACGACAATACCTGTGCGAAAATGATTCAGTATTGAAAGCTCTTTCGTCACTGGAAAACGCGAACATATTTTTGGAACGTACTGTTTACTATGACCGTAAGGCTACTATGACTATATATGCGGTCTTGGATCTGTGTGGAGGACGGTTGAGCTTCATTAGTAGAAGGGATGGAAGTGAAGTACATTCAAAAACCCAGGTACAATAAAAATTGAAGTAAAAATAAAATGATGTCTCTGTACATGTAGTAGGCCTATCCAAGTGCGTTGATGATATGAAGCTGCGCAACAAAAATACCTAAACATTTTACGCCACTTTTAAATGTTGTAATTCTGTACTTTTTGCTGTATACGCAATGCCATTTACAATTTACATCCAACTTACAAATTGCGCAAAATGCGAGTGGCATATTCAATTTTTCAAGTTGCACGACTTATTTATATTTAGCAACCCAAATTTTGTTGCGCAACTTGACATTGCAAGCAATTTACTCTCAAGTTGCATCGTGGATGAGAAGCCTATATCTTAAGGCTTAAGCATGAAGGCATGCCGCATTAGACCACGTGGTTACGACGCGGGACCTGTTGCAGTTGTTTCAATTTAATCCAAATTTATAAATTAGAGTTTTCAGGAAAATAAAAAAAGAAGACTGCATAACGTCGTACACTTCTACACATAAACTGAGAGAAGAGCACAATTTTTTTCTTGGCTTGGATTTTCGAGGGCTAAACTCTTTACATTTAGGCATACCTTGGCCCATTGTGCGCACTATACAGGGTGATTCACGAGAAGTTACCGACACTTACGAACTATATTCCCGAAGACATTTTGAGCAAAAAAATGTCATATAAACATGGGTCATATTCTCAATATTGTCCACACCTGTGGAGTAACGGTTAGCGAGCCTATCCGCGAAACCAGGTGGCCTGGGTTCGATTCCCGGTCGGGGCAAGTTACCTGGTTGAGGTTTTTTCCGGAGCTTTCCCTCAACCCAATATGAGCAAATGCTGGGTAACTTTCGGTGTTGAACCCCGGACTCATTTCACCGGCATTACCACCTTCATCTCATTCAGACGCTAAATAACCTAAGTTGTTGATAAAGCATCGTAAAATAACCTACTAAAATAAAAAAATCAATATTTTCAGAGTTACACTAATTTGAAGTTGTTAAAAAATACTTTTTTTTCTTTAGTTTTAAGGGTAAAATCATATTACAATTAGGGCATGAATTATTCAGAAGTGTAATGTATTTAATTGATTAGTGTTCTGAAGTTAAAATGTGTTGTAAATTACATAGTTGCTTCGTACAGATTTTTTTTTTTTTCAATTTTAACTACGAAATTGCATTATCTTACGCATTTATTACAACAGTTGTTACAAATCACGTCATTTTTGTAAACTCTTTAAGACTGTGCATTAGAATGCAAAGTTTAACCACAGTCTAGTATATACAGTCACGAAGCTTGAGTTTTGAGGGTGCTAGGAACAATAGACTGTGCAGGCACTATTTCGCATTGTCTGTAATGGGGAGATAGTAGCGATCCTAGTGGTGAGCAACTATCTATAGATGCATATTTATTACGTATTGAGCTTCGTGACTGTATATACTAAACTGTGGTTGAACTATAAAGAATCAAGTTGCCAGCAGTCATGTGATCTGTAACAATTGTTGTGATAAATGTGTAAGAATAATGTAGTTTTTACTTAAAAATTGGAAAACAAAACTCTGTACAAAGCAATAATTAAGGAATTAACAACACATTTTTAGCTTCAGAATACTAGGCAATTAAATAAAATATACTTTTGAATAGTACATTCTCTATTTGTAACATTCTTTTATCCCTAAAACTAAAGAAAAAAATTGATTTTTTTAAACTTCAAATTAGTGTAACTCTGAAAATACTGAGAATAGGATACATGTTTACAAGACAGTTTTTGCCCAGAATGTCTTCAGAAATAAAGTCTGTAAGTGGCGGTAACTCCTTGCGAATCACTCTATATATGCAATGGCTGTCAATTTCAACAAGTGGCCTGGATGGCATTCGTGAATCCGACGCTGACAGATGGGACATCCAGCCCGAGCCCCTGATAGAGCCAGGTCCCATCGGTAGATGAGTAGCTTGATAAGCCCCAGGGGCCCGGAGTTCGGAGCCCTTCCTGTATCAGCACTGGAAACCCGTAGTCAAGACTTCACTGCAACATTCTTTTATTATTACAGATGATAGAGGAAATGAGAGGGAAGTGGAGAGTGTTGCTTTAAGGGTAGAAGGAAACGGGAGTTCCCCGATAAAACCCCCCTGTAACGTCAGATTTGTGCACCACTTATTCATAATTCTACCACTACTGGCCGGAGGTCGAACCCGTGCCGCCTGAATAGAAAGCCTGCGTGCTAGCACTTTAAGCCACAGACGCGGCAATTTTCTGTTAATATATGCCTATTCTTGCAGCCTTCCATAGTTAATGTAAATTGCTTTATTGAACATTATTGAGTATTGAGTGTAATGTAATAGGCTACTTTCCGTCCGATAACACTGGTATGCATCCATTTATATTAAAGAAATTATAAACATAATGAAACATATGCAAATCTGGCTTTCAGGTAGAAGCTCCTTGTGAAGAAGGCTTGCATAATTTCAAGGGAAAAATTGTTCCGGGACCGGGTATCGATCCCACTGTTTATATTTTTCAATTCCCGACTATGGGTAGTTACAAAGCTCATATGTAGTTTCCTTTCATCACGCCCAGTTTTCTAAAAATAACGTTTTATTTTTTGAAATTCATGAAAATGTCTAAACACTGAAATTAGTGTATATCCTTAGATAAATTATATTATTACGTTAAAGCTGGTAATTTAGACATAATGGAATCACTAAAATGTTGTAACACAACGTAAATTTAAAATTATGAACAAATTATCCCTAAATTACATTTTTCTTACTTAATATTGCTAGGAATCTTGAAAAAAAATCACTTCATTTCTATATTTATTCGTATGCCATTCCTTGAAACTGGTAGGTATAATGCTTAAATGTGTGTTTATTTTATGAAAAGAAAGTCTCTTAAATGGTGCAAAAAATTACTTCTTGAAATGCACCGCCAAGGAGCAGAATCCCAAAACGGCACAACGTTTCGAGCGACATTTTAGACATCTGAATGTATTTAAGTAATTTTGACAATAATTTATAATAATTAATTAGATTAGATTAGATTTATTTATTTAACCTGGTACAGATAAGGCCGTCAGGCCTTCTCTGCCCCTCTACCAGGGGATTACAACTATAACATGAACAATAAGATTACAATTAATATTAAATTTACAATTACAATTACAATAAAAATTAAAGTACGACAAGAATACCTGATTAATGAAAGCTAGACATTTTATCATAGAAGTTAAGAACAAAGAATATTTTTGTATTTACTAAATTACAAATTAAACCTACAATAACAAAATTCTATAGTGATGAAATTACCGGATATTGAGATATTTTGTGGTAGATTAAAAGAACTATTTACAAGAAACCATGTCTGAACGAGTCTCAATTACTGACCAAGTGCCTAGTAAGTTTGCGTTTGAATTGAATTTTATTTCGACAGTCCCTGATGCTAGCAGGTAACGAATTCCAGAGTCTTGGCAGGGCTATTGTGAAAGAGGATGAGTATGAGGAGGTGCGATGGGATGGTATTGTTAGTATTGTTTCATGGCGAGAGCGTGTGTTCAGATTGTGGTGGGAAGAAAGGTAAGTGAAGCGAGACGACAGGTACGAAGGAATAGAAGAGTTCAAGATTTCGAAGAGAAAGAGAAGTGAATGTAAATTTCTTTTCTTATCTAGTTTAAGCCAACCTATTGCTTCCAGGATGGGGTAATATGATCATATTTACGAACATTGCTTACAAAACGTACACACAAATTATGAGCACATTGAAGTTTCATTTTGTTGTCGCTGGAAAGGTCAGTCAGTAAAATGTCAGCATAGTCAAAATAGGGAAATACAAGGGTCTGCACAAGGGACTTTTTTAAGCAAGAGGGAAGATGAACATTTATCCTTTTTAGCACATGAATAATAGAATATACTTTTCTGCAGGTTTCTGTGATTTGCATGTCCCAGTTGAGATTATTATCCATGTGAATGCCAAGATTTTTTACCGAAGAACTGAAAGGGATATGCACTGTACTTACTTTAACGGGGGAAATGTCGAGGTGCTTTACAGCGTCGGTTTGCCGTTTGTGTCCTAATATGATTGCTTGTGTCTTTCCAGGATTGATATTAAGATGGAATTTCTTTGTCCATGTCACAATCGAGTCAATGTCTTTGTTCAATTTGTCTATAGCGTCATTTATTCGATCTAAGCGGGAAGAGATGTAGCATTGAAGGTCGTCAGCATACAAGTGATAGTTACAATGCCTTACATGAGATGTAATATCACTGACATATATTGTGAACAACAATGGTCCGAGTACCGAACCCTGTGGTATACCTGATGTTATGTTAAACCAGGAAGAGCTTCGATTCCCGGATACAACACATTGTTGTCTTTCCCGTAAGTAGGATTCGAACCAACTCACAGCAGTCTCTGACAAATGCAGATTTCTCAATTTATGGGTGAGCAGGTCGAAATTTACAGAGTTGAAAGCTTTGCTAAGGTCAAGAAGTGTTAGTATTGTTACTTTATTAGAGTCGATTGCTTCACGAATGTCTTCTGTCACTTTAAGTAGAACAGTGCTTGTGTTGTGTCCAGCTCTGAAACCTGACTGATACTTGTCGAATAGTTTGTGTTCGTTCATGTAGTTAGTAATTTGTCTGTGTACGATTCTTTCCAGTGCTTTTGATATGGCTGGCAGGATACTGATTGGTCTATAGTCGTTCGGGTCGGTGGGAACTTTGACTTTTGGAAGAGGAAGAACGAAATATAATATAATATGTAATATTAATATAATAAAATATAGTATTATATTTATTACATAAAAATAAGTTTTATTAATAATTATTAATAAAAATTTTTTGTTCATAATCCAAGGTTTAATAATTAATTTTATGCTCGACCATGCCGAAATGTAGTAATTATACACCTGGTAGCAGCCATTTAATGCATGTCATTAAAGTACGCCTATTCATTAAAGTTCAGGTTTTCGATTATTCTCGGATATGCAATCGAAAGACAACTAGCGAAACGTCACGGAGGCTGGAAATCCAATACTGTCGCAGAAGGTTATGTTCTGTTACTTTAATAATTAGCGTTAATTGTAAATAATATTCAAATAAATTCAATTTGTCATCTCATTTTTCAATGTCGAATTCAATTTCAAGGTTATATCAAGATTAATGTTTATCTTACTCTCTAGATTATATCAAGATCGTCGACATTCGTTTCCTGGAAAAAAATCAATACTTTCGCGTCTGCGCACATCTCACAATTTATAAGGTAGGCTATTGCACTCACATAACAATAACATGAATACTTATGAATAATTTCAAGTTAGAAATATGGTCGAGCATAAAAAGTCGTATGAAACTTGCCTATAATGGTAATTAAGACGCTCGTATGAAAACTCGCTTGCGCTCGTTTCATAAACATCCTCGCGTCTTAATTACTATCATTATAGGCTCGTTGCATAATGTACTATTATACTCTAGAATGTTATATTACGGCGTTGAAATGTTTTTTTTAATAATATACCTAATTTGACTTTTTTGAAATTCTTGTGTAAATTTTTTAAGTTTTTCGTTCTATTTAAAAAATTTACAGAAAAAACTGGATCGATGGAGAAAATCTAAATACAGGCTCGGATTCAATGACATCCAATACCTAAAAGTAGTCATATAAGTTAGATTATCATATTAAATTTACCTAAAAAAAATCACGAACTTTGCCAATTTTGACGTTTTTGCATTTCTCTTTTCAACATTACAGAAAAACCTGACGTGATACAGAAAATATGAATACAGGTTCGGATTGAGAACACTTCAGTTAACTAGAATCAGTAATTTTTTCTCTTGTAGCAGAAAACATTTTTTGAAATGCATATCAGTATAATTCATAGCTCTTATCAATGAGAGTGGGAAGTTTCTGCAGCGCAGCCACAACCAGAGTTTTAATAAATGAACGATTCTTATGTGACTGTGGCTATATTTTGTAATGTGTGTAATAAAGGTATTTTGATAACTATTTTTGATTGTTATTTACTAGAATAATTATTACTAAAATTTACTCTCAATAATTAAAGAAAGTTCACATTTTATACAAACAAATAATATAAGAAATACTGTACGCAATTCAATTACTTTTTATATTTATTAAAGCGAAATATTTGCTTGCTTTTTTATGGTTTTAACAAAATGTTGGCCTAAAATCTAAATGTTTGCAGTGGTTACAAATAAATGACAAAATTTTAATCAGCCATATCACAACGCAAACCTCATCACGGTGACATCACGTGAGAGTGACGGTGATTCAGCATCAGGTGGCCGTTATGACTGTTGCCAGATAAGTTAACCCCAAGTCAGTGGCCTGAGAAACGCATTCAATTTCGCGATTACACTGTATCCACCGGGATTGACGGATCAGGGTTCCATAATCTGGTTCGATCTTGCACACAATCTTCTAATTCCGAGGGATTTGGTCGAGTTGCACTTAGGAATCGAATTTACATGTCTCTTGCTACTGCGTCATAATTTGTGTTCGCTCGTACAGACCAGTCGTGCTCACAGAGGGCACCTGCACTCAGTGCATATACGTGGAGCTAGGGCAGGGCGAGTGCATTACGCTGGGATGACGTAACAGCGCGCTAGCACGAGCTTTTCCACAGCTGATCGAACCTTCTTGGCTTGTAGATTTGGCTTTCTTGAAAGATGTGACAAATCTTTTAAATTATCTAAATATTTCCTTTCAAGGTAAAACTCCTTGATTATTGATTTGTTCAATCAAATTAAACTTAATTTGTGGACATAACAAATGCAAGAACGCAATTTGCCTCATTTTCCAAACCAAAGCAAATTTGTGTCTAATTTTTCATTTTTTCATTTCATTTATTATATTCCATAGATCTTACATTAGCAATGAAGCTTTAAAATGTGGAACAAGTCAAAATTTTACAATATTACAATTACAAATTTTACAAATTTTTACAATTTCTACAATATTTTACATTTTTTACAGTTTTAAAATTTTGTAATTTTCTACATTTTTTTTTACAATATTTTGGCGAGATGTAGTGAGATGAGGTGAAGCCCGAGGATTCGCCAAACGATTACCTGGCATTTGCCTTATGGTTAGGAAAAACCTCGGAAAAAACCCAACCAGGGTAATCAGACCAAAGGGAGTGAAATGAAGTGAGGCCGAGGACTCGCCATAGACCATCCGGCTTCAGTTTTACGGCTGGGGAAAATTCGGAAGAAACCATTCAATGAGACCAAACGGGGGATCCAACCCAAGCCCGAGCGCAGCTCCGGATCAGCAGGCTATCGAGTCTGCCGACTGAGCTACATCGATGGCTCTACTAAAAATATAGAGTACATAGCCAATCAGATTATTAAATTTACAAACGCAAACGATTATTCATAGCTGAGCTATATGTATAATACAAAACAAGTAAGTTAATTCAATTTAAGGCATAAACAATTCATTCAGTTGAGATATACAGAAATTGATAATACATATCATGCAAATTACTTCAAATTACAAATATAAACAATTCATAAATAGAGCTGTACAGATTACTATTCAATTTAAAGCATATGCAATTCATCAGGCAAATTATACAAACATATACAATACAAACTAAACAGATTAATTCAATTTTCAACCATACTTTCATCAAGTTATACAAATTTGTACAGTTCATATCAAGTAGATTAATTCAATAATGTTACGGATTCAAAATATGCTGCATTTGTGGAGTCTTTGACTAACTTAGATAAGGCATTTGAGGAACGATTCAGTGAAATAGAATCCCTCCAGTTGGATTTTAAAAAATATTCATGTTTCCATTTTCCGTTGGTATAACCACAGTTCCCTCCACGCTTCAAATATAATTAATAGATCTCAAATGTGACAGCTTTCTTGAGGTGAAGTTCAAAATAACTGAAGATATAACTACATTCTATCATTATATCTCATCTGATCGTTTTCCACGTCTGCACAGGTATGCAGCAAAAATAATGAGTACCTATGTTTGGTACGACGTACTTATGTGAGCAGTAGGGATGAACAACGATCGAGAAAGCAAGACTAACAGCGCCTGCAAAGCCGAAAACCCGCACGACAATGTTGTATACGTCGCGTCGTTGACGTAAAGACTGCTTGTGAGCAGTGACGTCGCCAGGATCAGAGCAAGGGGGGTGCGGATGGGGTGCGAGATTTAAAAATGGGGTGCGAGCTGTAAAAATGTGTTACATAAAAAATCCAAAATGTTCTTTCATGCACTTGCGCGCATACTATACATCTGTTTATTAATAATAATAATAATAATAATAATAATAATAATATTATTATTATTATTATTATTATTATTATTATTATTATTGCTCATCACATCCATTACGGTACACTATGGGACGAAGTTGTTTTTTCACATCCAAGAAATTGTTTGTTTTTGTTCTTCAAAATAATTTATGCCTAGTATTTTGTCAATAAATTGCCCTTTGGGGTGCAGAAAGGGGTGCTCCGATTTTTATGGGGTGCTTGCGCACCCTTTCGCACCCTCCTAGCGACGTCACTGCTTATGAGTGTTTCGAGACGTCGAGTTTGATCACTACCGAAGTCCCGAACGTCAAGCAGTCTTGAATTGCCACAGTTGTGTATACATGACTGAACTACTTTGGCAACTGTTATATATGTATAAACAGTCAAGTAGCCTATTTGACATATCATCTCTACCTTTCCGTGTATAATAATCCGTTCCCCAGTCTTTATTTAATTACTAGTCCCTTATTAAAAGGCTAGGAATTTTCTTTTCGTATGTTTGAGATCAAGTGTGCATTCTCAAGTAAAAAGATATTAACGTTATGTTTTATGTTTCTTAGAAATACAAATTTATTTAAGAATTTCTTTTTTCTATTTATATGACCATAGGTAATATATAATAGAACCAGAACATTTCGATAACTAAGATACTGTTTTGTCTTTTTGTCTTATTTAAACATTTATAATGTTATTTATTTCAATGATGTATGTTATTCAAAATTACGAAATCTTTCCACGCCGACCAAATTCTATTTCGAGAATGATGAACGAGACTCGATGCACACGGGATTGACGAGACTCTAAAGACAAATGCAACGAACACAGCGAGAGAGAACGGCAGTTAGGCCCTAGTTTTCTTCATCTCTAGTGAGCAGATTTTCTCTGTTCTAAAAATTTACGAAACCAGCCACAGATTACAGCTAAGCGATAAGCATTTGACATCTATGAATCAGCTGCATTCGAGTATATCGATTGTTCCAGATATTACTCGTCTGGTGACACAAACACATATATACTTAGCATTTTAAGTTTACGTCTGTTCCTAAAACACTGTTTCTGTTTAGAATTTATTTTGTCAATGCAAATGCAATAAATTGATTTAGGCCTATATTGTTTATATTTTGTTTGAAAGACGAACCTACATCCTCATCTTCTTGCCCCAGTTTCCCGTGCAAAGACGCGTGTTCGCGTACCTACATTTTAAATGTTTCCCCTCCCATTTCCCCATTCTTTCATTGAATTCATTCATGGGATTCGACTTGGGAACCGAGATTCTCCTGTTAATTCTTTAACGAGCGTTAAACAAAATAAACTGCAAATTGGGAGACAACACTGTCAACATGAAAAAAGAATAGAATTGTTACGAAACACACAAGATCTGTAAGGGTACGTACACGTTGGAGCGACGATAAACAATGAAACAAGCAGCGATGCTATATCAGAGAGAATTGAAGCATGCATTGTCATTGAGGTGTGCATATTGGAGTAATGATGAAAGCGAAGATACACGATAAAAGCGACGAAAAAGAAAAATTCCATTTTCTTCGCTCTTGTCGTTCATACGATCTCTGATTAAGATAATATTAATCTGTATAATGACCGGCGGTTATCAATATATCTGAATATTAATGGATTTATGATTATTTCGGCATATTAAATTAATTATCTTGGATATTGACAAACTGATCAGTTGTGTATTTATTCGTGATACGTTATGTGATCACAAGAACCAATCACATCACAATGCATTTATACTAGCTTTGGGATGAGAAACGGGTTAAATTTTGTATGTATTTAAGTTATATTAACCTTGAACCTAGTAGCTGATATTTTCTATATATCTTCTTTCATTAAGTGAATGTATAGAATACCTATCTTCTACTGATAAATCAAAATGTTCGCTTCCCGCGTCCTCGTTGCTCCGATATGAACACTTGATTCTTTGATAATACCAAAGCGTCGCTAGGTCGTTTCTTTTATCGTTTATCGTTGCTCTAACGTGTACGTACCCCAAGAAGAAAGCATACGTTATCTTGATAACATCGAGTTCATTGATACGTATGAATCTTCATCATTTTATCGCATTCCTTGCTTAGAGCTGTCTTTAAAAGATCAATGAACGTTAGTAAGTTGTGTATGGAGAAATGACATGGTGAATCGCTTCTGTTTACAAGATAAGCTTGCTGCAAGAGATATATGGCTAGAATGATTAGCCGAGATTATTTCCTAACAAACAGTAGCCAATCACTTCCGCGACTTCAGATAAGTGGCACACGTCACCTGTAAGACCTGCAGAACTGGCCGCAGAATTCTGTTAACGTTTTTTGTCCATTGTACAGCATTTTTGTGCCATTCTTGCATAATTATGGGCGAAGAGATTTGCTCGGGTTCGTGTACGTTGTTCATCCTCTTAGGCAAGATGTTATATTCTGACGTTTTCAGGACTAAGTGGGGACCTGATATTACAGAAAATATACTTATATAATTTATTTAGATTTTGAGAGTTATAAAAGAATAATTAAGAATTAAAGTTAAGGTTAAAGGGGGATGTTTTTTTAATAGACATAATACCACAAGTCTAGTATATACAGTCACGAAGCTTGAGTTGATGAGGTTGCTAGGAACAATAGACTGTGCAGGTACTATTTCGCATTGTCTGTAATGAGGCGATAGTAGCGATCCTAGTGCTTAGCAACTATCTGTGGATGCATATTTATTACATATTGAGCTGCGTGACTGTATATACTAGACTGTGATAATACCCTACGTAGGGTGACCAGACGTCCTCTTTTCTCCGGACATATCCTCCATTTTAGGCCTTTGTCCGGGCGGGTTTTAAAAAAATCAAGAAATGTCCTCCTTTTCGTAACTTGCATACCTGAAATTTTGAAATTATGTGATTTGACGCCTTTTTCAAGTAATTTGTCTGTAGGTGGCAGCAGCATCGACGGAATATACTCTTTGCCAACGATCGTAACTCCCTCTGCTCCTTCTTGTTATGGTCGTTGCTCAGAAGTAGCTAGTAAATGTGCGAATGTAAATCTAAGTAGATATTGTCTATTCTCTTTCGTAATTTTATTATAGTTCCGATGACTTTCATATGTAGCTAACTGTACAATCATTGTTATTAAGTTGTTTTTCATAATTAGTTTTTAATAAAATAGATTTTAGCATACCTTTAATATGATATAAGCCTAAATCTGTACTGTGAATATTTTGTAATAAAATATTGACGTAATTTAATGTATAATATAGACCTAAGCCTAAATCTAAGTACATATTTTCTGTCCTCTTTTTTTCGAACAATGTCCTCGTTTTTGAAGCTTTGTGTCCTCTTCTTTATCGATGTGAATCTGGTCACCCTAACCCTACGACATATTTATAGCACAGTGCTTTCCAACTTTTTGACCCCATGATTATATTATTTGCATAATTTAGATTGGTAATAGTGTTTTACTCATCAAATATTTGCATAACGTGGTGAATTAAATACACTTAATAAACTGAGATTGGTGTCAAATTTCAGATAGGTCTTTAGCTTTTAATATACTCTGAACATACATAAATACAAAGCTGTTTTACGTGCTACCTTTGTTGCAAAAATGAAGCCAGTTTTTTTACTTGACGTAAGGTTATCAGTGAGGTGGTTGATGTTGCTTTTCAAAGTCTGGCTCAGTAATTATAAATAATCAAATTCGCACGTCTGACAGCTCCTCTTCTTTTATGACGGGCAAACTAACATTTGTCGGAAGTAAGAGGTTTTTCGTAGAATTGTTTTCTCTATTGAGGAAAGGATAAAATTTCTTAATTTTTATGTCACATTTTAAAATTGTAAATTATCGTGTTTTATTTAACTACGCTCGCAACTGCCGTGGTTATATCAGCGTCGAAAGAACTTATTATTTTTATATTCTAGCTAACAACTCTTATGCACTTATTATTCATAAAATATAGGAATATTTGCAGTCTTACGAGCTGTTGTCAGCAGATACATTTTGAAAATATACACAGATGTCGATATTCTGGTGAAATTGAAGACCTCGGTGCAAAAACCTGTCAAGTCCAGAAATGAAAATTTTACAGTGGATAAATGAACTTTCCACAAAGATTGAATGTGCATTAATTTCAAACCGATTTTTTACACAATAATTTAAGAAATTAGTAGGTTTTTTTGTGTGGTTACCAATATTCTTGTAAGTTCTCTTTCGTCCATAGACTTTAAGAAGTGATGATCTTGAATGTTTTCGTACCGAAAATACAACAGATTTGTTTTTCATCTTTGAACTTCATTTATTTCTTGTTTGAATAGAAATCTACGAAACTTATTTCAGTTTCAGGTGAGTTCCCGTTGAGGGGTTAATGAATATATATAACATCATCCCTCCAAGTATTGGGCCATGTGGTCCCTTACGGCCTCAAAGAAGAATTAAGGGGTTTGGGGGAAAAACCAGGCGGTTCCAATTCAGTACTTTCCGAGATAATGAAGAAAAACTTACCGCCAAACAATAAGCATGTACAGAACGAGGCAGGTCTAAGTGCATTATAACTGTGAATGTAATTCATGGAAATACCTGGCTCTTCGACCAAACGATAGAGCGTATTTTTTTTTCCTCTGTGCATAATTAGCTCAAAAATGAAAAAAAAAAAAAAATTGTAGCTGCCTGGTTTTTCCCCCAAGCCCCTCAATTGTCCCTCCAGCGTTTCTTGGGACGTCCCATATAGGCCTATATATACATACATATATATTTGAAGAGTCCACTGCAAGAATGATGGATGTCATTTGGAATACATTTTGCAGGAGAAGCAATTGAAAGTTTGAAATGCTTAGCGCTCAAAGCTTAACTGTGATTTTCCGATCATTACTGGACAATGATGCCATATAACTCTCTATGTACATTTTATATGTCTTAAGCTATGCATTGACAGTCTAGGTTCATTTTCGACAAGAAAGTGACATCCATCATTATTGCAGTGGACTCTTCATTTCAAAATAATTATTATTGTACTATATTTTAAAGCTTAAAGTGTTTGTGCATCCAATAAGAGTAAGTTCATAATAGTTCTTTAACTTGGTTATTTAACTACGCCGTATCAACTACTGGGCTATTTAGCGTCGATCAAATTAGTGATAGCGAGATTGTATTTGTCGAGATGAGGCCGAGGATTCGCCACAGAGTATCTGTCATTTGCCTTACGGTTGGGGAAAACCTAGAAAAAAACCCAACCAGGTGATTAGCACGCGCCCGAGTGCAACTCCGGCAAACGCGCTACTAGTGTCTGATCATGAGGGACAAAAGCTGTAGTTAAAATTGTTACTGAAATATAGGACTGTAGGGAAAGAACATTGACCTACCTTCTATCTAACGGAAAGATCTGTCTGTTGTTTACACAAATCAGTGAATCAGTCAAGTCCTTTTCAACTGTAGAGACGTTACTAAAAGTCAGACTTGAAGGATTCTTGCACAATAGTGTGCAACATATGTTCATCAATGCAGTACATACTAAATGTCGATTTTGAAGAAAATTGGACTTGGCCGGTTTTTGCACCGAGGTCTTCAATTAGACTTACGAAGTTTTAAAAGTTAGCCGACGATATATTCCACCAATCTAATATAAATCAGAGAACTTAACAAAGTTAGGCATATTTAAAATACCGTTTGAAGCACACCTTGGTTCCGTGGAAAGACACTTCAAAGATAGACACGCGGCCACGTATGATGAATTAGGAGAGGAGGAACGCTTGAAGATGTTGAAAGACCTTAAGTCATCTAAATAATTATTTTTTTAATTGTTATATTCTTATGATTTTTTATGTTTCATGTTATTGGTGCCAGAAAGTTACAAAATAGCGCTTACAACCGGTTTAGATTCGACCGGTTAAAGAAGATCGTCAAGGTCAGACAACAGATCGAATATTCGATTTTCAACTGGTTACCGCTTTTGTTTTGCAGGTAGACAGAACACCAGGCGCACTTTATCACATATGAAACCGACATTTTCTGAGTACACAAACGGAGTAACAATTCAAGGAAATTTATATTGTCTTATTAAAAAATGTGTTTGCTTGATATAGGTCTGATTGGACACTTCAATACACTTACCTTCATAACTAATACATAAATGAACAAATGGACACCAGTAACAACATAGGAAATAAGTGTAATGCAGAATATGAAATCTGGTGCGTAAAGAAATGCAAGAATAAAATAAATTACAATTACTTACTAAAGAGAAGAGCAAATAAGTACATAGGCTTACATTCTAGTTTAATATTTACATTTTAAACTCAAAATACGTACCTCTAAAACAGTAGTTAATATATAATGCCTTTTAATTATTCTAAAGAGGTGCATTATTATATCATTAATAAATCATTTTTAAGAATATAGTGTTGTTAACAAAAAGAAAAGTACTCTGAAGCTCAAATGCTTGTACTTTCACGAAGCATGTTGTTGCCCTTGAAGGTACCCAACTTAATACCTGGACTGGATGAATGAATCAGTCAATGAATCTATGAATCAATCAACTAATGAATCAATGAATTAATCAATTAATCAATCAGTGAATCAATGAATGAATGACTCAATTAATCAATCGACACATCAATGAATCGATGTGTGAATGAATAAATGAGTCGATGAATGGATGATGGATGAATCGATGGCTGATTGAATGATTGAATATACTGAGAGAGAAAGAATTATCAATTAAATGGTATGCCTACAAGATGATAAACGCATCCTTGCAAGGGCTTTTGTAACTCCTGCATGGCTCAATGTGGTCTGTCTTTGCCGTCCACCCATAAAGAATGAGAAACAACTCGAATACGCTAGTTCATTCATTCACAGTTTTCTGCCCAAGGGCAGGTCTTTCACTGCAAACCAAGCATTCTACAATATTTCCTATTTTCTGTCTTCCTCTTAGTCTCCGCATATGATCCATATATCTTAATGTCGTCTATCATTTGATTTCTTCTGCCACGAACTTTTCTCCCGTTCACCCTTGCTTCCAGTAGATCCTTCAGTAGGCAGTAGATTCTTAGCCAGTGATCCAGCCAATTCATTTTTCTCTTCCTGATCACTTTAAGCAACATTATTTCTTTACCCACTATTTCCAGAACATATTCATTTCTTATTCTGTCTGTACATTACATAGCTCCATTATTCTACATATCCACATTTCAGGTGCTTCTAATTGTTTCTCTTCACTTCGTCGAAATGTCCTTGTTTCTGCCCTGTACAATGCCACACTCCACACAAAGAACTTCACTAGTCTCATCATTAGTCCTTTTTCCATAATTCCACAGAAGATGCCCCTTTTTATATTAAAAGCTTGCTTTGCTATTGCTGTACTTCTTTTGACTTCCTGGTAGCAGGTCATGTTATGATTATAGTACATCCCAAGTATTTGAAGCTGCCCACTTGCTCTACTGCCTCATTTTGAATTTCCAGGTTTACCTTCTTTATTTTTCTTCCAATGATCGTGGTCTTAGTCTTGTTTGCATTTACCCTAATCTTACACTGCTCACAGCTGTTGTTTAGCTCTAGTAGCATATCCCTTAATATCCTCTCCTCTTCTGCTAACGAAGCCACATCATAAAAAAATCGTATGCACTTTATTGCTTTTCCTCCTATTATCACATATCCCATGTTCTCAAAACAGTTCTTCATTAAATCCTCCAAGTACAAGTTGAACATATCCCTTAATATCCTCTCCTCTTCTGCCAACGACGCCACATCATCAGAAAATCATATGCAATTTATTCCTTTTCCTCCTACTATCACCTATCCCATGTTCCGAAAACAGTTCTTCATTAAATTCTCCAAGTACAAGTTGAACAGGTTAGGTAATAAAGGCATCCTTGTCGTACTTATCTCCCTATTTCACTTCCTTCTCACATTTCTTTTCCCATCCTGACTTTGACTCGTTGGTTCATATTAAGATTACTGAACAGAATATTCTCTTTTCAATCCACACCTATTTTCTTCAGGATCCCTATAAGTTTATTCCAAGTCACTTTGTCGAATGCCTTTTCTAGGTTTACAAATACTATGTACACAGTGTGTTGTAGTGACTTCAAATAGTAAACATAAAGAATGGATAGAAATATAAAATATTGTGAAAATAAATTAGGCGTTTGGAATTTGAAAATGGATGGATGTAAATCCATCAGAGCCCGAACAACCACTGGCGAACCCTAAAAGGGATACTCATAGCGGATTTTTGCTAGGATGCGCCAGTCCCTTTCTAACATTTTAATGTAACTTCAACCTAAGGACATCACAAACACCAAAAATAATTTCTAATCAAGAAAAAATTCCTTGGCAAAGTTGGGAACCTAAACTGAAAACTGGTTAGGATCCATCGTATATAGCCAACCATTGCGCAAAGAGACTAGCAATTTGGAGATAATGGCCCGCGTCTCTTAAGTCAGAATTAGAAACTTGATTTTCATTTTAGAATCTATGAAATTCTTATATGTTGTAGAGGAAAACTTGAAACTTAAAAGGATATAACTCCAATTTTAGAAACATGGTTCAATGGAATGAGTTGACACTTAACAACTTTTTCTATTGCAATTACGTGCAGGAATTATTGCCTGTTGAGAAGATTTATTTCAAAATATAGACATTGATGATGCTTTGTGAAGGTCTCAAATCTATTAGTTTGAGTGTATAGAAAAGAAATGTTTCTTAGCTTTCAGGACAGCAGGTGATCATATACAAGATATACTGTACCTGGTTTCATTTTCTTTTTCTTTTGTTGATACCATGTTCAGATTACAAGAGTTCAGTGTTTCTTTTGAAATCTTCAGAAGTGAAATCTGCGATGAGTTGTCATTTCCTTTATCTTAACACAAGATTCAGTGCTTTCTAGTTAAAAAAAAAATTCAATTCCGTCTAAGTATTGGGGATTATTTTCAATACAGTAAGCACTTTAAGCTTATCTTTGATATGAATGTATTAAGAAACAATCTTCGATGGAAGGCGTAGAAATTATAATTGGCTTTAGTATATAAAGGAAGCAACACATCAGTAAGTCAGTATTCGTCGAGGAAAAAGAAGATGGCTGTACTTACATTCCTGCTTTTGGTGTCAGCAGCGACGGCCGAGGTATGAATATTACTAGTAATAGTATCTCTATTACTGGCACTATTACTGCTTACTACTAGCAGTAGTAGTGGTATTATTTACATGTTTGTAATTTTGAAGATATACTTTTGTATAGAGTCGTTTAGAGACATCTTAACACGCAAAGGACCAATTTATGCAAATTTATTCTATTTTTTCTCCTAATATATATGGACATGCTTTCCGTACATTTCACATATCTGGCGTCAATGTGATCATTTTCTATCACTGTATTAAAAAATACAAATTGATGCCGAAGTTTCGACTTCTCCCATAATGGGAAAAATTTCAGCATAGTATGACAAACATATGAACAACTTTAAAACGCAACATTTACATCACAAATTTTCCTTCTCAAATATACCTAAATAATTTACAGTGCTCTTACTCGTGCTGGTCACACGTGAATTTTTCATCGGTGCCATTTTCCACACATACCTTGTGAAATCATTTTTGGTATTCTCTAACACATTGAACATAAAGTTCTCTAGCACTGTCATCGTAATGATACCCACTACAAGGGTACAGTAGGTTTTGTTTTTGGATTGTTCAGATTGTTTGATAAACAGGCTTCCTCCCACAACACGCGGGCGTTAGATGGCTAAACTTAATTGTACGTAACAAGTAAATTCACATGAAATATTTTATTTCTATATAATTCTAAATACAAGTATTTTAAGAAGTACACATCTAATTTTAAAACGCAGGTAAGGAATTGAAATATAATAAAGAATTACACCAGCAGTAGGCTATATTTCCGTCAGTAGGCCTATTTCTTCATTCTACGTTGTAGATATTGGACATCGCAAACTTTCACTGCACATTCGTTCAGTCACAAGAATATTTGCGTGAAAAGATTATTTAATGTTTGAAAGAGCAAATCTTCTGTAAAATGAAGACATTTTTATTCCGAGTAAGTGACTGCTACAGTTGTTGCAGGCTACTGTATTACTAGTACAGGTCACGAAAGCAAGGGCCTCTACTTTTCTGTCCTTTATGCGTCTCAAAGTTGTATATTGGTACCATGAACATTAGCTCTAGCTTCTGTGAGACGAGCGTCTTAACCATTTTGTACAATTTAGAAACCTTTGCTGCCTCTGCAAGCCTATTTATTGCGTACAGAAAGTACATTTTCAAGATGCTTTAGGTAAACTATTACATTTTATTAGAAATGGCATTCTTGAGATTTTCACCAAATCATTAATTTATTAAATATGCAAAGTAACCACTATTACACGTTCAAGTGACAATAATATTACATGTATTCCTGACTGTTATTTGTAACGGTCGGTTGCAATTGTCGGATTAATAATTTCTCTTTCACTACCATTTAACATCACATTACGGTGGCAGTGAGACCTAGCCCTCAGTACTAGACACGGTAGAATGATGGCTGAGAAAACGGGAGTGCCTCGAGCTAATCGGTGACTAAATTCTTCACGTGGATTTTAAGCCCGTATCTCTGATTATGCGCCGTTCATCAATTTTAAATCACTTGTAACACAGTAATATTTCAAATATATGTACTAATAAATGATTAACATTCAAGCAAATTGAAACGCAAGAGTTGAAAATGTTCAAATCTTCTCAGTAGTTCAAAGTCAACAGACACTATATACTTTCAATGGCGGAATTTGAAAGCTTGTACAATTTTTCAACCTCTGTAAATATTTATGCACTGCAACATCAGACCAGTTTTGTGTATACTTCGTATAACATAGAATTTAAATGTTAGATTTTTTGCTTTTTATAGATCTTGATCGAGTCAAATTTTAAAAAGATAAAAGTAATGAAACTTGGAAATTATATTTATCGAGTAGCATTTTTGCGTCAATGAACTCAGAGTTGTTTCATTTCCCATCAAGGAAACAATATATTTTCAAAATTACTGCAGAACGTGTATTCCACATGTAGCATTTAATAGTCGGCCTGGGTAGCGTAGTCGGTATAGCGCTGGTCTTCTGTGCCCATGTCGATGGCATTTAATTGTGCTTAAATGCGATAGGTTCATGTCAGTAGATTTACTGGCATGTAAAAAAAGTAATATGGGACAAAATGCTGGCACAACAACGACGCTGATTATAAATCTTCAGTTGCGAGCGTCGTTAAATAGACCACAATTAAAAAAACGTATTTAATACGACATAGAATGTCGCACGTTCTTATTCCACTAGATACCATCGCTACAAATGTAACCGGATAACAAATTAAGCGAATGAAAAAGTTTCGGACAATGGGAAAATAACCTATTCCTATAGGTATCCTACAAGCAAAACTCAGCTCGAACTCCTCACGGCGCGCATGCTATACCCCTCTTACCCCCCCTGCAGTAGGTGTGAGAGCATGCTGGGAAAGGGAACATACGTCATCTGCGCGAGACAGTCACGCCCGCTGGTTTCTGCGCACTGAGTTTAGCTTGTAGGATACTTATAGATAATATCCTGAAATTTATTTGCAAGAAATGGCATGAACTCGAGAGCATCCTCCTCAGCGTGTTTCTACACAAATGAAGACGTGATTGTCGTGCCATTCGAACTATCTCGGATTCTGTACACACATCGTACTTCTTGTTTCAGGTTGCCGTCGATTGGTCCAACTTGCTATCCCTAGAACCACAACTGCCCAACCTTCCACTACCGAAGGTGTTGCCAAATGGTACGTAGTTTTTAGTTCTTTTGCTCTGTTTCTTTATTTAGGTAGCGTTCTGCTGAACGACTGAAATTTGACGAAATCCATATCCTTTATGTTTACGTTCAAAGCCCCTCTGCTAGGAAATGTGGTGATGAAGAGTGATGCGGATTAAATCTACTGCTGTTCCAGTCTGTCTTCCAAAGCAGTTCTGAGTTTTCTGGAGAATAAAAGCTAGATAGATTGAAAGGTATCAGACGTGTAGAATGATCAGGCGAAAACAGTATGAAAACTAATTGTGACTACAAAGCATTTTATTACAGTAATTCATTTGCAAAGTAAAGACATTGAACTGTCATGTAATTTAGAAAAACATTTTTCTATTCGTGTGTACGGATTGGGTAACTGAAACAATTTTACGGAGACAAATCATTATTTGATCTGTAGCAGCCAAAATAAGTCTTAGCATTTCTTTATGCAATCAAAATAGTTCTTTATGGGACTAAAAAGAAAGAAACTGAGCAGAGTGAAATACGGTGACATTGGTGGTCATTCCGTGTCACCTAGAGTATGAAATGCTAATTAAATTTGGCGTCATAGTGTCGGCAATAGATATGATGTTGCAACACTTCAACGTCAACATATTAAACCGCATGCTAGTCCAAATCTGTCATTTGCATTAAAACCTCTCAAAAGTATAATCTAAACAAATTACTGTAATCATATAGTTCAGCCTTCAAATTATGGCGTATTTCTTCTGTAATATTAACGAACATTTCTCTTTGTGGTTCAATTCACAGAACGAACATTATTGAAGAACAAAAAAAGTGGAGAGGCCAGATGTATTCTAGCGTTCTGGTGTTGGTTTCCCAAAAATATCAATAATTCATAAAAATGTATCTTAGTTGTTATTCGTAACTACAATAACATTGTGTTCACCTCTTCCTTTGCTGTCGAAAGTAACTAAAGATGTAACATTTGGACAGCTGGCTCAAGGATCACAGGAGGCGAGGAGGCAGGCCCCCACCAGTTCCCGTACCAGGCCGCCGTGCTCGTCCATACCCCCGACGGCACGGGATTCTGCGGTGGCTCCCTCCTTTCCCCCGAATGGGTATTGACCGCCGCTCACTGCGCAGATGCGTGAGTACATAGCAAATACATCAGCATTTACGATCACGTATTCACTGAAATTTGAAGAAATTATTTTGGTTTAAGAGCATTGCTTCTAACTGGACAAACAACTCTTTCCAAGTCTATCTTCGTAAATAAATATAAAGTTTAGAAATATTTTTATGTGTGTTAACGCAGAGCCGATAGCTTCACTGTGATCCTGGGGGCGCATCGCGTTTTGGAAATAGAAGACACGCAGGTGCGTTTTGACGTGACAGAGAAGCACGTGCATCCCGCATGGGATCCCCAGCGTATCAGCAACGACGTCGCGCTGCTACGCCTGCCCTCTAGCGTCCAACTATCTCAACATATCCAGACGCTGCGCCTACCAAAGCTCTCGCAGAAGGACGAAACATTCGCTGACGTGATGGCCGTCGCCAGTGGCTGGGGAAGAGATTCCGACAGTACGTATGAATGACATTTAACATGCATTCGGGTCTGAAGAATATCAGCATCCCATCCCTTAGTCACTGCAGCAGTGTTGCCAGATTTTCTAGTGGCAGAAAGTGAAATAAGTGTTAGTTTTCTTTTTAAATTTTAAGAATAATGTTGGTTTTAATTAAAAATTGTAGAAGCAGACATCATTCCTTATCACGTTCTCTATTGACAAGGGTAAAAATTAGATTCGTGTGAATAGTACTTACCGAGTAAATCAGTGTTAACATTTTGGAGATAATTTTCTTTCTAAGAAAAATATTAATTTTAGGGACAATTACGTTGTTAGAATTTTTCTGTTGTACTCTATTCAAGGAATAAGCTATTAAAAGCTACACATTTATATTACTTTCATACTATATGTATTATATATAAAATTGTTCAGAAGCGATCGGCCATTTGTATAAGGAAATAAAATGATTGCAATTGTTTACCTGTTAAAGACCAACTCCTCTTAATTGCAGAAATTAACCATCAGGATGGACCTTACATTTTGCGCATTGGTAGTGTCATACCCACCTTATTTTCCGTAAAACGCGGAACTACATCGATGTTCTTTGTTGTCGAAAGTCGAACAGAAACTAAGTAGTATTAATTTTAATTATTATCACATGATAAATTGCATTTTTGTCTAAACGCAGCAGTTTGCTTGCTGACGAGGGCAAAGAATAGCTGTGAATTCTTGTCTTGCTTTCTTCGTAGATTCCGAATCCATCAGTCCCGTCCTGCGCTGGGTGAGCACCCCCATCATCACCAACTACGTGTGCGGAGTGCTGTACTTCGGAGCAATCAACGACGGTCACATTTGCGTGTCCGGCACCGGAGGCAAGAGCACCTGCAACGTGAGTATATTTCAGCTCCAAACCTATGGCACTTGTCTGCTCGAAACAAATTTACCGGCAGGAAGGGACTGTTTAGGGACGGATGTAGTCCTCCTTTCCTAGCAGAAAACTGTCGAAAGGAAGTGGGAATGAGTGGGAGTTTTGTAAATTTATGAAATATAAAATATAGTTCCCTAAAACTGATTTATATTTTCAAATTATAAGATATATTTTGTTTCACGCGTGCAGTTAATGAAATTATGAAATGAAATAATCATTAAAGGATTGATACTTGAGAAGTATAAAAGCATATTAAAATAATATAATTCTAGAAAGCTAAGTAACCTATACATTCCTGTCGGGTCGTAATATAGCGCGAGAGTCAATTCTTTGTAAGTTTTCACCTTCTTGCGTTATATGTAATCTAAAATAACACTATTGTATGCTATCTTGAAAATTAATGATAACTTTCAGAAGCTGAACCACAGTTAAATGTCGATAGCTTTGTATATATCATGGCATAGATCAAATTTCAATAATAATAATAATAATAATAATAATAATAATAATAATAATAATAATAATAATAATATGTTTTCCAACGTAGAACGATAATTTGTAGGCCATATCCAAGAAAGGAATTATCAGAATCCGGCCGGTGTCATTCGGCGGTGTTGAGGTGTTGCAGTTGTTTACGAAGAATCTTAAAAATTAGATGGCCAGATATAATCACAAACTCAGAACTATGGAAGATAACAAATCAGAAAGAAATCACAATAGAAATCAAACGACGAAAGTGGAATTGGATAGGGCACACAATCAGGAAAGAAGATGGAGCAGTAGAAAGAATGGCTTTGGATTGGAACCCCCAGGGTAGTAGAACAAGAGGAAGGCCAAATATACATGGAAGAGAACAGTTTTGGAGGAAATTGCTAGGGAGGGGAAAACATGGAGCGAAGTGAAGATGTTGGCTACAAATAGGGTCCGATGGAGGCACTTTGTGAATGCCCTATGCTCCTCATGAGGAAATACAGGAGTTTGATTGATTGATTGATTGATTGATTGATTGAGGTGTTGCAGTTATTGTCGTCAATAATATTTGTACTCAGTCAAAGGAGAACTCATTACCAATTTCGATCGAATGACTACAAAATTTACCACCTGAACATTACCTTCATCCGTCCTCGTGTCCCAGTTAATGGTCCTCGAGTGTTAAATATCAGCATCAAATTTTCTCGATCATCCCACATAAGCTTCTTCATTGCTCCCGTTAATGGATTTTCTCTTCTTTCCGTCCTGCTTCATTTGAACATTCCATCGTATCCCACGTTTTCTAAGAGATGTCCGTCAATTAAATTTTAATGTGAGTGCTTTGTTTGGTAAATCATTCATCGTCCATCACCATTAGCCGAAATCACCGAATTTTTTTTAACCTTTCCGTATATCTTGCAGTTTTGCAATTCACAAAATATTTCTTTGTTTATTTTCTATCTCTTCTTGGTTTCTGTAGTATGCTGCGAATAAATCTCATCTGTGCTGCATGAATTCTGTTTGACATTTTCTTTATAATTGCGCATACTTCCAAATCATATGGCAAAACTGGCTTAAAATGTGACTTTATACATAATTATCTTGCAGTTTACATGTATACCTTTCTCTTGATGGTAACATAAAATTAGTACTATATATTGTTCTACTCAAGAAAACGACAAATAATTAGCACTAATTCATGGCAGTTTTTTCCTTAATTAATGGAAATGTTTGCTTCCAGGGTGATAGCGGCGGACCGCTTATCATTGAGGATGCTGATGGGCAAGCAACACAGGTCGGGGTGGTGTCTTTCGGCATCTCTTTTGGCTGCGAGATCGGTTGGCCCGCAGCCTTCGCCAGGGTCACTTACTACCTGGACTGGATCTTGTCCACCACCGGCATTGCCCCCAGGCCATAACCACATCGTCATTGTAGTCCAAATAGAATGTAATAATTGTAATAAATATATGGTGTAGTTGTGTGATATGTTGAACTGTCCTTATCGAAAATACATTCGGGTTTCCTGCAGTTCTTCTCCTGTTATCCTTTCTCCTACTTTTCCTCCTGTTTATCATCATCATTATGAACACCGGTTGAGCTTTACTTAAGTTTATGAGGCTATTCCGCATTGCTTCTTCTTGGCTCTTCACCGCTTCCCTCTTCTGTTATCCACCAGTCAGATTGATCTGGTATGCTTTTTCGCCGGCAAAGCGCGTTGCAGCTCGAATTCTATTGTTTCAATAAGTTACTTTACTGACTTACTTACCTTAATTACTTATTAGAAATATTCAAATGATACTCACCACTACATCAGACGACGGAATTGTTCACCCTCAGCTCTTAAAGATGCGTCTATCCTGATGAAAAGTTAGCTCAAAACTAAGTGAAATTAAAATTCTGTAATTGGTACTCTACGTCAAGTTTTCTCTGTTAAAAGAGAATTGGGCGCATGCCTTGCACACTTCTTGTTTGTAAGAATATCATGTGTTCGTACTTTCTTACTAATTTAAGAATGTGTTTTGTTGGTGGAACGTGTATCCCGGAATAATTACGATGAAATTACCTCTTCCATGACTTGTACGAATCTTTTCTAACACAACTTCCCTAAATGAATCTTGTTTGTTCTTAAATATGTACAATTCTACTAAAATGGGGTACTTAATAACATTTGGTGGACAGAAACACAGAAACGTTTAAAATGTACATATAAACCTTTGTATTATAATATCCTTGTCTTCGAGTTAGAGCGTACTGAACAAATGTACAGGTCAAGTAGGTGTATAGTTTGTGGGAGACCTATACTCTGGCCTGCACGTTCTCCAGTTCAAAACCCATTGGAGTTTTATTTGTGGAGTCACTTGAAAACAATTGTTTCTTGACATTCCAGTCCCAATATTAAAATACACAAAAACAAAATAGGTCGCGACAGTCTAGGGCACGACAGCAGACTTGTGTTCGGGCTAAGATAGCTATTTTGAGCACTTCCTGTAACGGTAAGCAGTTTCAAATTAGTGAGGTACAAAGTTCACTGTAACGTCAAACGAAGATAAATGGGACAGATGTTTATATGAATGTTATACATTGTTTACTTTTTTGTCTTTTGTCGACCGATGTATTTTTTCCACATGTTACTAGAAAACGTATTTAAAACGTTGCACACTGAACAAGGTACAGAGCAATAAACATACAAACTAGCGCGGCACTCATAACTCAACTGTGTGCGAGATCCGTTATGACTCTGGGCGGCCGACCGTGAGTGCACCGGGAACATATATGGTCAGTTTTGGTTCTTTGAGATTATTCTATGCGACTGACTCGCGACAATTATGGTTTAACTATAATATCTCGCTATCCGAATTGATGCTAGTTTGAGAGAGTTAATTTCACTCTATTTCCTTGACTATATTAGCTTCAAATGCTCATTAGACTAACAGCTGGAATATTTGCTGTGGCAGCAACACAAACCTTGGTATTTAATTTATGTTTTTAATTGAAAGATTCAGAACCATAGTGGGCCAAGCGCCATTTACTAACAAGGGTTAAAGTGAAGTTATTACCATAATTCAATGGAAACATATAGCAAGTAATATAAAGTATACACATTAAAACTAAATGATATGTCAATCTTCATTAAACTATGGTATTCACTTAATTTTAACCCTTGCTTTCTCCGTTTTTAATAAATGGCGCTTGGCCCACTATGGCTCTGAACCCTTCAATTGATGTGCCCAGTAAGCTATTCACGTACACATTTTGAAGAAGAACGAATAGTCTTTGGCCATTAGGTTGTACATTGTTGTTTTAAATGGATCCTCTTTAACAATCTTGTGCAGATAACATGCTAGAAGAATTCGTAGATTTCCATCATTTTCATTTTCGTGTGGAGGACATTCAACACATCTTAGTCACTCTGGAATAATTTATTTGCATTCGTGAATTTCGGTAAAGCGAAGAAAGTTAAATTAACCTTATGATGTTAAAGTTTGCCAGTTACTCACAGCTTCATTTCGCACGAAAACTTCGAGAGTGAAATAAGTATTTAGTGAAGGTACACCGAGTTTGTGATGGTCTTAGAACTTACGGGAGTCAAAGCTACAAAAGTCTTGATATATTTGTAGGGCTTGTCTTTGCTGCTGTGCTTGAATTACGAACACACGTCCCGTTCGTGGTCATCGCATTCCCGCCGTAGCACAATGCAGGCTTCACTCACACACAAGGTGTGATGAATGGTATACACACCTCGTTATCATTAGGCTTCGTAATTCAGCTACCTATAAACTGGAATGAGGTTGCCTAATTCAAAGTATATGTGACGTCACAGCGCAGGTACAGGTACTATCGTATACGAAATAGTTGCACATCCTCTGCCCTCTTCCTCTAGAACAGGCCTGCACAAGGTTTGCGCTCTCCGAGCCGGCTCACAGCTCATGAGCGGAATGCAGATATTAGCTGCGCTCTGTATAAGGGTGGACTGGAAGAAGGGGTGATCTGGTACAAAATATACACAAAAGGAAATACAGTACTAGTAAGAGTGTTTATGAAATGAATTCCCGTTCAATGTTTGCGAAACTATCTTGGACTATTATTAAGTAATAAAGAAATATTTATTTTACAGAAATAATAGAAATTCTATAGCTACTTAAATGTACAATATCATTTTGTTATATTTTTATTTATCAGTACATCAAAACGAGGTTTTATGCTGTTGGCAGCTGAAAGGAATAGTAGCCTAGTGATCGTAATGAAACATCAGTTACAGATGTTCGACGTCTGCCTTTATTACAGTTGATTATAGAAAACAGTTGGTCACAAATATAAATATGGAGCCAAACATAGCAATCATTTTCACAGCCAGCCTGTGTAGTCGTGGATATTATTGCTAATGTTTAGTCTTGTAAAACTCAACCAGGCTAGTAGTATTATTCAAACGATCTTTAGCCCTTAGATCACATTGAAAATCAATAAGTTCGAGCTGTAAATCGTTAAATGTTAAATGTTATGTTCCGTCTTTTAGATTTCTACATACTGTACTGTAGCAGTAGGTAAGCAACGTGAAACAGTTAATTACTGAGAATAGTCCTACACACTGCACTCCACTAGATAACTGAGTGGTCGTTTCCCTCTCCTCTACCTATAGCAAGTCTATGTCATTCTGACGTATCTTCCTCTCCGTTTCGGCGAGCAGTAAACACAGCTCTCCCGCTCCGAAGGAGCGCGCGCGCTCGTTGAACGCTGTTTGTGCAGGTATGCTCTAGGAAGTCAAAACCGGGACGCAGTCATAGTGAGTAGTCTTATCGATCACTGCTCTTACTAGTCGCATTATTTAAATAACTACATCTTTGTGGCTGATTGAAGGTTCATTGCAGAGGTAAAATGCCTTAGGTAAGACGCTCAAGTGTGTAATATTGCAGGGAATAGTTGAGGATATTTAAACTAATATATTCACTGTCAATATAGACATTACATATAAAAGTGAAAAATAAACGTAAACGTGACAAAAACAGTGCACTGAAAGATACTGCACTACCAAGAGACACAGAAAGTGTGTTGAAGTTAATCTAAAAGAACCAGTACTATCACAATCTGAATATTATGAAGATATTAACTCGACGTTTAGCATGGATTTGTGTAGCCTACCATGATGTTCAGTGCTAACATCCCAATTAATAAATTGTGTAATCAAGACGTATAATAAATTAAATAATCTACATTTTAGGGAATTCCTAGAAAAGTACATAGAAAATTAGTAAGTTTTCAGTGATAAGCGACATATGCATTATCCTAATGAAATACGAAAACATATCAGACAATAGGAATATCTTGTACTACATCATGCACCAATAAAGTCATATACACAACATTGAAAGATATCTGACCCCAGTAAACGAGAGTGATCGATAATTTGGTGATGTAAGTGTAGCTTCTTTAGTCATTACTTCTATGAATAGATGGCGATGATAATAATCGTACATAAATATACGCGCATTATAGAATTCAATTTTTCATACCACTTTACTCATTGTAAAACAGTTGGAAACTGCTGATATTGTCAATTATGAGAATAATTTATGCTTACTCTACATAATAATTTTCCCTGGCACCTTTTTAATGGTGCCACCTATTTAGAACTAGCGGAAATCTTTCAAAGTTTGACCATTTTTTCTATCTTTGGTTCTGACTTATCCCGTGGTTGGAAAATTCGCTTACACGATCACAAAATTGTAGGTCAGATATCATTGAACGCCAGTTATTGAAATAATTTCTTGCAATATAAAATCATTTCAAGTGACATCCGCATATGTTCAAGTTCAGTAACTTACGAATGCACGTTATTATTCACTGCAAAGATCACGACAAAAATTAACATCACGGTTCAAGCATGTGTTTACTAGCATAGCTTCACAATGTCGGGAGTTGACTGTAATCCACGGACACGCAGCGACGACCTGTTTGCTTACATCGTTATCCGTTGCATTAACTGTGTCCGGCGTACCATTGTATACCCAATGTGTCCTTAACTTCAGTCTTTAGGTAGCTGGAATACGAAGCCTAGTTATAATAATGTCTGGCAGGTTTTTCTCAATTGACTTTAATAATAATAATAATAATAATAATAATAATAATAATAATAATAATAATACATTGTTATTTAACGACGCTATATCAACTACTCGGTCATTTAGCGTCAATGAGTTTGGTATTAGCGAGATGGTATTTGGCGATATGAGAATTCGCCTTACGTTTGGGAAAACCTCGGAAAAAACTCAATCAGGTGATAAACCCAAGCGGGAATCGAACCCGCTCCCGAGCGCAACTCTGGATCGGCAGACAAGTGCCTTAGTCGACTGAGCTACGCCGGTGGCTAATATAATAATAATAATAATAATAATAATAATAATAATAATAATAATAATAATAATACTTTCTTTTTTCTCTTCTTGATTTTCTTCCTCATCTCCGCCAGAACTACATCTGCCTTTTTTTTTCCTTTTTTTTTTTTGCAGTATACAATTTTACACATTTGCATAGGACAGGGAGCTGGCCTATCGCTATGACCCCCAACGTGGAGGAAGAGGTAATTTTTAATCAAGGTTTTGCTTCTTTAGCCTTTGAATAATCGACGTCTTCCTGCAAGCAGCAGTGACTGCTAGTGCGAGGGAGGTATTTAATTTCCCTCCTACCTCCCATATCTGGAAGGCATTCCACTATCCACCACCTAGGGACGCGCCTTCTAGGTTAATTGTCCAATATTCTTTTGAGTAGATTAACTCCTTACGTTGGTGAAATTATTAAGGAACATTAGTGTGGTTTAGGCGTAATAGATCGACTATTACAAGGACACAGTACATCAGTTATTCATAGATTTGAAAAAGGTATATGTCTCGGTTAAGAGAGAAGATTTATATAATATTCTTATTGCATTTGGTATTCCCAAGAAACTAGTTCGATTAATTAAAATGTGTCTCAGTGAAACTTACAGCAGATTCCGTATAGGTAAGATCTGTCGGATGCTTTGCAATTCACTGAGGGTTAAATCAAGGAGATGCACTATCACATTTACTTTTTAACTTTGCTCTAGAATATGCCATTACGAAAATCCATGATAACAGTGAGGGTTTGGAATTGAACGGGTTACATCAGCTGGTCGTCTATGAGGATTACGTGAATATGTTAGGAGAAAATCCACACACTATTAGAGAAAACACGGGAATGTTACTTGAAATAAGTAAAAAGAGATAGGTTTGGAAGTAAATCCCGAAAAGACATATGACTGTATCTCGTGACCAGAACATAGTAAGAAATGGAAATATAAACGTTGGAAATTAACCTTTGATGAGGTGGAAAAATTCAGATGTATTGGAGGAACAGTTGACACTCGAGAGGAAATTAAATGCAGAATAAATGTGGGAAATGTCTGTTATTATTCGGTTCAGAAGCTTGTGTCATCCAGTCCGCTCTCAAAAAAACTGAAAATTAGAATTTATAAAATAGTTATATTACCGGTTGTTCTGTATGATTGTGAAACTTGGAGTGTCATTTTGAGAGAGAACCAGAGGTTAAGGGTGTTTGAGAATAAGGTGCTTAGGAAAATATTTGGGGCTACGAGGGATGAAGTTACAGGAGATTGGAAAACGCTACACAACGCAGAACTGCACGCATTATACTATTCTTCACCTGATATAATTAGGAACATGAAATCCAAACGTTTGAGATAGGCAAGGCATGTAGCACGTATGGGCGAATCCAGAAATGCATATAGAGTGTTAGGAGGCCGGAGGGAAAAAGACCTTTGGAGAAGCCGAGACGTAGATAGGAGGATCATTTTTAAATGGTTTTGAGAGAGGTGGTGTATGATGGTAGAGACTGGATTAATCTTGTACAGGATAGGGACATATGGCGGGCTTATTTTAGGGCGACAATGAACTTCTGGGTTCTCTAAAAGCCATAGGTAAGTAATTATATATATATATATATATATATATATATATATATATATATATATATATATATATATATATATATATATATAACTTCAGTCCACACCTGTGGAGTAACGGTCAGAGCGTCTGGCCACGAAACCAGGTGGCCCGGGTTCGAATCCCGGTCGGACTCATTTCACCTTCATTTCATTCAGACGCTAAATAACCTAGATGTTGATACAGCGTCGTAAAATAACCCAATAAAAATAACACTTTAATGACTTCATATCATAAAATTAACGAATACGTTTCACAAAAAATGCATCAAAGCGTTATTGAACAACATACAGAAAAAATAATACCGAAATCTGTCGTTCCTCTCAAGCAACAGAGTATTTATAGGTAGACTTGATTTATCGAGATGCTTACTTAATGGATCATTGAACCTTATATACGTATGCAGACACCGAAGCGGCATGAATCCCTTGTGTTTATAAAATAAGCTCAATGCACGAGATAAAGCCTGGAATTGATTATCTGAGATTATCGGTAAACAAAGAATACTGTAGTCATCAATTCCACCTATTTAGATAAAAGGTACACATCGCTTGGAATGTCCTGAAGGGCAACTGTCACAATTATGTTACGCTTCTCCCCATTTTCTAACATTTCTGATGAGAAAACATCTTATGCGCCAGCCATTGGGTAAACATTCAAGATACTTGCAGGGCTATATGTATTATTATAAGAAGAATTAATTGACAAGTAAATTCAAATAGCGGGAGCCTTAATGAATGAATTCAATGATAAGCAGAATTTTTAATCGTTCACTGCTCTGGAATAACGTTTATCATGTCTGCGACCGTGAAATGAGCGGGCCAAAGTGCACATTACTAGTTGCGACCTGGTTGGTGTTTATTCCGAGGTTTACCTTCAACCAAATGAAGCGTTGGATTTCGGACTCATTTCGTCATTACAATTTCACTTTCCCTTTTTCATCATCATCTTCGTTTGTTTCCCATATTTCGGGTTAATTTCGATGTAGAGTCGACTGCAGGTATTTGGTCATTAGTGCTATGTACCGTAGGCTCTTCCGTGGGCTCGTGGTAGCAGGTGGGACCGTGTGATGCCTACTTGAACAGGTAAAAATGAGCCGCTCAGAGCAAAAGTGGTTACTTACTTACTTACTTACAAGTGGCTTTTAAGGAACCCGAAGGTTCATTGCCGCCCTCACATAAGCCCGCCATCGGTCCCTATCCTGTGCAGGATTAATCCAATCTCTATCATCATATCCCACCTCCCTCAAATCCATTTTAATATTATCCTCCCATCCACGTCTCGGCCTCCCTAAATGTCTTTTTCCCTCCGGTCTCCCAACTAACACTCTGTATGCATTTCTGGATTCGCCCATACGTGCTACATGCCCTGCCCATCTCAAACGTCTGGATTTAATGTTCCTAATTATGTCAGGTGAAGAATACAATGCGTGCAGTTCTGCGTTGTGTAACTTTCTCCATTCTCCTGTAATTTCATCCCGCTTAGCCCCAAATATTTTCCTAAGCACCTTATTCTCAAACACCCTTAACCTATGTTCCCCTCTCAGAGTGAGAGTCCAAGTTTCACTTAAGTCAAAATTGGGTAATAAGGATTAAAGTCAAAATTCTGTAAAATACAGCGCAAAGTAGCAATTAATATGTCCTTGCTATCCACTGACTAATAATAGTTTAAATAAATTGAATATTAATTGCTACTTTGCGCTGTATTTTACAGAATGTTTACTTTAAACCTCATTAGCCAGTCTTGACTTAAAACACTTCTGCTCTGAACGGTTCAAATATCTGTGGCCCGCCGAAGTGTTGTACAAATTGTTAATGGGTGACAGTCCTGCCATCTATCTGCAATATTCTTAACACTAATTACGCAAGCGAAGTGTGTAGGCATTAGATACACACATCCCTTAGTACCGTTTCTTCTACAGGGACATCATTTTATTTTTACTTCAATTTTTATTGTACCTGAGTTTTTTAATGTACTTCATTCCCACCCCTCTACTAGTAAACTCTCAACCGTCCTCCACAGAGTACAGTATAGTACGTTCCAGAAATATGTTCGCGTTTTCCAGTGACAAAAGAGCTTTCAATATTGAATCATATTTTTGCACAGGCACTGTCGTCAGTTTCCCTATGTCGCATCCCGGTTTCCCCCACCCACTTCTGCTCGCCCCTTTGCAAAGGCTAGTGTCTGGGCTGTCTTAGCTCTTTTGTGAAAACATTAATTTCTGTTAAGAATTGTACGTCTACGTAATATTATACAACTGTTAAAAAAACTTAAATAAAAGGGCCTCATTAAGTAATTAACTGTCACGTGATTTCCCTCCTTTCTACGACACTGCGACAAAACCACTTGGACAGACTGTAGATATCATGTCTGAGTAATTTTATCTTTTCGGATCGGGCAGAAGTGAAGATTGAATTTAAAGTACGTAATGTACTCTATTATAGAGTAGGTACAGAATTATTTCAATATGAGTTACTAGTACGAAAGACGAAACTGGTAATTGGAATTAGGTGCAATAGTCTATAGTGCCATAATAAGCATAAAAAACAGAAGCCTGTATCGAAATGAACGGCCACCATTTTCAAAAATGTGTTTAAATATCCATATTATGATCATTTATCAATTTAACTTCATCCTCTATAGTGTACGCTAATATGCTGTATACAGTATAATATACACTGCATAATGAATACGTCCGAATGGATAGCTCAGTTCGTGAGTGAAAACACTTATTGTTAATACAGTACTGTATTTTGATTAAACAAAAACTTATGAAAATTATCAAACTCAAAATCGCGATATTTCCTAGTTTACATAAATGAACTACTTTTCTTCCCTCCTATACCTAGTAAAGTGATTTGTTTGTATTTTGCGCCAGTATCATCGAACTCCAGTCGTGGAAGGGGGTCGCAAACTGTGTTTCCGGTTCTCAACCTTTAATCCAAAGGTATAGCCAGGTTAATGTTAGAAATGTTAGTAAAAATAAAATGATGTCCCTGTACTAACAATGCCATGTCATCAGCAAATATTACGTAATTTATTCTTTTTCCTCCCACAATCACTCATCCCATGTTCTGAAAGCAGTTCTTTACTAAATCTTCCACTATGTTGAACAGGTTATGTAATAAAAGGCATTCTTGTCGTACTCCTCTCGCTATTAACACTTTTTTTCTGACATTTGTTTTACTCTCCTGACTTTGACTCGTTTTTTATATCTTCAGTGCTTGAGAGAAGTGGCATAAGTCAGTTTCCATAAACATTTTTTTAATAATTTATTGACAACTTACGGAACATATGCTTGCTTGAGAAAAGAGACAGAAGTATTTCTCCCATTACAATAATTCATACAGAAGAAAATCAAATCGACATAAACCAGTGTGAAGACAGTTTTGTTTCCTTCTACTGTAAAATTAATATTTTTGACTTGTGCCACTTTTCCCGAGCACTACAGATATAAAAATCACCGAACAGCCTACTCTCTTTCCAATCCACACCTATTTTCTTTAGGATCCCCATAACTCTATTTCAGTCCACTCTGTCAAATGCCTTTTCTATGTTCTCAAATAAACCTACTACATACACTGTGCTGTAGTAACCCCCAATAATAATCATAAAGCAAAGATAGAAATATAAAACATTGTGAAAATAAATTAGGAGTTTGGAAGATGAAAATGGATGGATGTAAATCCATCGGGGCCCTAACAACCACTGGCGATCCCCTAACGAGATTCTCACAGCAGATTTTGCTAGGATGCGAAGGTCCTTCTAACCCTTAAATCTAACTTGAACCTAAGGAAAACACAAGCACCGACCATTCGTACCAAGGACAATTCCTAACCAAGGAAAAATTCCTTAGCAGGGTTGGAAATCTAACCCGAAACCTGATTAGGATCCATCGTATATTGATAGCCATTACACAAAGAAGCTAGCAATTTGAAGATACTGAACCACGTATCATAAGTCAAAATTAGAATCTTTATTGTTTTAGAAACTATAGAATTCTTATATATTATTGTAGAGGGAAATTTGAAACTTAGTAAAACGATATAACTCTAATATTAGCAACATGGCAATGGAGTGATTTCACATCTACCAACTTTGGGTGTTGTAAATATGTACACGAATTATTGCCTGTTGAAAACATTAATTTGGGAATATAGACATTCATATGGCGAGTCCTCATCACCACTTCACTTCCCCCTTTGATTTGATTACCTGGTTGGGATTTTCCGAGGTTTTCCCAACCAAAAGCAAATGCCGGGTAATCTTTTGGCGAATCCTCGGACCTTACCTCATCATTGTAGAAAATTACTACATTGTAAAACTGTAAAAATTGTAAAATATTGTAAAAATTTGTAAAAATGTAATTGTAATATTGTAAAATTTTGACTTGTTCCACATCTTAAAGCTTCATTGGTCATGTAAGATCTATGGAAGATAATGAATGAATGATAGACTTCACGTAAGTTATGATGATCCTTTTGTGAAGGACTCAAGCCTATTACTTTGAATGTATAGACCAGGGAATAATTTATTTGTTTTTATGATAGAAGATAATTATATACGAGACATTTTTTTCTTTTGTTGAGACCAAGTTCATATTACAACAGTTTAATGTTTATTTTGAAATCGTCAGAAGTGAAATCTGCAATGAGTTGTCATTTCCTTTATCTTAACACAAGATGCAGTGGTTTCTAGTTAAGAAATATTAAATTCCATCTAAGTATTTGGGATTATTTTCAATACAGTAAGTACTTTAAGCTTATCTTTGGTAGTGTCAATGTATTAACAAACATGCTTCGTTGGAAGGCGTAGAAATTACAATTGGCTGAGTATATAAAGGAAGCAACAAATCAGTAAGTCAGTATTCGTCGAGAAACAAGAAGATGGCTCTACTTGCATTCCTGCTTTTGGTCTCAACAGCGACGGCCGAGGTATAGTAGGAATATTACTAGTAATAGTAATGGTACCGATATTAATAGCACTACTACTACTATAAATAGTCGTATTAGTTGTATAGTTTGTAATTCTGAAGGTATGGTCCCTACTTTTATATATATACCTTAATTTTGGACCATATTTTGCGAAAGAACCAAACCCACTTTATACATAAACTAAGAAAAAAAGTTAAAAGTGAGTGATTAATTCACAGGTAAATTTAACGACATACTGCTTTAACCAAAAGCGTGCTATACGTAGTGTTTTTGTGTAAAATATGGATCCTTGGAATTAATTATTTTATTATCGAGACTGCAAATTTGTTTGTAGGTTGGTTCCTTTCTGCAGTATGTGGTCCAATTTTAATTTTGTGCATTGTAGAAAAGAATTGTATTCTTGAACAGTATTTCAAAATGAAGTAATATGACTATTATCGTTGGATATAACACATCAAATGGATTCAGTAACTACATGGTTATTTCTTTGTTAGTAGTAGCGTGGAATATTTCGAATAATTGGAACAGGAATCGCACTCGAAGTAAACCGAAGCACGCAAACATGAAATGGCTTAACAAGAATGTTACTTTAAGTGTAGCAAATGTACGATACAAATCGTCCAAATATTCTAACGTAAATAAACATAAATATACTTATAATGATTTTCCGAAAGAAGCTTCTTCAGAGCTGCTTTCATCTTGATTGTACTTTCTGGTTCATGTTTCTCCTTCTTCTCCAGTTTGAAGTGTCTGTCCTCTGATTCTATATAGAACGAGAGTATACGTCAATATAGGAAAACGTGATGCCGAAATTGTTTTGTTAAAAAAAATTAAGATAAATTTAACCGTATAGGCCTATAACAGATAAATTGAGTTGAAATATATTTATTTCTATTTTCTCTTTATGGAACACTAAATACAAGTATTTTAAGAAGTACAAATCGAATTTTGAAACGTAGGTAAAGAATTGAAGGGTTCAGAACCATAGTGGGCCAAGCGCCATTTACTAAAACCGTAGAAAAGAAGGGTTAAAATGAAGTTATTACCATAATTCAATGGAAACATATAGCAAGTAGTATAAAGTGTACACATTAATACTAAATGATATGCCAATCTTCATTAAACTATGGTATTCACTTAACTTTAACTCTTGCTTTCTCCGTTTTTAATAAATGGCGCTTGGCCCATTGTGGCTCTGAACCCTTCAATTACACGAGCGGCAATATTCTGTCTGTAGGCCTATTTCTCTATTCTACGTTGTAGATATTGGATATCGCAACTTTTCCTGCAAATTCGTTCAGTCATAATAATATTTATGTGAAAAGAATATTTAATGTCCGAAACAGCAAATCTTCTATAAAATGGAATCATTTTTGTTCCGGGTAAGAGACTGCTATAGCTAATGCAGACTACTGTATTATTTTGTAGTCCTGGGCACAAAAGGAAGGGATTCTACATTTATAGTCTCTATGCGCCTAGAAGATAAATATCGATACCATGAACATTAGCTTTAGCTTCTGTGAGACGAGCGTCTTAATCATTTTGTTCAATTTACAAAAGCTTCTTGCCTCTGCAGGCCTATTCATTGCGCATAAAATAAATATTCTCAAGATACTTTAGTGTAAACAGTTACGTTGTACTAGAATTGGCATCCTCGAGATTGTTACTAAATCGTTAATTTATTAAATATGCAAAGTAACCACTATTACATGTTAAAGAGCATAATATATGCATTCCTATTTGTTCTTGTAACAGTCGGTTTCACTTGTTGAACTAATAATTTCTTTTGCTCTGCTATTCAGCATCACATTACGGTGGCAATGAGACCTAACCCTGAGTATTAGACACGGTAGAATGATGGCTGAGGAAACGGGAGTGCCTCGAGCTAATCGGCCACTAAATTATTCATGCGGATTTTAAACCCGCATCTCTGATGATGCGCCGTTCACCAATTTTTAAATAACTTCAAACACAATAATATATGTACTACAAATATATACTAATAAATGACTAACATTCAAGCAAATTGAAGCGCCAGGGTTGAAAATGTTGAGATACTCAAAGCCAACAGACACTGCATGCTTTCGGTAACGAAATTTAAAATCTTATATTTCTTCCATCAACATCTGGAAATATTTAGGCATTGCAATATCAGACCAGTTTATGTAATTCGTATAACATAGAATTGAAATGTCAGAGATTTTTTTCATTTTATAGGTCAAATTTTAAAACTATAAAAGTAATAAAATTCGGAAATTATATTTGTAAAATATTATTTTCCGTTAATAAACTTCGAGTTGTTTCTTTCCCATCAAGGAAACGAGGTGTTCTCAGAATTGCTGCAGGGCATGATTTCCACATGCAGTATTCAATATGACAAAAAAATTCGCACGTCCTTATGGCACTGGAAATCATCGATACAAATGTAACCAGATAATAAATTAAGTGAATGACAAAGTTCGGACAATGGGAAAATAACCTATTCCAAGATAATATCCTGAAATTTCCTTGGAAGAAATGGCATAAACTTCAGAGCACCCTCATCAGTTTCTTTCAACACAAATCAAGACGTGATTGTCGTGCCATTAGAACTATCTCTGATTCTGTACAAACATTACTTCTTATTTCAGGTTGCCGTCGATTGGTCCAACTTACTATCCCTAGAACCACAACTGCCCAACCTTCCACTGCCAAAGGTGTTGCCAAATGGTACGTAGATTTTAGTTCATTTACTACGTTTCTTTATTAAGGTACCAGCGATACTACATCAGATGTAATTGAAGCATGCACAATCTTTGAGATGTGCATATTGGAGTAACGATAAAAGCGACGAAATAGAAATATTCCATTTTCCTCGTTCTTATCGTTCATATTCAGATGATAATAATCTGTATAATGACCCTTGGTTATCAATATATCAGAGTATAGCCTAAATAGATTTATGATTATTTCGGCATAGGTATTAAATTAATTATCATGGGTACTGACAACTTGATCAGTTGAGTACTTATACGTGATCCGTTATGGAATAAAAGAACCAATCACATCAGAATGGATTTATAAGCTTTGGAATAAGATAGTCCTCGAGTTGTATTCAATTTTTTTCGTATAAAGTTATGTTAACCTTCAACCTAGCAGCTGATATTTTCTGTATATCTTCTTTCATTACGTGGATGTAACTTACAGAATGTCTTCTACTCTTGTAGTGATAAATCAAAATGCTTACCAAGTTCTCGTTGCTCCGATATGAATACATGATACTTGATTCTTTGATACTATCGAAGCGTCGCTAGGTCGTTTCTCTTATCGTTTATCATTGCTTCAACATGTACGTATCCTAAGACAATGTCGCGATGGAAAGTGATACGGATTAGGCCTACTGCTGTTCAGTCTGTCTTCCAAAGCGGTTCTGAGTTTGCTGGCGAATAAAACTAGCTAGATTGAAAGTGTGTCAGCCATGTAGAATGATTAGGCGAAAACAGGATAGCAACTAATTTTGAGTACAAAGAATTTTATTTAAAGCACTAGATTTGCAAAGTAAAGACATTGAACTGTCGTGTAATTTACACAAACATTTTCCTATTCCTGTGTACGGACTGTGTAATAGAGCAAATTTACCGAGATAATTCCTTTTTTGATCTGTAGCAGCCAAATATGTCTTAGCATTTCTTGTTTGGAATCAAACCAAGCTTCATAGTTATAAGTCCTTTATGAGACTCGGTAGGAAGAATCTGTGCAGATGAAATATGGTGACTTTGGTGGTCATTCCGTGTCACCTAGAGTATGAAATGTTAATTAAATTTGGCTTCATACTGTTGGCAATAGACATGGTCTTGCGACACTTCCACGTTAGCATATTAAACCGCATGCTAGAATAATTCTCACATTTGCTTCAAACCTTCTCAAGTTATATTTTAAACAAATTACTCTACTCATATACTTCACCATTAAAATTATGGTGGATTTCTTCAGTAATATTAAGGAACTTTGGTCTTTGCGGTTTAATTCAAGGGACGAAAATTATTGAAGACTAAAAAGAAGGGAAGAGGCCAGTCGTACTCCAGCACTCTGGTGTTGGTTTCCGGAATATATCAGTCATGCCCAAAATGTATCTTAGTTGTCATTGTTAACTACAATAACATTGTATTCACCTCTTGGTTTGCTGTCGAAAGTAACTAAAGATGTAACATTTGGACAGCTGGCTCAAGGATCACAGGAGGCGAGGAGGCAGCGCCCCACCAGTTCCCGTACCAGGCCGCCGTGCTCGTCCATACCCCCGACGGCACGGGATTCTGCGGTGGCTCCCTCCTTTCTCCCGAATGGGTATTGACCGCCGCTCACTGCGCAGATGCGTGAGTACATAGCAAATACATCAGCATTTACGATCACGTATTCACTGAAATCTGAAGAAATTATTTTGGTTTAAGAGCATTGCTTCTAACTGGACAAACAACTCTTTCCAAGTCTATCTTCGTAAACAGATATAAACTTTAGAGATTTTTATGTGTGTTAACGCAGAGCCGATAGCTTCACTGTGATCCTGGGGGCGCATCGCGTTATGGAAACAGAAGACACGCAGGTGCGTTTTGACGTGACAGAGAAGCACGTGCATCCCGCATGGGATCCCCAGCGCATTAGCAACGACGTCGCGTTGCTGCGCCTGCCCTCTAGCGTCCAACTGTCGCAAAATATCCAGACGCTGCGCCTACCAAGGCTCTCGCAGAAGGACGAAACATTCGCTGATGTGATGGCCGTCGCCAGTGGCTGGGGAAGAGATTCCGACAGTACGTATGAATTAAATTTAACATGCATTCGGGTCTGAAGAATATCAGAATTCCATCCCTTAGTCGCGCAGCAGTGTTGCCAGTTTGCCTAGTGACAGAAAATAAAGATACGTGTTAGTTTTCTTTCCAAATTCTTTGGAAAATTATTTATCTTATTAAATACTTCAGAAGCAGACATAATTCCTTTTTCACTTTCCCTATTGGTAAGAGTAGGAATCAAAATCGTATGTATAGTACTTATCGAGTAAATCAGTGTTAACTTTTTGTGTGTGTTTTTTTTTCCTGAGAAAAATAATTATATTAGAAATTTATAGTATTAAAATATTAGACTTTAGAATATTAGATATTAGAATATTCAAAGAATAAGTTATTAATACTACACAGTTATATTACGCTACTTCCATCCTGTGTGCGTTATATATAAAAATGTTCAGAAACCATCGCTCATTGATATAAAGAAATGAAAGAATTGCAATTGTTTACCCCGTTAAAGACAAACTCCCCTCAATTGTAGAAATTTAGCCATTTGGATCGGCGTGAATTTGCGCGAAGGTAATGTCATGCCTACCTTCTTTTCCGTAAAACGCGGAACTACATTGATTCTCCTTGTTATTTTAGTGGGTTATTTAACGACGCTGTACCAACTACTAGGTTATTTAGAGTCGATGAGATTGGTGATAGCGAGATGGTATTTGACAGCATGAGGCCAAGGATTAGCCATAAATTATCTTGCATTCGCATTACGGTTGGGGAAAACCTCGGAAATAACGCAACCAGGTAATCTGCCCAAGCGGGGATCGAATCCGCGCCCGTGCGCAACTTCAGACCGGTAGGCAAGCGCCTTAACCGACTGAGCCACGCCGGTTGCCTTCTTATTTTTCGAAAGTTGAACAGCCCACTCAGTAATCTTAATTCCAGTTATCATTACATATTAAATTGCGATCTTGTCTAAAACAACAGTTTGTTCGCCGACGACAGCAAAGAATAGCTGCGAATTCTCGTCTTGCTTTCTTCGTAGATTCCGAGTCCATCAGCCCCGTCCTGCGCTGGGTGAGCACACCTATCATCACCAACTACGTGTGTGGGGTGCTGTACTTCGGCGCAATCAACGATGGTCACATTTGCGTGTCGGGGACGGGAGGCAAGAGCACCTGCAACGTGAGTATATTTCAGCTCCAAACTTGTGGCCACAGTCTAATACAGGGCTGGGCATCGGGAGCGCATCCAGACTCTAAAAGGTGACGCTTAATATTCATCAGTCACGAAATCTACGCTTCGCGGTGTTCGGCGGGGAAAAAGGGGATGAAAAGAAATCATATGGCTCCCCGTGAGAGAGTAGAATCCGCTCTTGGTGCCCAGCTTTGGTCTAATACATCTTGTGGCACTCGTCTGCACGAAACTAAAACCGACAGGAAGGGACGGTTGGGGTGGGGGTAATCCTCAATTCCTAGCAGAAGACTTCTAGAAGGAAGTGGGAAGGAGTGGAAGTTTTGTAAAATTATAACACGAAACATAGTTCCCTAAAACTAACGTTTAATTTCAAATTGTAATATTTGTTTTGTTTCACCCGTGTAGCCTTATTGAAGTGAAATAATCATTGAAGGAATGATAATTGATATTTATAAAGTCATATTGCAATAATATTATACTAGAAAGCTAAGTAACCTATATATTTCGGCCCTGGTATTAACATAGTGCAAGAGCCAACTTTTTCTCTTATTTTGCCTTATATGTTAGCTAAAATGACCCTGTAGTATGTTACCTCGAAAATTAATGATAACTTTCAGAAGCTGCACCACAGTTAAATGTCAATAGCTTCGTTTGTATTAGGACAGCGGTCATCAGCACAGAGCACCCTGGGGCTAGCGTCTCTTACCCTCGGAGAACACACTGCAGTATGGTGCATTTGTAGCTGCTATAGGCATCCAACAAGGAAATCTCAGTGCGCAGATGACATATGCGCCCGTTCCCAGCATGCTCTCACGCCTACTGCAGGAGAGTAAGAGGGGTATAACATGCGCGCCGCGAGGAGTCCGAGCTGAGTTTTCCTTGAAGGATACTTATAGCGGGTATGCTCTCTATCTCTTCCTGCTGCACGACGGGGCACATGGGAAGGCTCCCTTTACCCATTTCAGCGAGTGCTGACGACCACTGTATTAGGACATAGATCAAATTTCAGTAATATGTTTTCCCATCTCAGAACGATAATTTGTATCCAAGTAAAGAAAATCAGTCAAAGGAGAACTCAAGAGCTATGACATTATCTTCATCTTCGTGTCCCAGTTGATGGGCGTCCAGTGTGAAATGTCATCATACCTTCCACATGTACTCTTTCATCGCTTCCGTCAAAGGTTTTTCTATTCTTTCCGTCCTGTTTCACCTGAAATTTCCATCTTATCCCAGGTCTTCTAAGAATTTACCGTCAATTAAATTTTAATGTCGATATTTGCTTGGTAAATCATTCATCGTCCATCATCATAATATGTCGAAATCACTAATTTTGTTACCTTTCAATATGTCTTGCATTGTTGCAATTCACAAAATATTTTATATTTCTTCGTTTACTCTCTATCTCGGCTTGGTTTCTGTACTGTGCTGCGAAGGAATCTCATCTCTGCTGCATGAATTCTCTTTCGAATTTTCTTTAAATTGCCCATGCTTCCAAATCATAATAGCTGGCTTGAAATGTGACTTATATACATAATTATCTTGCAGTTTGCATGTAGGCCTATACCTTTCTGTACATGGTAACATTAAAATTATTATATATTGTTCTACTCAAGGAGACGGCAAATAATTAGCACTAATTCGTGACAGATTTTTTCCTTAATTAATGGAAATGTTTACTTCCAGGGTGATAGTGGCGGACCACTTATCATTGAGGATGCGGATGGGCGTCCGACACAAGTCGGGGTGGTGTCTTTCGGCATCTCTTTTGGCTGCGAGATCGGTTGGCCCGCAGCCTTCGCCAGGGTCACTTACTACCTGGACTGGATATTGTCCACCACCGGCATTGCCCCCAGCGCGTAGACCACGTCGCCATTGTAGTTCAAATGGAATGTAATAATTTTAATAAATATATGGTGTAGGTATGTGATACGTTGAAATGTCCTTACTGAAAATACATTCGGGTTTCCTCCCATAGTTCTTCTCCTGCTGTCCCTTTTCCTACATTTCCTCCTGTTTATCATCATCATTATGAACACCAGTTGAGCTTTACTTGAGTTTAGGCAGCTATTCCGCATTGATTTATAAGTTTTTTTGTGATCTTCACCGCTTCCCTTTCCTAACTGTTGTCCATCAGTCAGATTGATCCGGCAGTGTTTTTTCGTCGGCAGAGCACGGTGCCTGCAGCTCGGATTCTATTGTTTCAATAAGTTACTTTACTGACATACCCTAATTACTTATTATAAATATTCAAATGATACTCACCACTACATCACACGAAGGAACTGTTCATCCTCAGCTCTTATGTATCTATCCTGTTGAAGAATTAGTGGAAAACTACGTGCAATTACAATTTTATAATAGGTACCCCGTGTCGCAAATTGAAGGGTTCAGAGCCATAGTGGGCCAAGCGCCATAAATAAAAAGCGAAGAATACAAGGGTTATAATTAAGTTATTATTATAATTTAATGAAACATATAGCAAGTAATATAAAGTATGCATATTAAAACTATGTGACATATCAATCTTCATTAAGCTATGGTATCCACTTACCTTTGAACCTTGCTTTCTCCGTTTTTAATAAATGGTGCTTGGCCCACTATGGCTCTGAACCCTTCAATTTTTCCTCTGTTAAAAGAAGATTGGGCGCGTGTTTGTAGGCTTCTTGTCTGTAAGAATAGCATATCTTCGCACTTTCGTTACTAACTTAAACATTGATTTTTGGTGATGGAATGTGTATCCCGTAATAATTACGATGAAATTACCTCTTCCATAAATTGTATGAATCTTTTCTCACATAACTCTCCTAAATGAATATTCTTTGTTCTTAAATAACATATATAGAATTCTACTAAAATAGAATACTTAACATTTGTGACTCACTTCAACGGTGGACAGGAGACACAAAAACGCTGAAAATTTAAATATAACTATTTGCTACTAACTACTACTGAACAAATGTACACGTCACGTAGGTGTAGGCCTTTAGTTTGTACGGGAGCTGTTGTCTGGCCTGCGCGTTCTCCAGTTCTAAACCCATTCGACTTTTATTTTTGGGGTCACTTCAAAACAATTGTTTCTTCACATTCCAGTCCCAATATGAAAAATACTTCGTGAGCTTATCCAAGATGTCTGGCAACTTATCCGACGAACACCTGCTAGTTAAAAAAATAGCCTACGGCAGTCTGCAACACATCGACAACAGACTTGAGTTCATGCTAAATTGGCCATTTTGAGCACTGCCTGTAACGGTAAGCAGTTTCAAATTAGTGAGGTACAAACATCATTATAACTTCAAACCAAAACAAAATGAGACAGATGATTGTATGAATGTTTTTCATTGCTTTTTTTTTTTTTGTCTCCTGCCCATCGATAAAGTTGTTTCCACGTGTTACGAACAAAGGTATTCTAAACATTATACAATGAACGAGGCACAGAGTAATATATATATATATATATATATATATATATATATACACACAAACTAGCCCCACACTCATAACTCAACTGCGTGCGAAACCTGTTATGACTCGGAACTGCCGACCGAGAGTGGGCCAGAAAGATAGCGGGCAAATTTTGATTGTTTGCGATTATTCTATCCGACCGATACGCGACATTTATGGTCTAACTTTAGTATCTCGCTACCAGTAATGATAGGGTTACTTTTACCCTATTTAGTTGACTATATTAGCCCCTGGACATTACGACGAAGTGAAGAGAAACGACTAGAAGTATTTTGAAATGTGAATGTGGCGAAGAATGGAGTTTGTGAAATGAACAAAAAGAATAAGAAATGAAGCTGTATTGGAAAGAGTGGGTGAAAAAAGAATGATGCTGAAACTGCCTACTGAAAGATGCACTTGAAAGAATGGTGAAAGGGAGAAGAGTTCGGGGCAGAAGAAGATATCAGATGATAAAGGGCATTAAGTTATATAAGGCGACTAAGAGAAAGGCAGAAAATAGGAAACATTGGAGAATGTTGGGTTTGCAATGATAGGCTTTCCCTGTGGCAGAACACTTACGTTTGTTGGCCCATATTAGCTTAAAATACACATTACACTAATAACTAGAATATTACCAATGGCAACAACACAAACCTCGATATTTCATGTCTGTTTTTAATTTTACAGAAGAAAATAATTAAAATATGTCTTCATGAACCTATTGATTTTCCATCTCAGAAATTGTTTTTAGAATAAGACAAATTTATAATATTGTATTGATAAAATTCATACATAAAAATCGAAATAATTTTGAATTGTGTTTTCATAGTTATGAATCATCTTTAAGAGTGTTTGAACCAAAATGCAACACTGCTACAGTAGCTAATCATAGTAGGAATTTAGAACCAAGAATATATAACAAATTTATATTTAAATATCCTAATCTTGTCAATTCTAATACTTCTATTATTAAATTAAAAAAGTTATGTATGGATTTTATAAATAATGAAAAATTGAAATTTTAAATTTATTTATTCTTATTGCGTAGTGGACACAAGACAAATTGCATCATATATATCTTAATTTCAATTCAGGAGTCCGCCCCTGAGCACGAATTCTACTCTTTCAGGGGCGAGGTGAAGTTTTTTCTGTTTATATTATATTTTATGTTACAGTTATTAGTTAAATAAATAAACAAATACAATAAAATTGAAGTGCCCAGTACTATTCATAGCGCCGATCACGTACACATTTTGAAGAGGAACGAATAGTTTTTGGTCATCAGGTTGTACATTGTTTTTTTAAATGCAAACTCTTTAACAAGCCTCGTGCAGATAACAAGCTAGTAAAATTCGTAGATTTCCTTCATTTTCATTTTCGCGTGGAGGTCATCCAACACAATTTTGTCACTCTCGAATAATTCATTTGCATTCGAAAATTTCGGTAAAGCGAAGAAAGTTAAATTAACCTTATGATGTTGTTAAATATTGCCAGTAACTCAAAGCCTCATTTCGCGCCAAAACCTCGAGAGTGAAATAAGATCTTAGGGAATTTTGCTGCTCCTGCAGAAGGTCCACCAAGTTTGTGATGGTCTTAGCACTAGAGGAATTAGCGTTACAGAAGTCTATATAATTCTGTTGTGCTTGTAGTTTGCTGCTGTGCTTGAATTATGAATACACGTCCCACTCTTGGTCTGCACTTTCTCGCAGTAGCACAATGCAGGCCTCACACACAAGGTGTGGCAGATTTTTCTCAGTTGACTTGTATAACAACAACAACAACAATAATAATAATAATAATAATAATAATAATAATAATAATAATAATAATAATAATAATAATAATTTCAATTCAGGAATCCGCCCCTGACCACGAGTTCTACTCTTTCAGGGGCGAGCTAAAGTTTTTCTGTATATATTATATTTTATGTTACAATTATTAGCAAAATAATAAATAAATAAATAATAATAATAATAATAATAATAATAATAATAATAATAATAATTTGTTATTTAACGCCGCTGTATCAACTACTCGGTCATTTAGCACGATGGTATTAGTGTTAGCGAGATGGTATTTAGCCATACGAAACCGAGAATTCGCCATAAATTACGTGACATTCGCCTTACACGTTGAGAAAACCTCGGAAAAACACAACCAGTGATCAACACGAGCGGGAATCGAACCCGCGCCCGAGCGCAACTCTGTATCCGCAGGCAAGTGCCTTAGCCTACTGAGCTACGCCGGTGCCTTATTTGATAATGATAATAATAATAATAATAATAATAATAATAATAATAATAATAATAATAATAATAATAATAATTTTTATCTCCTCTTGTTTTCTTGGTTGTCTCCGCCAGAAGACCTTGTGCTTTCTTTTCATTTCTTTGTTTTTTTTTTTCTGGCAGTTTACACTGTTTATGTTGGACAGGGAACAAGCTTATCGCTATAACTCCCAACCTGGAGAACCAGATCATTTTTAATCAAGGTTTTCTTCTATGAGCCTTTGTCAAATCGACGTTTTCCTGCAATCAGCGGTGCCTATTCTTGTGTACACACTGTGTAACAGAGCAATTTTACGGAGATAATTACTTATTTGATCTGAAGCAGCCAAAATATGTCTTAGCATTTCTTAGAATAGTTATAATTCTTTTGTGGGACTCAGCAGGAAGAAACTGTGTAGAGTGAAATATGGTGGCTTTGGTGGTCATTCTGTGTCATCTAGATTATGAAATGTTATTTAAATTTGGCTTCATACTGTTGGCAATAGACAGGGTCTTGCGTCACTTCCACGTTAGCATATTAAACCGCATGTTAGTCTAATTCTCTCATTTGCTTTAAAACTTCTCAAAGTATACAGTAGCGCTCAGAAGTATTTTGTAATACGACTTTTTGGTTACCAGCACTGTTTATCTACTGCAATAACAAAGTGAGTCGTACGACTATGTCAGTTACTAAGGGACAGTTGGGAGAAATAAGCCATGTCAACTCCATAAACAATCCATAGACGAACTATTACACGACATCAGCCAAAAACTAGGATTGGGACCCTGGAAGATTCCAGAGATATTAGTTGAAAATGAAATCCAGATAGGAAAACTCTTATATACTCACATGAAAATCTGTAAAATGAAAATTAAAAAAAAACAACAACACACAGTCAGACTCTCAATATACTTTGATATTACAGTGAAAATTGTTTTCACAAAACACGACGCCAAAATCGAACGAAAGAGGATCGATATAGCGTCAGAAAACAAAAGAAGAAGAAGAAGGTGATTCACGTTGCTGTTGTCACACTGTCTGAATACCCGTAAGTTTTGTTTACATCAATAACACTTTCAATTTATCTGGCTCATAAGTATTTGGTAATACATTCTACAGACATAAATGTAACATTTTTAGTGTCCTGCATGTAATAACTTGTTCTTATACAGAGTGTTTCAAAAATACGGGGCATAATTTCAGGTATGTATTTCCCACATGTAGACATTCAAAATAGTTCATTACAACATGTGTCCGGAAATGTTTTATTTCCAAGTTATGGCCTTCACAACATTGAAATTCACCAGAACGTTTTTCTTTCCGCAGGTCGTTGCCGTCAAAGGAGACATTAAGAGGGCACTCTGACAGTTCATTCCGAGGCGAAGGTTACATTCAGTGTTGTGTAGGCGTTTGACTGTGTGACATGTATTCAAATCAAGAGCTGGCAGAGATAAACTTCATGTACAGTAAGGCGGACGGCAATGCTGCGCTGGCTCGTCCTTTGTACCAGGAGAGGTATCTACAGCGACAATGTCCAATCGGAAGACATTTGTACGTCTCCATTACCGTCTGTGCGAGTATGGAAAATTTAACTCTCCTGGTTTGGGAAGGGGACGACCAAGATCTACAGCTCCAGAAGTACAGGAGGAGATTCTGGAGGCTGTGAACATGACTCCTTCTATCAGCACACGAAGGGTAGCGTTGCAAGTCAATGTTCCTCATACGACTGTCTGGAGACTGTTGAAAGAATATCAATTGTATCCTTATCATTTGCAACGTGTACAGGCCCTGTCACCAGCAGATTACGCTGCACGAGTTAGGTTCTGTCAGTGGTTCTTGCAGCAGTGTGGTGTAAATTCGAACTTTCCTGCCTTAGTATTATTTACAGATGAAGCACAGTTCACACGAGATGGCATAACAAATTTCCACAATCAGCATGTATGGGCGTATGAAAACCCATGTGCAACTGTTCCATCTCATCACCAGGTGCGGTTCTCCCTCAACATGTGGAGCGGTATCATTGGTGATCGATTAGTTGGACCCCATGTACTTGTAAACAGACTTACGGGGCAGGCGTACACAAACTTCCTGGAAAACACCATACCTCATGTTTTAGAAGACACTCCACTGATCAATCGTCAACACATTCACTTCTTGCATGATGGCGCTCCTGCACACTTCAGTCGTACGGCTCGCCGGTACTTGGATCGAAGGTTTCCTGATCGATGGATAGGTAGAGGTGGCCGAATTGCTTGGCCTCCACGCTCACCTGATCTGAACCCTCTCGATTTCTACTTGTGGGGCCATTTAAAATCATTGGTTTATTCGTCTCCGGTGCCTGATTTGGAATCCCTTCGGAATCGAATTGTGGCATGTTCTGAGGACATACCAATACTCCTGGAGTTTGGGATCGTGTTCGCAGGTCAATGAGACATCGATGTGAGGTCTGTATTCAAGCAGGAGGTGGACATTTTGAACATCTTCTGTAATGACAACGACCTGCGGAAAGAAAAACGTTCCGGTGAATTTCAATGTTGTGAAGGCCATAACTCGGAAATGAAGCATTTCCGGACACATGTTGTAATGAACTATTTTGATTGTCTACATGTGGGAAATACATACCTGAAATTATGTCCCGTATTTTTTAAACACCCTGTAGATTGAAGGCCTGCCGAAACAAATAGAATATCCAGTGGAATTAAGGGAAGCTGCACTAATGTCCTTCGACAAGGCAAAACACAGTCCTCTGTTGCCAAGGATTTTGGTATACCACAACAACTAGTGAGTGTGTGGTATCGGCGTTATAAACAAACAGGCAATGTAAATAATAAGCCCCGATCAGGTCGGCCTCGGAAAACTTCAAACAGGGTAGATAGAATCATAAAAAGCAGTCTTCTGCTACCCCACTGAATTCGGCAATGGCAATACGGAACGATCTGGAAACACATTATGGATTAAATCTTCATTTTTCAACAGTAAAGCGTCGCCTAAGTACTCAAGGTTTACATGCTAGGCGGCCTAGCCGAAAGCCACTTATATCTGAAAAAAATTGAAAGGCCAGACTGAAGTGCGCAGAAACATTTTCCAAGTGGACCTCTCAAGACTGGTCTCGCATCTTATGGAGTGACGAGAGTAAATTTAATCTATTGTCCTCTGTTGGTATTACGTATGTACGACGTCCTATAAATGAAAGAAGCAACAAGATGTATCAGGTTCCTACATTAAAGCACGGTGGTTGTGGTGTCATGGTCTGGGATTCTTTCTCCAGAAGTGATGTTGGACCTCTGACTGAAGTAGAGGGCAAAACGGATTGTTTCATGTACCGGAATATCCTGGAAAGCATATAGTACCACATGGAAGGAGATACATGCCACGGCAATGGATTTTCCAACAGAAAAACGATCCGAAACATGTATCAACCCATGTCAAAAATATTTTTACAGAGAAAAAAAATAGAATTTTGGAATGGCCAAGTCAAAGCCCCGACTTAAATTCAATAGATCATCTCTAGGAGGAGTTGGATCGACGTGTTCGTTCCAGGCATTACTCAAATAAACATCAAGTTTTGGAGATTTTAAGGGAAGAGTGGATGAACATTCCAAGGGAGCATCCGGAAAATCTAGTGGATTCTATGCCAAGAAGATGTAGTGATGTCATCAAAGCAAGTGGTTATGCAACAAAATATTAAGTTCTTTTTCTCTAAAACTAAAGGATTTATTCATACTCTGTTCCTTTCAAAGCTACAAAATGCTTTTGAGCGTTTGTCATTCGAAAATAATTGTTGTTTATATCAGTTTTCATCACATTATGTATACATTAGTGTTACTTGTAAGAGAAATACATGCTTTTCATTGCAAAGTGGAGAAATTCTTTTGAATCCTTTTATGCCAACATAGTTTCGAAATTGCCATCCTACAATAGTAATATGCGTTACAAGAGCGGTATGTTGACGTTTTCATGTTCGAGGAAAAGATTGAAAAAGCGAAACGTAGTTGAGCTTTTTTAATTTCCGAGAACATGAAAACAAACATACCGCTCGTGTATCGTACATTATTTTGTGCGAAGATCGTTTATTACATACCTGAAAGAGGAATTTCTAATTAGTTGCAATGAAAACTCCATCTTGTAATGATTTATTTTTCATTTTAATATTTTAACAATATTATTTATATAATATATTGCAGTAATAACATCGGCATCTGGAATCTTGTTGATTTTTTCACGGCTTCCTTATTGTTACTTGCATCAGGAATGCAATAACTTTTGTGGAGTAGTAGACTTTACTTAATTTTTGCAAATATTTAAAAACAATAATTAACAGTGCAATTTAGGTGAAATTGCAGTGGTAAGTTTCCAATTTATAATTATTACTATGTTAAACGCCTCTAAAAATAATATGTTAAAAGCCTAAAGCAGTAAAATGCACTCATATCCCCATGAATCTCCCTAATTAACAATTACATCTCTCCCCCCTCTTCGCAATTGAGCCATCATATAGCCAAATGGCTGGTCTCGAAATTGAGACAAATCAACAAGGCTCATTACCTCCTACATAATAGCCAAATTGGCTAGTCTCTTGTATGAGACAACTCATCCTGCCTAAGGTATTCCGTGGTTTTCCTCAGGCGTAAGACAAATGTCGGGATGAGCCCTATAAGAAATGGGCCACGGACCTATATGCCCTTCCCCATATATACTCCACCTTTATTATAAATTATGTATGCCCTAGTTCAGATAATATTAATAGTCTATTAAACATACGAGGTCACTCAATAAGTCGCAAATTGAAAGGACAGGGACCTCTCAAATTGCAGCTTAGATTTCACGGCGCTTCTTCCGACGGCCTTCACCTGCTTTGTCATCGAACAACAGATGACGGCGTCTTGCCATCCTAACGGCAAACACCAGCCAACTCCACCTCGCCCCGTTCAGTGATCAACTGATCAATCTCAGCCCCCCTCGCGTATGTGGTACCTAAGAGGTTACGTCCAATTTCGGCTTCCCCTTCAAAATTTTCTAGAGCTCCTTCAGGGGAGCAGCGTAACCCGGAGTGAGACTAGTGGCCAACAGGCTTGGAGCTCACATATTTAGTTTTGTACAGCCCCCAACCCCTTGCAAGGACGCGTTTTGCGTACCTTTTAAATTTTCCTCCCAATTCTCCTTCGATTTTTCGATTTTCGATTTCGAATGAATGTCGCGCTTAAGCGGTAAGAAGAGGGAAATTGTTATGTGTGTTACGTTGGGAATACTGAATGTGGTATTTCACACTTACCGCGGATTGGTTTTGTGCGGAAAACAAGCAAATACGCACGATCTCGCACAAAATACTTTTAAGCGCTGCTGTATTTTA